>NC_055702.1:872500-1245000 GCF_017639745.1 Melanotaenia boesemani
CCTTACATATTGCTGGAATGTCCCCCTGGTGGCCAGTATGCTGCATCCTCAAGAAAATGAGTCTGGTCAAAGCTGAGCAAAAAGGATTTGGAAGGATCCTCAGTGATGACAGACAGTCTGCTAAAAACATTGTAATGCCTAAAGAGGCCCTAATGTGCTCAGATATTAACTGCTATTAACCGCCAACTATGTGCTATGTATGATGTTATTGTGAAATGTCTTTATGCTGCCATCAAGCCTTTTCATAAAAGCAGTTGTAAGGTACCGAACATCAGACCTGGATGGACTGATGTGGTGGCTGAGCATCATGCTGCTAGAGAGGCTTTTAGATTACAGTCAGAGGCTGGCAGGCCTAGACAGGGTGTATAGTTAGACGCTAAAAAACACACAAATTTAAATACACACTTTATTTCATTAAGAAAATGAAAATGTGGTGAAAACAAAATCTCCTGCCAGAAATTTAGGAAATAAAAATGCCACTGACTTCTGGAGAGAGGTCGAGGTCTAGAATAAGAATAAACCCCATGCCGGCGGAAGGTGTTAGTGGTGTGGGGACGGTGGAGCTGAGCTCTGGTGCCAGAACGATTTGAACCTTTTTAACTGTTAAAAGTAACCCAGTGAGTGTCGGCCAGGTTCATCCTTCCCTCACTGCAGACGGTGGGGGCAGCAGGGGTTCATGATGCTAGTAAAGCTTTGGATGCTAACAAAGCCTGTGGTGTGGACCGCATCGCTGCAGGACATTTAACACTAGAAGTCCCAG
This sequence comes from Melanotaenia boesemani, assembly GCF_017639745.1. Taxonomy (NCBI): domain Eukaryota; kingdom Metazoa; phylum Chordata; class Actinopteri; order Atheriniformes; family Melanotaeniidae; genus Melanotaenia; species Melanotaenia boesemani. The sequence goes on from NC_055702.1 coordinate 873,261, forward strand.
GAATTTTGATATCTCCCTAAAGTCCCAGAGAAGGGTCGAAAGACCTTTAGTCCAAACTGACGACTCTGCTGGCAAAAATTAGCATCTCTTCATTTGTAAATGCAGCCATTACCTGAGGAATGCACCCATTGCATCCAGCCCCTCCTTGTTACCTTGAAACGTCTGGTAAATTCTGTGGCAGTGGGGGATGGTGGGCTGAGGGGGATAAATAGTAGCTAGCTTCACCTCCAACAAATAGAAGGAAGCAAAATGCAGAGGCGGCTTACAACTCAGCAGGCATTGGACCTGATCCTCAGCGATACAAACCCTTGTGACTCAGATGGAGAAGAGATACAAATTCAGCTGGATTCGGACTCTGACTCTGAGCAGTCTTCAGGTAAGATTTGAAACTATTATTGAACTTTTTGGTATGACAAATTTCTTTCTTTCTGCTTTGTCCTGTACTGTGAGTTGCAACACTGGAATTTCTCCATTTTGGTACAAATAAAGGATTTTTTTAATCTTATTTCCAAAACATCCTATTTTCGTCCTCTGAAATTGTGAAATTGTTTACCTTGCAGATGATGAGACTGCTCCACTGCCAGAAAAGAGGGCTCGGTTGGGAAGTGAGAGGACAGAGATGGCTAAAGATGGCACAGTGTGGCATGAAGAACAGCTGGGGACATGTCTCAATTTCACCCCAATAGAACCATACGGCACAGATGGAGAGCCAACTGCTAAGGCCAGAAGAAGTATCCGGACTCGTCTTCAAAGCTTCTTCTGTTTTATAACACTTGAAATGCTTCGTAGCATTCAAGAATGGACCATTCAGCATGCACGGCAAAAGGAGCAGGCAGATTGGTTCATGAACCTCCCAGAACTAATGGCATTTATTGCAATTATTATCTTGCGGGGGGTGAAGAAAGTTCCATCACTACGTGACAATTGGTCAGCAGAGCTGGGAAACCCACGAATCATTGCTACTATGGCCCGAAAGCGCTTCCAAAACATCATGCAACACCTACGCTTTGATAACATGTTCACACGCAGTGAGCGAGTGGAGACAAATAAGTTTGCTGCAATTTCTAATCTGTGGGAATCTTTTGTCAATAACTGCATCAGATCTTATAACCCTGGTCGACACATCACTATTGATGAACAGCTTTTCCCGACAAAGACTCGCTGCAGTTTTCTGCAGTACATTGCAACAAAACCGGACAAATTTGGCATTAAGTTTTGGCTGGCTTGTGACTTGAAATCAAAGTACATTTGCAATATCCTGCCATATCTTGGCAAGGACCCCAGTCGTCCCAGTGGAGAGAGACTCTCTGAGAGTGTAGTGATGAGGCTGATGGAGCCGTTCATGGATAAGGGCAGAACTGTAACAACAGACAATTTTTTTACATCGCTGTCCCTTGCGCAACGACTGCTTAGCCGGAAAACCACCATCCTTGGCACAGTCAACAAGATTCACCGGGAAATTCCTCAGTCAACTAGACTGAAGGACCACACTAAATTCACCACTCGAGTGTTTTCCACCACTGGTGCAACACTCACAGTATATGCGCCGAAACGGAAAAAGACTGTCTATCTTCTCAGCAGCATGCACAATGTGGTTGAGACTGAGAATACCACCAAAAGGAAGCCAAACACTGTCACACAATACAACACCACAAAGTGTGGTGTGGATGTGATGGACCAGATGGTGCGGGAGTACAGCGTGCGTGCAGGAACACGGAGATGGCCAGTCGCCGTGTTCTACAACATGATCGACATGGCGGCACTGAACGCTCATGTTCTTCATAAGGAATGCACCGGAGTGCAGGAGAGAAGAGTGGACTTCCTGGTTGAGCTCGCGAAAGAGTTGGCCAACTCTCATGTGAGTCAGAAGAAGGCACATAAGGAGCAACTGCTTCAGCAGCAACCTCCCACACCTAGCCCTGGGAAAAGGGCAAAATGTCAGGTCAACCATCGATGCAAGAACAATTGCGCAACTGTAAGATGTGTTGACTGCTACAAATACACATGTGGCAAATGCAGGATGGAGATACCATGGAAGTGCCAAGCATGTTTGGACTTAGCACAGACGGACTGCTGAAAGAGCAGAAAAGCCATTCACACAAGGGCATGCCACTGTAGCCTTGTGTAAATATTTGTGAAATTGTTTCATTACTTGCATTATTTTAACTGTTTTGTTGTTTTTTTTATGACAAAAATAAAAAGCATTGGAAAAAATTCACAGTTGTTCTTTTATATCTTTGTCATGTTGACATTTATGCCCTCTTGACTTAGACACTAATGCTTCTGGATATTTTACTCACAGACCCTGCCTGTACCACCACAATCAAAAAATGTTCATTTTAAATATTCAAAATTGTTCATTGCTTGGGCTTTTTGGACATATGAACATTGGGTTAGAAAGTTTGAAAAATTGGTAAAAAATTCTGAAAAATTTGTATTTTTTCATTTGTATGAAAAGAGGAGAGCTGGACCTTTTAAAGTGATTTTTTAAAAAAATATGAATTCATCATTTTGTCATATCATTCTAAATTGTTTGCTTTTTTATTGAAGGCCCACAATGATTATCTTTTTTTTTTCTTCTAAAAGCACACAAATGTGTTGAGGAGGTATATATCATATATCATATCAAATATATTTTTAATTATTTGAAATATACTAGAATGCAGGAAAACCTTTCTGAATCTGTTTGAGGTCTACTCCAATCTCATACTCAGGGGACCAAGCAGTGTCTCAAGCCAAGCTTTGGGCAAAAGTTGACAGTCAGGTTTCAAGAGTCTACAGTGTCTCCCCTAAGTATGCGCCCTCCTGGGGTGTGCCAGTAATTGACTCGTCTACAAACAAAAGAAGCTGTTCGCAGCTTAAGACAGGATTTTAGCTAAAATCCTACTGGTCAATCGACCCATCTCTGGGTTGTAAAGGTAGAAAGGTCAATTGACCCCTCTCTGGGACTTCTAGTGTTAAAACGTGCCGGCCAGACGCTCATTTTCACAGGGTTTCTGGTTCATGGTGTTCGGCCTCAGCCATCATGGCTGTAATGTTGTTCCTGTGCTGAAGCATGAGGCTGGTAGACTCAATGGTTTAGACAATTATCAACATGTTGCACTAGCCAGTATCTTGTCTAAAGTCCTGGAAAGAATACTTTTGTCAAAACTAGAAAAGTATATTCTCACCACTGACAATCTGTTTGGTTTTAAAAGAAAAACAGTACTGACCTGCGTATTTACGCTCTTAGAGAGATTGTACTTAACTGTACGAGCCATAATTCATCAGTATTTCTTTACTTTATTGTTGCATCTACGGCAGTGGCGGCTGATGACAATTTTTTTTAGGGGGGCGCAAATTTTCTTGGAAAGTTGACACTTAAAACTTAGCCACTTTAATTTCAATACAGTTACAGAGTTAGGAAGAAAAGAAAAACGAAGTCTGTGTATGGCTTGTCCACAACGTTTCGGTGGTGCCGACACTTTCAAACAGCAGACAAGGGAAGCAGAAAAAGGCGTTACTCACGGCGCAACCGGCAAGCCAACTCCGTTTTTCATAGTAAGAGCGGGAAAAAGCCCGGGTAGAAGCTCTTCCGCGGTCGCCGCTTTGTTGCTGTGCTTGCAGATCAGGCTGGTCAGCCCCGAGCTCCTTTATCCTCTTTTTCTCCTCGAGAGAACATCTTGAAAATGGGTGCTCTTGTAAATATTTTACAGAATTAATTCGCTCGGGAATTCCGGTTCCACTTTCACATGCCATCTTTCTAATCGTACGCTACTACAGACTCGTCTCCAACTCACTCTGCTACTACGGATGTACGTCACACTGGCTTAAAATACTGGAGTGTATAATTGACCATGACATTGTCCAAACACACTGAAGCAACATAATTCAACTATTCTAATTGGCTGACGATGAAAAGTGGGCGTATCCGGGGCGCACCGAGCTGCGCCACAAGCAGATTTTTAACGAACCAATCAAAACGCAGCCTCCAGTGACGTTTTAGTCAAAAGTTTGAGGCTGACAATAGGGATTCATTTGACCGGCGCCCCCGCAACCAGGAAGTGTTGTTCAATGAAAAATCATTAAAAAGAAACACTGTGTAATGCGCTTAACATGCACAAAAAGCTAAAAAAAATACATTATTTTACACATATCTTCATCCGAAATTATTCCTAACAGTTTGTTTTTTTTAATTGTGTAGTAACCAGGAATATGGACTCTTTGTAGGTGAGGGCGGCGCCCCAGCGCCCCCTGCTGGCCAGCCGCCACTGATCTACGGTATTTGTAAGAAAAATCGTGAAAAATTATTTGTAAAATTACTAGATAGAGGTGTTCCTACATTTTTGGTGAGCGTTTTATCCTTTTGGTTATGCCCATCACACATTCCAGGTCAATGTTGTTTCTTCTCCATTTTGTCTTAGTAACGGAGTACGTCAAGAAGGAATTTTATCCCTATTTTATTTCATATTTATATGGATGACCCATCTCACCCGTTAAATAAGGCAAACCCTGGATGTCTTGTGGAGAACGCTGCTGTCAGTCTCCTCCTGTATGCCGACGACCTGATCCTGCTCCACGCGGTGCTGGTTCACAGCAAACGTTGAAGGTGTGTTCTCAGTACGCCGTAGATTATATATAGAATATAAAGCTAAGGAAAGCCAAATAATGATAGAAGTGTTGATGATAGGAGTTCAACCTTTCCTGCCTTTTACCTAACAGTCCTCTGTATGTTATGTCTGATGACTGGAGGGACGACAAAGATCCCTGGACGGCGCTGCTCTAGCAAACTCGCTGATAAGGGAATCTCTGTGCGCTCTGATTCTGTGACGAGCTCCCGTTTTTTACTGGTCAGCTGTAGTCAAACTACTGGAAGAGGAGTACGAGAGGCTCGAGGCCGCTTGCAGCGATGCAGTCAGGTTGCAGCGATGCAGTCAGGTTGCGGCGTGGCGTAGGGCCAGGGGGCCATCTATGGAGGCAGCTTATGTCTGGTTTATGTGTCGACTGGAAGAGTCAGAAAACCGTTTTATAGAAGCCGCTGCCTGCTGTCCTCTTTTCTTATGGTTTCATCCTGTATGCGTGTTCTATGGACCCCACATAAAGTTTAATAATTAATATGTAATGTACATGTGCAGGATTATAGGAAAGCCGACCTCCATCAGCCCCTCTGCAGGCCAGCACCAACAAAGAAGAATATTATTGGTCTTAGATGGATGTGAGTGTGCAGAGTGTTAAACTACATCACGTGATGCTACAGCAACGAGACGCTGTGCACCGCCCAGATACCGACAGGTCCCACCATCATTTCAGCGACATTTACAGGTGAATTTAACATTTAACCCCAACAAGCCTGTTCCAGCGAGGAAAGAAGACGCTGCATGTTAACCCAGAAGGAAAGATGGAACACATTAAGAACTTTACCATCATTTTTTTTATTAAATTAACATCTGATGGACCGGCCGGTAGTTTGCAGCCTGGGCTGGTTGAGGGTGGGTTTCTTCAGCAGCGGGGGTGTTAAATGTCTTTACTATGATGGATTTCAGGACGTAAAAAAGAAAAGAAAAAGCAGCGTTCAGGTTCCTTAAATCTTCGTTTGAAGGTTGTTGTGTCAGCGAGGTTTTATCAAGTTTCTCGTAGCTTTTAGCTCATTACTTGCTTCGATGTTTCCATAGGCAGGCTAGCATTTAACTTCCATCATTTTATCTGAGATCAGGTCGATGTTACTGTAGCTGTATATTTAAAACCATCCAGCCGCCCACCGAACAGCAAAACAATCCCACTGCATCATTTACCAACATTAAATTTAAACCGTAAAGAAACGCAGCCTCGCTGTAAGAAGCTAAAACAACAGCAGACTGTTCAGAAACCTGCAGTCTTTAACGTCCTTTGGCTCAGAGAGGAAACACACACACATGCAGAACTTTGCAGTATTTAAATAGCAAATATAAAAATGGCAAAACACAGCTTCCTTCAGAGAAATGAATGTAGAAAGCTTTGCTAGTTTTAGTGTTTTAAGGTCATCCTGTGCTTACAGTGCGTGTCCTCGCGCTTTCAAGCTCAGTCTGTTTTACAAGATGTTTAGTCACTTTATTTAAGTAGGAAATATGAAGACTTTCTTCACTAAAGTTGGAAGCAGCTTTTCCAGTCTGCCTGAACCCTGCAGCTCCTCTGATACCCTGACGTAGTTTTTAATTACTCACATCATTTATACTTCAGAGCGGAAAGCGCCCCCTGCTGGAGGGAAGCCGCCACAACAGCCAGTAAAACCAGGACATGAAAACAAATGAAATGATGGTGGGAACTTTTCTCTGTCTGCACCTTCACACCCAACCTCACCTGCCACACCAGAACAGCTGTTTTATGACGTCACCTCCTCATGAAGCTGCTTCATTGAACCTAAAACAGCTGCAGATCAGAAGAACACAGCCGGGCTCGGTTCTGATGAAACTCTTTATTCAGCAAAACAAAGTTTCAGTGACGACAAAACAGATGTGTGTGGGTCTGGTTCTGGAGGGTGGGTCTGGTTCTGGAGGGTGGATGTGTGTGGGTCTGGTTCTGGAGGGTGGGTCTGGTTCTGGAGGGTGGATGTGTGTGGGTCTGGTTCTGGACGGTGGATGTGTTTCTGGAGGGTGGGTCTGGTTCTGGACGGTGGATGTGGTCCTGGAGGGTGGGTCTGGTTCTGGAGGGTGGATGTGGGTGGTACTGGTTCTGGACGGTGGATCTGGTTCTGGACGGTGGATGTGGTTCTGGACGGTGGGTCTGGTTCTGGAGGGTGGATGTGGGTGGGTCTGGGTCTGGAGGGTGGGTCTGGTTCTGGAGGGTGGATGTGGGTGGGTCTGGGTCTGGTTCTGGAGGGTGGATGTGGGTGGGTCTGGGTCTGGAGGGTGGGTCTGGTTCTGGACGGTGGATCTGGTTCTGGAGGGTGGGTCTGGTTCTGGAGGGTGGATGTGGTACTGGAGGGTGGATGTGGGTGGGTCTGGTTCCGGACGGTGGATCTGGTTCTTCAGAAGTACCCCGTGGGGTCGCTCTTGTCACACATCTGCACGTGGATGTGGGAGGTGATTCCCGGGTAAACTCTCTGCATGGGCAGCATGGTTCCGATCTTCTGGCCCTTCCGGACCGTCCCAGAGGTTCTGTCCGGCCTCACATAGAACAGCTTGAAGCACAGACCTGCAGAATGAGACAGAAAAGGTCAGAAACCGGGTCTGTGGCGGGATGAGAACCGGGTCAGAGTGAGGACCGACCCTGTCCCTGCAGGTTGACGCCCTCGTCTATGGCCGCCTTTCGGGGGTCGTTGTAGACGACGAGTTTTCCGTGGAGCGTCACGTCGAACGGAGCGTACACGTCAGATCCGTCCTCACACACAATGTCCAGGCCTTGGTGGACTCTGGTCCCCCTGAAAGCAGAACAGCTGTTAACAGCTGCGTCCAAGCTGCAGAACTACAGGACGTCCGGGTCCCACCTTCGGGCTCCGTAGTGTCCCTCTCCATGCCGGTCCGACGTCCTTCTTCTGTTGGACGGGTTTCCCCTGCAGAGCTGCCCGAACTGAACAGCGTCACACACACACAGCACGGCTGGACACACACACACACACACACACACACACACACACACACACACACACCGGGTTTGTTTTATGTCAGAAACGTCTCGAGCCTGGAAACACGGTCAGGCGGGTTTTAAGAGTTTTGGTAAAACTACAAAAAAAAAAAAAAAAAACATTTTCTTCTTCTGCAGATTTTTTTCTGTCTCATTTTAAATCTGAGAACAAAAAGTTTAAGCTTCACATTTAATCTGTAAAAACCTCATCTGATCATTTACTTTGATTACAAGATCAACAACAAAATAAAATAGAAACCTGAAGATAAAATAAAATAGACACCCGAAGATGAAATAAAATAGAAACCTGAAGATAAAATAAAATAGAAACCTGAAGATGAAATAAAATAGAAACCTGAAGTAAAATAAAATAGAAACCTGAAGATAAAATGAAATAGAAACCTGAAGATGAAATAAAATAGAAACCTGAAGTAAAATAAAATAGAAACCTGATGATGAAATAAAATAGAAACCTGAAGTAAAATAAAATAGACACCTGAAGATGAAATAAAATAGAAACCTGAAGTAAAATAAAATAGAAACCTGAAGATAAAATAAAATAGAAACCTGAAGATGAAATAAAATAGAAACCTGAAGTAAAATAAAATAGACACCTGAAGATGAAATAAAATAGAAACCTGAAGTAAAATAAAATAGAAACCTGAAGATAAAATGAAATAGAAACCTGAAGATGAAATAAAATAGAAACCTGAAGTAAAATAAAATAGAAACCTGAAGATGAAATAAAATAGAAACCTGAAGTAAAATAAAATAGACACCTGAAGATGAAATAAAATAGAAACCTGAAGTAAAATAAAATAGAAACCTGAAGATAAAATAAAATAGAAACCTGAAGATTAAATAAAATAGAAACCCGAAGTAAAATAAAATAGAAACCCGAAGTAAAATAAAATAGAAACCCGAAGTAAAATAAAATAGAAACCTGAAGATAAAATCGAAGTTTCATCTCGTTTCGATCCGGTTTTATTTTACTACAGAACAAATTCACCTACAAGTTTAAAGAAATTCAACTTCCTGTTTGGGTTTGAACTTCCTGTCTGGGATTTTTCTCCTCGTGTCCTTCGGAGATTTGCGTTTGCTGACGTCATTGCCCCGCCTCCTTCCTGCACACCTGGATCACCTGAGCAGGTGTGCTGCTCCACTGTTTTCAGGTTCCTGGTTTTTACCTGCTTGGCTTCAACGTGCAGGTCTGATGGAAGCAGAACTAAAACCAGCTGGTCCTGATCGTCGTCAGGACGGAGAAAAAGGTCCTCAGACAGGAAGTGATGCGTTCAGAGACAGGAAGCAGAAAGTTTTCTCACCCAGTAAAACGAGGATTGGTCTCATCTTCAGATCTCTGAGTTCTGGTCCACATGGAGGACTCCTCTCCGGCCCGGCTTTTATAGGCTGAAGTTGCAACACGCCAGAGTTTTTACTGTTGCTCAACATCCAGACCTGGACCAGAACTTTCCCCGGTTGGTCAACCGGGGAAAGTTCTGACCTTTAGACAGCAGCTGTTTGCTGAGCCGATCGATCAGCTGGGTCAATAACCCCCCCCCTCCAGCACTGCTTCAATCTGGATTCATCAGGAACACACATGGTCCAGGTCCAGATATTTAATATTTTATTTTAACAGTAGGGGGGGGACTTCTTGATTAAGTGGTTTTGTCCTTGCTCGGTCTCCAGAAGGTTCTGGGTCGGTTCTCCACCACCATGTCCTTGGTTTTCCTGGACTGATGAGGAGGTGGTTTTGCTGACACCAGTCCACCAAGTTCTGCATCAGTCCTCTGTGGTCCAGGTCGTGGTCCTGAGTGGTCCGTCCTCTGTAGTCCAGGTCGTGGTCCTGAGTGGTCCGTCCTCTGTAGTCCAGGTGGTGGTCCAGGTCTGTGTTGAGTCGGCGATGATTGGCTGGGTTTTCCTTCTCGTTTACACCTTACAGACGTCTTACTGGTTACTGCTGTTATTGTGGTTACCATGACAACGGAGATCATTTAGTTTTGGTTTTTGTGGCTGTTCTTGTCTTGTGTTGTTATGTTTACATCCGAGTTGCATCACTCAGTCATCAGCCTGTCGGGGGACGACCTGGTGTGACCTTGTGTGTGTGTGTGTGTGAATGGCTCATGGCTCCATTCGCTGAAATTAGGGTCGGAAAATTCCAGGAATTTTCAAAGCTGGAAACTTTCCATGGGAATTAACGGGAAATTTACAAAATTTAGGTTTATTCACTTGGCAGGGAACTTAAACATAGCAGAAGGAAATATATTGTAGCTAGTTTTGGCTAAAACAAGCAGATTTGATGTTCCATCCAATCCCAGCGCACTGCTTCCTGCAGGAGGCCACGCCCCCTGCGTGCACCGTGCCTCCATCACAGCAGCTGGTGATTTCACAGCCGAGCTACATAAAGTCAGCCAAGTTTTCATGATATCATGGTCGATGATTTTATACGGTGTTAAATCTGTTTGTAAAAGCTTTTTGTTGTTTTACAGAAAGTTTTGCCGCCGTTTCACACAAACTGATGTTGACGGACAGTCGTTGTGTGTAAATGTTGTGCAGACGTACAGAAATGCAGCAGCATGGTGTAAGTGTATGGGATTCAAAGTCAGATCAGAGTGGCTGGCCTGGATCTTAGCATCTCTCCATTTCTCTCTCTCTCTCTCTCTCTCTCCCTCGCCCGCCCTCTGCTCGTAGCCGTCGAGAACAACTGCACAAAACCGACGTTCCTCCATCTGCGATCGACTAGTTTTGCCTCACGTCAGGTCCCGGATGTGTGGCACAAAAGTTTGAATTTCAGATCTGAGTTTGAATGGAGAGAACTGAAACTGAACTATGAAAATGAATTAGGGAAAGAATTAAACACATTAAAAAAACAAAGATTCAGTATCAGATATGGTCATCTGGATTCAGTTTTTTCAGCAGTTATTCAAACAGGCATATTCAGATTCAAATATAAAGAATTCAGATTTGCTCCCCAGTGGCACAAAGTTTATCCCATATAAGTGCCAAAAATTTCCTGAAGGCTCAAAACAAATATTTCCAGAGTTCCCCAGCTTAACTTCCCATGGAATGTTTCTGGAAGTTTATGGAAACTTTCCTCCCTTTCCGACCCCAGCTGTAATCCAGGTTAAAATTCAGTGAAAGGTGTTGTAAATATTTTTATATTCCCTTACTTAATCTAACTCAAACTTATGATATTAGTTGGCTGTTTTTTATTTTTCTTTATATTTCCTTACTCACTGTAACTCAAGGTTATGAAGCTGTGGCTTGCCTTATATCTACTCACTCCAAGCAGAGCAGAATTTCCCAGTAACCCAGAAAAATTATTAAAAACAGCTTTTGTGTAAAGCAGGCAGAAGGCAGTCAGATAACAGACAGATAACAGGACAGGGAGAAGTGTTTCTTTTCCCCTCAGCTCTGACGCACCCCAGAAGGACGACCAGGAGGAATCAAATTCCCGGAAGGAGGAGGGACGACACCTTTGCAAAAATACACATTCACATGAATGCGCACAGCATGCACGCACATAGCCACAATGCTTTGTATCAGTATAAATGAGGAGGATAACTTAGGTAGGCGGGTCTTTTGGCTGAACCGAAGGATCCCGACACTAACGGACCTCCTCTTAAGAGATATGTAAACAAAGCTAAACAAAGATTGTCAATTCTACTCGATCTCTGGTGGTTTCTGCCTTTCTTTAAAAGTGGATTTTTGAACAAACTCCTTCTGCTGTAATTTTAACAGGTTGTGGAAAAAATCGAAAACTTCAAAGGACTCAAACATTTCTGACCTCATGACACGTGTGGAAGTTTTTTCAGGATGATCTGGATATTAATGAGCGTTCATACGATAACGCGCCTCATCAAACACCACACCACCGCAGCAGAGACAAAGATTTATTCACTTCCACAGACGGACCAGGTCTGGACTTGCTGGAGGACCAGATTTAATGAGGTCCATCCTCTTTCTCCTCCTCCTCTCTGACACATTTCTCTGTGTTTAGCCCAACCAGCCCAGATCTAATGAAGCACGAGGAAAGTCCTGCCACGACGGCGCTCCCGTCCCAGCATGCATCACAGCGTGATGGACCTCCACATGTCTGCAGAACTGATGACGCTACTTCGTTCTAACTGATGCCTGAAACTTAACGATATCTAATCATTACAGATCGAGTCTGGAGCTGATCCGGATCACAGCCGATCCTCTGGACTGTTCAGGGATCGGTTCTCTGACATCTGGCTTGTCAGACTGGAGACGTGGGGAAGAGCCCTACCAGGAACGCTCGTTCTACGCCTACATGGATCAGCTGAGCATCAGTCCTTCGCTGACGGGCATGTTGATGTGCGCCGTCAGCAGCGGCGAGCTCTTCCCCTCGTGCAGCACGAACACTTTGATGATGTCGGCGACGCCCCTGTCGCTGGTGCACTCCACGAAGGTCTCGATGGGGTAGATAAGTCCAGGAACCAGCAGCGGGATCCTCATGTACGGGTTCCTCATCCTGTACAGGTTCTCGTCATACAGGAAGCTGACGGCCAGGTTCATTACGGGCCGACACGCCGCTGTGTTCTGGACGTTCAGGGTCAGCTTGAAGGACGGACCCAGGCCCTGCACCACGGCGTTCATCTTGAGCGGCTCGGAGAGGCTGGAGGACATGGGCGTGAGGCTGGACTCCAGCGCCTTCACGTACGCCTTGGCGGCGGCCAGTCGGGTGCGGCTCAGGTCCATCTGGAAGGCGCGGTGCATGGCCAGGCCGCTTTCGCGCTCCCGCAGCGTCTGGTCCACATACAGCTTGGTCTTCTTGGGGACGTTGAGGCGGACACTCTGGGCCAGCGGAGGCCCGGGGGCGTTGTCCCGCTCGTCAAACACCGCCGTCCTCTTCAGGATCTTCACCATCAGGCCGCCCCCCTTTGTGGTCAGAATGAGGGTGCCGTCTTCACGGCCGTATCGCCCGAAGCAGATGCTGGTCACCGTGTCGGGCGTCTTGATGATGCTCAGCAGGTTCTTGTCCCGGTACAGATGCACCTCACAGTTAGCCAAGCCCACCAGAACTGCCTGGAAGCCCCTGGTAGGAAGGTCCATGGCGGCCATGGTGGTGATGGGTGCAGGGAGGACGGTCCTCCACAGCTTCTTCCCCTGAAGACACAAAGACAACAACTTTTATTCTAACCTCTCCGTGTTAAGAAGAAGACGAGGCGGTTGGTGTTCCTGCTGCTGTGGACACTGGATGTATGAAGGACAGATTTATCCTAACTGGCTCTACTCCGCCTGTTCCGGTCCTCGCCTGGCAACAGGGTGGCGGTCTGCCAGTCATCTAGCTGCTACTGAATGTAGGTGGATGGTGGACACCCTTTGTCCTGTCTCCACCAATGGGTCTGGCTTGGTTCGGTAAACCCTGATCCCTGTTGTGTTTCCATAGCAACTGTATCCTTACCTGGTAGGCGGAGCAGCAGCCAGAAAGCAGTAGACATACGTCAGCTACTGAAGTTTTCTGGGCTTTAAGGTCTTTATTAATATATAAAGACTTCTAAGTCTGACTCCTGGGACAGCTGACAAAGACATAAGCTGCTTTCAGCTTCTGAGGTCATGTGATCTTGTGGTTTACCTTCTGCGTGAAGCCCTGCAGGCTCTCATCGGTGCAGCCGACCACCACGTTCTTCCCGATCCTCACCAGGCCAACTGGGTGAGACGACAGCTCGATGCAGTACTTCGGTTTGTCCGACTCCCTGAACAGCAGCAGAACAAACATCCGTCAGCTCTGATTGGTCCATTCTTCACACTACAGCCTGTAAGAGCAGGTCTACCGGACCAGGTGAGGCTCAGAGTAGAGACTTGACAGGAGGAGCTCGGCTTCTCTCCTCAGGTGTCTCACCTGCGCAGGATGTAGATGTTTCCATTGCGACACGCCACCGTGATGCGAAACTCCACGTCAAACTGACCTGTCACGTCCATCGTGGTGGGAGCAGCAGGAAGTGACATCTGTGATGGGAACACAGAGATGTTTTTACTTACTTATACCACAGGACTTTTATTTTACATCAGCTTTTATACCGAGAGAATGGGGCCCAGTATGAATCCCTGAGGTACACCACAGTCAGGCTTAGGTGAACAGAACCAGTTCAGACCAGTTTAGACCCCTGATGGGACTTTACCTTGGAGAGGATGATGAAAGCTTCAGGGTCCAGGACGAAGACTTCGCAGCTTTCTGTGCCGATAACCAGACAGCTGACCCCGTCCTCGTCCGCCGTGCTCTTCTTCAGAGTCCCGATGCAGGTGATGACCGTCTGAAAGGTCAGCACCAACAAACAGAAGCCACATGTGAGGCTGATGTGATTGTTGCTGACGGCCCCGCAGGCTGTAATAAGCTATTTAACGTCTTGATGTAAAAAAAATCTCATTTTAAAACCACAGACAAAGGGACAGATCCAGTTAGATCTCATGTGCTTGAGATGGGAAAGAGCCATATATAGGTCCTATAAGTACTCGATCAATAACTCACGCAGACTCAGGTTGTTTGGTGTGAGCGGGGAGCTCATGACAACTTTAGATGTGATTACCCATGACGGGTAAACCAAACTACCCATCCCTTAGCTCAAACTACTCATCCTTTAGCTCAAACTACTCATCCCTTAGCTCAAACTACTCATCCCTTAGCTCAAACTACTCATCCTTTAGCTCAAACTACTCATCCCTTAGCTCAAACTACTCATCCCTTAGCTCAAACTACTCATCCCTTAGCTCAAACTACTCATCCCTTTGCTCAAACTACTCATCCCTTAGCTCAAACTACTCATCCCTTAGCTCAAACTACTCATCCCTTAGCTCAAACTACCCATCCCTTAGCTTAAACTACTCATCCTTTAGATTAAACTACTCATCCCTTAGCTCAAACTACTCATCCCTTTGCTCAAACTACTCATCCCTTAGCTCAAACTACTCATCCCTTAGCTTAAACTACTCATCCTTTAGCTCAAACTACTCATCCCTTAGCTTAAACTACTCATCCCTTAGCTCAAACTACTCATCCCTTAGCTTAAACTACTCATCCTTTAGATTAAACTACTCATCCCTTAGCTCAAACTACTCATCCCTTAGCTCAAACTACTCATCCCTTAGCTCAAACTACCCATCCCTTAGCTTAAACTACTCATCCTTTAGATTAAACTACTCATCCCTTAGCTCAAACTACTCATCCCTTAGCTCAAACTACTCATCCCTTAGCTCAAACTACTCATCCCTTTGCTCAAACTACTCATCCCTTAGCTCAAACTACTCATCCCTTAGCTTAAACTACTCATCCTTTAGCTCAAACTACTCATCCCTTTGCTCAAACTACTCATCCCTTAGCTCAAACTACTCATCCCTTTGCTCAAACTACTCATCCCTTAGCTCAAACTACTCATCCCTTTGCTCAAACTACTCATCCTTTAGCTCAAACTACTCATCCCTTTGCTCAAACTACTCATCCCTTAGCTCAAACTACTCATCCCTTAGCTTAAACTACTCATCCCTTAGCTCAAACTACCCATCCCTCAAACCCATCACAGCCAGCCTGGCTCAGAATCTGAAGGGCGCTCGCTGTGAATATAGTGTTGCCTTCAGGGACGCGGTAGAAGCTGTCCTTCCTCCCACGTCTGTAACCCTTCTTAACAAACTACCTTATAAGAGTTTACTGATCATTTAAGTGTTATTTGCACCTTTGATCAAATTTCAGGGATTTGATTTGTTAATGCATTATTTCATTATTTTATTGGTTTCATTCCGTGGAACTGGTGCTGACTCCTGTAGTACCCATTGCATACCTCTTATATTTAATTATTCAGATTACTGACGTGCAGTGGTCCGCTTGGTTTCCTGGTGGTACCTGTCTGTTACCTGTCGTACTGCCTGCATCACAGCTGTCTTCGGCTGATTTCTGGGTTCATTTCAGATGAATAAGTGAACCTCACCTTGTGTTTGAGTCTAGCAGCTGCTACATAGTCCTACTGGACGGAGTCCCACAGGGAACATTTCTAGGCCTCTTTGGGTTAAAACTTCACATGGAAAAACTCAACACATTAAATATCAGTAAGGAAATAAAGTTAAACATCTCTTTTTGATGCCAGAAGAAATTTTCTAAGAGGAAAATAAAAAAAAGACTGCAACAGAAATAATTTCAGGGTTTTAACCATCAAGATAAATCTTGTGTTTGATGGATCAGATGTGACTGAAACCATCAGAAACCAGGACCACCGCTGCCGTCATGGGCGCCGTGATGCGGGGATTACCTGCCGCCTGATTGGCTGCTGTTTGTGCAGCTGCACGAAGTCATCCATGTCGTCTCCGTCCAGAGACAGGAACCTGAGGGAGCGGACGGACAACGGGACGTCGGCCTTCGTCCTGATGCTCTCCAACATCTCTTTGAGGGTCAGGGGGTCGATCTGACCCTCCCTCACCTGCTGCCACACGTCCTGAACAATCAGATCACAGGTACAGTCACAGGTGTGTTGATGATGCAGTCATGTTTCTGTGAGTTTATCATGATGTCCACAAAGTGTCATGTGATCCCTTCACCCTGTGGTGTCATTTCTACAAGTCAGGAAGGAGTAAAAACGTAGTTTTACTTCCAGTAACGCATGAAAACTAACTGAAGTTGTACCAACAATGACGATGAACAACATGACTTTATTAAAAGCAAGAATATTTTATACACCGTGAAACCCTGTTTGGATCCAGTGGATCATCCTCTACTAACTGGACTGGTCCAAACACTAAGGGTCAAACCTCCAACTCACTCACAGTACGACGGACTGCGGCGTCCATCCAGGGGGGTG
Organism: Melanotaenia boesemani; assembly: GCF_017639745.1. Taxonomy (NCBI): domain Eukaryota; kingdom Metazoa; phylum Chordata; class Actinopteri; order Atheriniformes; family Melanotaeniidae; genus Melanotaenia; species Melanotaenia boesemani. The sequence continues at coordinate 889,643 of NC_055702.1, forward strand.
TGCACGGAGGGATTACACTCACACATGAAACACATAGTCGGCTGGTGTTTGCTGAGAAAACCGTTTGATAACCGGACGCGTGAAAGTATGAAGGCAGTGACGACTGGATAAAGCTGTTCCTCAGGTCCGAACAGAGCCGGTAAAATGCTTTTAAACGCGGCTCCTCCTGCCTGGAATGACCTGGAAAAGGACCTGGACTGAAGGAGCTGGTTTTAAATCCAGGGTAGAAGTAAAGTTACCTGTCCTAGGTACTTTCTCTATGATGTGTTCCTGTGTGTGAGTTTTTAGTTTGGTTGCCTCTGGCTGTAATTTCTCTGGACCAGGACAATTTTAAAAAGAGATTTTTTCATTTTGCTTTAATTTTCTGGTTAAATAAAAACGGTTTCTGTCAGCTTAAAGGAATCGTCAGCAACTGACCAATGGCTGGGATGTAAAACTAATGTAATAATAATGAAAGGAAAAAGACTTGCAGTAGTTTAATGTCCCCACATGGACCAGAGTCCCCATATGTCGTATTTTAATGACACGCACACACATACCTGCTCCAGCGTGTTGACCTCCAGACTGGGCAGCGTGAACTTGAAGAAGGGCCGCAGGTTTTTGTAGACATAGATGCAGGGTCCAGAGGCCACGGCCACGGCGGGGATGCGAGGCTCATGCAGGTCCATGAAGAACGCCACGAGGCCAGCGGGCAGGTCCAGCAGAGTACTCTCGCTCATCAGGGCCGTACCTCGGTACACCTTCAGCTTCATGCCGGACGAGCCGGTGCCCAGGTCCCCGACCACCAGCCGGCTCTCCCCATCTCCACTCAGGTCTGCCAGGTCCACACAGGACGAGAAGGTGTAGAGACCAGCCACCGGGTCATGGTGGGCGTCCAGCCACTTCCCCCCATCACCGCTGGATTCCACAGAAGACATGACGGCAGGACGGGACATATGGCGACGTCTGACAGGAAGAGCTGCTCAGGAGATGAAGACATCAGAGCGACATCATCAGTCACATACGCTGTCATCCCAGACTTATCAGTATCTATCTATCTATCTATCTATCTATCTATCTATCTATCTATCTGCCCCATGGTAGATTCACAGAGCGTGCACTAACAGAAAGGTTTCATCAGCCAGCTGGATCTGGGGTGATGCTTATTCTGTAATCTTATATTTTGTCATCTATTACCACCTCCCTTCCTCCCAGAGTGTTACTGTGCAGACATGTGTTGGCATGGTAACCACACTGTCTTCAGTAACGGAGTATTTTACTTTAACAGCAATAAAACGTCACATGCAGCAGAGACATGATGAACGTAGGCCTGCTCACCTGCTGCAGGTGTCAGCAACACAGGATTTAAAATCTTATAATCAACACATAATCCCCCGCCCTCCCCGTCTCACCGTTGCCAAGGAAACCAGGTCACCGCGTCTCTTCGCAGCCGCCTTTTTCAGCCTTTTCTTGCGGTTTTCAGCGAAGTTCTACGACGCTGCTTCCAGAACCAGGTCCGGGAGAGTTCGACAGAGTCCGAGTAATCCAGATCAGGTACTAAACCCGCACTAGTTGCTGCCTCTGACGCTTTAATCCACAAATCCGCTTCCAGCTCGCGCTTCTTCCTGTTCTTCACCGCCGTCCCTGTCTGATGACGTCACTAATACCCACCGGGTTTTACCATTTATTTCTCTGCTTTTTTTTTTTTTTTTCAAAATGAAAATTAACATTAAAATCTCTTCAGTTGAATCTGTTATCAAAGAATTATTCAGGTTACCCAATTTTATATAAATTTAAATGTGATTTTAAGGTGCTGGAGCCACAGATGTTTTTATTTTATGGAGTCATAAGGGATGGATTCCATTCATTGATGGTTCTATTCGGAGATTAACATTAGAAATGGAAATGGGACTGCTCCCTTCTGGGGATCTTTCAGTTTTAGGACTGTCCGTCCCCTGGTCAGCCATTCAGGGTGGGTCCATCCCTCAGCAGCTGGGTCAGCTAGGTGATCCTGGAGTGGAGTTAGTGTCTTTAACCAGTAGCTCCGGGCCAGGTGCTGGCCAGTTCAATTAACCTGAGAATCTTTGCTGGACATCTGTCAGCCTGATGGTTACTGGACCTTGTCCAGGGAGGGAGCTGTGGTCCACTCTTAGTTCTTTTAATCACTGTGCTTCTCTGTCATGTGATGCCTCCTTCTCCCACATGTTTTCAGTATTGTTCAGTCTCCAGCCTTGGTGGGTTAGCGTGGTTTTACCTGCCACTGGGAGGACAGTGTAGCTGGGTTAGTGGAAAACAGCAGGTTTATTTTCCTGGCCTCTACTGAATTTGGTGCTCAATTAAAACCAAACTTAATTACTTATTTGACTCTAACCCCAAAAGTAATAAAACCAAAAGCCAAGGTAAACTGCTTTGCAAATTAGGATTGTTGTTATTGATCAAATAATACAATTTATGATAAACAAGAAATGATATGCCACAGTCATTCCTCCTCACGGTTAAAGTTCTTCATCAAAGCGGCTGTGTTCAAAGCATAGCCTGTATGGTTCAAAGTTAAAAAACAAGAAAAAAAAAGTGGAATCTCTCGCGAGACCATAACTCCAAATCCAAGCGAGATCAATGACGCCTACTTGTTTGCGGCACGTGATTGGTCCAGCGGCTTCGTTTTAAAAGGAAACCGCGGAGAGACGTTAGCTAATGTTAGCTTCAGTTGTCGTTGCTTTTATAATAAAAAACAGTTACGGTGGAATAAAAGAAACTGAGAGTGAGTTATAATCTACCTGGTTTATACAATTATAATTTAATGTGCCGTTTTATTCGTGTAAAAACGTCAAAATTAATTAAACAAAAACTCGAATTCAGTTATCTGGATGTGGCTAATGCTAATGCAAACAACATTAGCTGTAACCCAATTCAGTGTCTGCACACTTCGGAGCGTGCAGACCGTGAGTTGGGAGACGGCTACAGTAAAATAACTTGGAGGTCAGTTGTTGCTTTCTGTGACTCATTTATTTTTTTGCATTATTTCTTGGAATCGGTCGCACTGTATTTGACTACCATCTGAACTGTTTTTGTGTTTATAGTTAACTCTGAAAGTTATGCAAAACTCCATAGAAATGTAATTGGATTATTAGACACTTGAGCAGGATCGTGCCTGAAGATTTATTTTAAATTTTCGGGCTTCAAAGCGGCAGAAAGCCCACCAGTCCTGCATTCATATGTCAGAGTAAATGCTATGAGTAAATGTCCTGGTTTTCTCAGATGTGGGGGGCTGGCTGTGGTTAAAGATGTGGTGTCTGTGTGTAAGCAGGGATGATGGAGTCATGTTTAGCCGGGATGCCCAACAGGGTAGGACCAGTGGAGGTGGAAGACATCAAGAGAGACCTGCTGAATGAATTTGCAGCTGTACCAGCACAGGTGGGTTAACCTGTCGGCCTGTGAGTGATGAGGATGATGATGGTGACTGATGTTACTCTTCTGGTTTCAGGACAGTTTTCAGTCAGAAACGGAGAACCTGCAGGTGTACCTGAGGGTTCGCCCGTTTACTGCAGCTGAAAACGACAACGGAGAGTCACAGGTAACGCAAACAGGTCACTGAGCACCTCATCAGAGCTGACAACCATTATTTCTGAGAGTCCTAATAGAATGGTAGGAGAAACACTGAAGAGGTTGTGAGACATGTCAGGGTTAGGTGTTGGCTTCCTGTCATCTGGACACAAGTGACCTGAGAGTGTGGACACCTGTCCAGCTGGCAGTAGCAGGTCTGAACCTGTCTTCCTCTGCAGGACTGTGTGACCATGGAAGGCTCTGACACTGTGGTCCTCAAGGCTCCCCACAGCTGTCCGTCAAACCGTCAGAGTGAGAAGCCCCTCCAACAGATGGTGCAGAGGTTCACCTTCACACAGGTACCTGTCCCACCTGAACACACCTGTTTGTTTCTGCTGGTTGTCTCTGCAGCACTCTGAGGCATTTTTAACGTTGTGTCCCCCAGGTGTTTGGTCCAGAGGCCAGTCAGAAGACAGTGTTTGATGGTTCTGTTCGTGGTTTGGTCCGAGACGTTTTACAGGGAGGAAACTGTCTGGTTTTTACCTACGGAGTCACCAACGCTGGGAAAACCTTCACCTTCCTTGGTCAGAAAACTGGTCTGATCCAGTCCGTGTAAGTCTCTGTCTACACCGTCTCACAGTCTGTCTCCGCCTATCTCAGGTCCAGAACACGACTCGGGTCTACTGCCCAGGTCCCTGTCGGTCATCTTTAACAGTGTGGAGGGCCGCCTGTACGGCCGCGGCGACCTGAAGCCTCAGCGCTGTCGAGACTTCAGCAGGCTGACTCCAGACCAGCAGGCGGCAGAGAACAGCAACAAGAAGAATCTACTGAGGCTGTTCAAAGAGGTGAGCAGGGCCACAGAAAGTACGCCATGGTAACGTGGTGCAAGCTATGCTGAGGTGTGTCTGCTGTCTGTCTGCAGAGCGACAAGAGTCTGACGTCTGGAAGGTCGGCGTTCCTGGAAGGTCTGTACATGTTGGAGTCGTCCTGCTCCAGGTTGGAGTCCTGACTCATCCTGTTAATGTGTGTCCGTGTGTCCAGGCTCATCTGTCAGCAGCGTTAACAGCGTCTCTGAGGCCGACAGTTTCTGTCTGGACGTCTCCTCCAACGTTCGTTTCTCTGTTTGGGTCTCGTTCTGCGAGATTTATAACGACAACATCCACGACCTGCTGGAACAGGTAGCTAACACACTATCTTCTGTCCGGTGGGAGCTGAAAAATTCATTTTTCTTCTTACAAACAAGACAAATGTTGACCAAACTGAACGAAGGGGGACAGCTAATGAGGGCCTGTGAACCTCCAGGGACCAGAACCAAACCTCCAAGATGAGTCATCCCAACTAAACAAAACATAAACAAGCTTACATTCAATAACATGGACAAACTGGGACAGTGTGTAAGATAGAAATACAAACAGAATTAACATATTGATTGATCATGAAGGTATGGTATTCCCAGTAGGAGATAAACAACATATATCAGGAGTCCAGGTCTGGTAGACGGCGGCCCACAATCCCCTGAGCTGTCCTCACCAGCCGGGCTAAGCTCCTCTGGTCCTGTGCAGCTGCCGTACCGTCACTCTGAGACACAGGATGCTCTCCATGGAGGTTCTGTAGAAGTTCACCAGCACCTGAAAAGAATCCCGTCGCTTCACCTTCCTGAGGAAGAAGACGTGGTTAAAGTCTCCATCCACGATCCCAGCCGCCTCTGGATCACGATCATCTGCCCGGTGATCAGGCAGAACCGCTCCTCCAGCGCTAGCTTAGCATTAGCTGGTGAGGTATGCAGACCGCTATGATCAGGACCAGCTGAGTTCTCTAACCAGTTTAAACTGGTCTGCACTTCACTGCCAGATGTTCCAGGTCGGGGAGCAGAAGGTTCCAGTAATGTTCGTAGCTGTACACCACCAGTTGTAGACGTACAGCTCCAAACCTGAAGCTGCAGTCCAATCGGCACGGAGCAGAGAGAGTCCTGCTAGCTCCACCGCTACGTCGGGGATGTTGTTGTCCAACCAGGTCTCGGTGAAGGTTGCCACACAGCTGTCCGTCCTACGTGAGACGATCCTCAGACAAATTTCCACCAGTGTGTTGGTGACAGACGTGGCGAGGGCGAGGAAACTGGGCAGAGCCGCGGCGTGCCCACGCTGCCATCTTCCTGTCTATGACTGATTCTAGTTTAGGACTGAAACCGTTTGGTAACTCGGTTATAATGATCTCAACATTAAAGTACAATCAAATTAAATATGTTTAACTAACACGTGGCCACAAGTTAATGATTTCGTTCCACACGTTAGTGATCTGTGGCCTGCGACAGCAGAGGGAGTTTAGAGCGGAGAAGGAAGGAGCGCCAGATCTGCAAACCTTCCCTGATGTAGTTGTCTGCAGGAAGTTCCCACAATTCCTGCCGTGAATTTCAGGCCCTGTTCAGGGTGAACTGTGTTTGCAGACAGCGAATTCTGGACGTCTTCCTGAGTCCACGTGTCACCGGTCTGGGCCAGTTTGTCCTACTTGGGCCACAACCTCCCGTCTGCGTTGTGTGTTAACCAGGACACCGACGGGTGGAGTATTTATTCTGGCACAGAATGACAAACAGAAGTTCAGCAGCATGAACAAACCTCTCCACAGCCGACCTCAGCACCCCGAGGAGCCAACTCCTCCTCCACACTGAGGCTGCGCACACTGATGTCATCACAGGCGACATTAAAGTAACTAAAAGGCCCAAAATTATTCTCAATGGAAAATTAAGTAAAAGACAATAAGATTTTTCTTTAAAAAGTTTAGAGAAGTAAATCAATACAAAAATAAAAGAATAAACCTAAAAATGAAGGATATTTGGTGGAATGCAGTACAGTCCCAGCTGCTTTTACAGCAGAAGATCACCAGCATCCAGCCTTGTCCCAGCATACAGAGATTCCTCCTGATTCTCATATCTTCTGATATTATAAACTGTAGATGGTGGATCTTCAAAGTCTGAGTAATAAATGAATCTGATTAGTTGTTAAATGACCCTCCAGGTGTTTTTGGTTTGTACCAGGTACTTTTCCAGCCTTTTGTTGCTCCTGCTCCAACTTTTTCCAGACGTGTTGCTGCATCAGATTCAACACGAGTGTCACACAAAATTAAAACTAAAACAGGGATCTGTAATGTTCAGGTTCCCAATGGACACAAGAGGACGGTGCTGCGTTTGTCTCAGGATGTCAAAGGAAACTCCTTCATCAAAGGTAACGTTTCTATTTTCAGACAGTCGGGGGTCCTCCAGGTGTGTTGAGGTGTGTGTTGATGTGTGTTGTGTGTCAGACCTGCGCTGGGTCCAGGTGAGCAGCTCTGAGGAGGCCTACAGAGTGATGAAGATTGGGAGGAGGAACCAGAGCTTCTCCTCCACCAGACTAAACCATCTGTCCAGCAGGAGGTCAGCATGACTCAGCGTTTCTGTCTGAACACTCCTTCTGCATCTTTAACTCTTTTTTTTTTTCTGTCCTGCAGCCACAGCATCTTCTCCATCCGTATCCTGCGGGTCGACGACGTGGGCGTTCCCAGAGTCCTTGGCGTCAGCGAGTGAGTATTCCTCCCTGCGGGCAGGTGTTAAGCTGCAGGCGTGGATGTGGACCATGACTCCGTGTTTTGTGTTCAGGCTGGCTCTGTGCGACCTGGCCGGCTCAGAGCGCTGTTCTCGGACCAACAACACCGGAGAGAGGCTGAAGGAGGCCGGGAACATCAACAGCTCTCTGCTGACGCTCGGCAAGTGCATCAGCGCCATGAGGCTCAACCAGAACGCCAAGTAAGCTCACAAACATCCCCAAACCTACCAACCATTCACAGCTCTGCAGAGCCTCACAAAGCTTTATTTTCTCATTACTCATTTCTCCACAAGGAGGCGCTCCAGAGCTTTGAGTCAGATAAATCAGATAACATCCACAATCATTGGAAAAATGGCTTGGTGGAGTTCTGAGTGCTTCTAGTGCTTCTTCTACCTGTCCAGCATGGCGGCGGCAGAATGATGGTCTGGCTGCTGTGTTGTACCAAACAAATTTGCTTTGCCAAGAGGAGCTTTATGGGTGTAAGGCTCCTCTTGATCATCTCATTTTTTATTTTTAATCTTATTTATTCATTTTGGATGATGGAATTGTAATCTTGTGGGACCTGACCGGAGAGGACAGAAAAAAGGAGAATAATCAACAGAAGTAAAAAGGAAAGTGGAGCGTCCAGCAGATGGAAACAACGAGCTTCAGTCCAACCTAACAGCAGACAAGCAGCTGCTACACCTGTACAGAAACACAGCAGAGAATTTCCTACAGCTTTTACAGGTAAACTAAGCAGACAATCATCAGGAGTTCCTAAAAAAAGCCAAGACAGCAACAACATGTATCACAACAACAACCAAAGAACCAGAAACACACACACCTGAACCAAAGCATCTCTCAGTGTATAAACTGGATACCTCAGTGCTGAGTCAGCATGCAGAGGATGAGGAGGATCAGAGATGAGGCCACGCCCCCACGGAGGCTAGAGGCAGACTAGGGCGGACCAGAGACCCGGGCCATCAGCAGCAATCCTGGAGCAACAACCTAAACCCCCCCACCACGAAGACCACCCCGGACCCACCATGAGGGCAGCAGAGGAAGACCACAGAGCCCCCCACGGTCACGGGGCCCGGGCACCGGCCATCCAGGGTGGCCAGAGTGAAGGGCCCCGCGCGACCACCTGACACGAGCCAGCATCCACCCCAATGTTCCAGCTGCATACCTCAGGAACCTTCCTCCACCCCTTACCATCCACCCCGTAACCCCTCACTCAGCCTCCCCGGCACTGTCCCACCTAATAGTCTCCCCTCCATCCACGTCTGTCTGCCCCCCCCCACCAGCTCACCTCCCTCCACCACACAAACTCTCGCGCTCACACACACACACACCCTCCTACCATGCTCCATGGGAAACACCCCCAGCGAGAAAGAGTACAGCGAGCCCCAAATCTAGCCCCCTTCACCACACCCAAATGCAGCATACTGGGCACTCCCCAGGGCCAGTGGCCCCCCAGCAGTGCAGCAGTTTCTGAAGACTCACGCCGCCATCCTCCACGAGGGCGTCACGCATGGGTGGCTCTCGATGCCTCCATGTCCCCCCGTCATAGCAGAGAAATGGTGGATGTTTTGGGCTTGTTATGCCGTTAACGTGTTAAAAACATTAAAGCAATGAATTACATAAATTAGTTATCTCCGTTAACGCTGTATTTTTGATGGGGGGGCGGGATCTGTGGCACTGTGCCACTTATAGGTCCATGTGTGGGAAACCCTACATTTAATCTGACTACATCAGATTTTTCTTTAAATCTTTACCGAAATACAGCATTGTTATACCAAACGGAAAACGTGGAGACATTCAGACTTTGTCCAGTGGGTCCAGTTAAACTGGGCAACTGGGCGGAGGGGGTCTGACGGCCTTCTGGTTCCCATGTCTGCAGGTTCCAGCACCATGTTCCCTTCAGGGAATCCAAACTGACCCACTTCCTGCAGTTCTTCTTCTGTGGTGCCGGCCGCGTCTCCATGGTGGTCAACATCAACCAGAACTCATCCTGCTTCGACGAGACACTCACCGTCCTCAAGTTCTCCGCCCTGGCGCAGAAGGTGGGCGCACACACTTGGTGGTGGACATGTGTCACCGCTTTCCCTCCCTCCTCTCACTGACTTCACCTCTGCTGCTCACCTGTCCAGGTGTTGGTGCTGAACAGCAGACCTGCCAGCCTGGATGACCAGGCCCCGCACAAGGCGGCCATGGAGCTGTCAATCATCATTGATGAGGCGGACCAGCGCAGGAACATGGCAGGGAGGGGCAGTAGGAGCTCGCTGGTTGCCTGGGAGACCAGGCTGGAGGATGTGCAAGAGGATGAGGATGGAGAGGAGTGGGAGGAAGACGAAGAGGAGGAGGAGAGTCTGATGGAGGGAACAGTTCTGGAGGCTGGAGGAGAAGAGGACCAGACGATGGAGGAAGAGGAGCAGAACGTAAGGCTTGTGATTGATGAGTGTTGAGTGTTCATTGATTGATTGACTGATTGATTGTGTATGTGTGACAGTCGGACCAGGAGGCGGCGCTGCGTTTGGTGCTGGAGGCTCAGATCAGAGAAGAGGTCCACGATGAGTTTATGGAGCTTTTCAACAAGATGAAGAATGACTACAGGTAAGGAGCGTCGTGTTCACATGACCAGCTGATGGAGGCGCCGCAGTCACATTAGAGCCTTCTTTTAACCTCTCGTTCTGGTTTGGCTTGTTACCGGAGGAGCCCAGTAGGGGGCACGTTAGAGATTCCCAGATAGAGAGGCTGAATCTGTAGGATGGAAACACGATAACCAGGGAGACGATACAGGAGGCCGGTCTTGCTTATTATGACCAAAAGAAGCATGGCTAGTGTTTCATAACATCTGTGATGACCGGTCTTCTGTCCACATGACCTGTCACAGCAGAACACAAGTGTTGAGCTGTCAAGCAAGTAGATATCCATCTCCACATGTGGGTTAGCCGTCTAACTGCAGATCTATAGGTATGATCTTCAGAAATAACGTCACACATGTTAAAGAGCAAACTGAATCAATTCATGGAGGTGGGACGTCTCCACAGTTAGACTCTGTTAACATGCATTGACAGACGGCCGCGGTGAACGCGCTCGTGATTCTTTTACCTTGTCCTGTCCAGCATGGTGGCGGCAGAATGATGGTCTGGCTCATGATCAGAGGCGGCCGCGGTGAACCGTGATTAAAAGCGAGTATGTGCTTGTCTGTGTCTTTGGTGTGTTTCAGCGAGCGTCTGGAGAAGGAGAGGGAGATCCTGGAGGAGCGAGCTGAGAAGAGGCTGGAGATCTTGCAGCGCCTCCTCAGTAAGAACAGAAAGGTAAGGAAAACACACATCAGAGCTGATCAATAACTGATCCTTAACTCATCCATAACTGATCCTTAACTAATCAATAACTGTTCCTTAACTCATCCATAACTGATCCTTAACTAATCAATAACTGATCCTTAACTAATCAATAACTGTTCCTTAACTCATCCATAACTGATCCTTAACTAATCAATAACTGTTCCTTGACTCATCCATAACTGATCCTTAACTAAACAATAAATGATCCTTGACTCATCCATAACTGATCCTTAACTCATCCATAACTGTTCCTTAACTCATCCATAACTGATCCTTAACTAATCAATAACTGTTCCTTAACTCATCCATAACTGTTCCTTAACTCATCCATAACTGATCCTTAACTAATCAATAACTGTTCCTTAACTCATCCATAACTGATCCTTAACTAATCAATAACAGTTCCTTAACTCATTCATAACTGATCCTTAACTGATCCTTAACTAATCAATAACTGATCCTTAACTCATCCATAACTGATCCTTAACAAATCAATAACTGTTCCTTAACTCATCCATAACTGATCCTTAACTAATCAATAACTGTCTCTTAACTCATCCATAACTGATCCTTAACTCATCCATAACTGATCCTTAACTCATCCATAACTCATCCTTAACTAATCAATAACTGATCCTTAACAAATCAATAACTGTTCCTTAACTCATCCATAACTGATCCTTAACTCATCCATAACTGATCCTTAACTCATCAATAACTGATCCTTAACTAATCAATAACTGTTCCTTAACTCATCCATAACTGATCTGCTTGCGGCTGGTTGCCAGGAGGAGCAGGACGCCATGTTGGATGGCATCATCAGCTCGATGAGTGCAGACCTGATGAAGATCAGAGAGGATGCTGAGAGCGTGCACGACTGTCTGTCTGCAGACGTACACGCTGCAGGTACGGTGGCCTAGCGGGCGTCCAGCTGTTCTCCTGCTGCAGTGGTTCTCATAAAATTCAGCTTTTACCAGATAGTTTGTTTTGTTTTTGCAGAGCTGGAGGCACTGCGGTTGGAGAAGCAGCGGTCACATGACCAGCTGCAGGAAGCCATGCAGGTGGGAGGTTCCTCCCCAACACGTCGTCTTTCAGCCAAAGATCCAGATAAGGTTTCCTGACTTCTCTCCATCCGGCTCTCCTCAGAATTCAGCTGTTGTTTTCCTCCGCTGTTTTCCAGAAGTTATCTGAGCTGACGGAGGTCTGCCATCGGAAGGACGAGGTCATCGATAGACTGCAGCAGGCCGCGGAAAACACCACCCGAGACGGAAACGCACCTGCTCTGGAGGAGGAGGAAAGCCGGAAACGCCACTGTGATGCTGCTGAAGACAAAGAGGAGAGAGGAGAACCAGCCAAGAAGAGAGGTTCGTTCAGGGGGAGGAGCAGGAGCAGGGGTAAAGATGAAGGCTCTGAAAATGTGTTTGATGTTCGCAGAGGTTCTGGAAGAGGAGATCTGGAGACTGCTGGAGGAAAACGACCAGAAGGAGGAGACCATAAATGAGTTGAGAGAGAGGGAGGAGAGGAGGAGGAGGAGCCTGGAGGAGGAGCTGGAGAAGGAGAAGACCAGGCTGGAGGAGAAACTCCGGAAAAGGGAGGAGCAGCTGGAGAAGGAGAAGTTGAGGCTGGAGGAGGAGCTGAGAAGACGAGGGGAGGAGGTGGAGGAGCTTAAGAAGGAGCAGGAGTTCCTGGAGCAGAAGGTCCAGATGCTGTCAGGTAGAACCTGAACTTTGATCCAAGCTTTGCTCTTCACCATCACTGCCATTCTTTAAGTAACCGTCTCCCCTGTCTTCTCCTCTTCCTCCTCCTCTTCCTCCTATGTCTCCAGGTCTGGACGAGTGTCCAAACTGCGACTCGGTGTTTTCATCTCTGGAGATGGAGCAGAAGGAAACGTCCAAGCTGCAAAAGGAGAACAAAGCTCTGGTTAACGGCATCTTCCAGCTGCAGACAGAGGTACCATACCATACTATACCGTACCATACCATACTGTACCTTACCATACTGTACCGTACCATACCATACCATACCATACTGTACCTTACCATACCGTACCATACTATACCATACCGTACCATACTATGCCGTACCGTACCATACTATACCATACCGTACCATACTATGCCGTACCGTACCATTCCATACCATACCGTACTATACTATGCCGTACCATACCATACTGTACCGTACCATACTATACCGTACCATACCTTACCATACTATGCCGTACCATACGTACCATTCCATACCATACCATACCATACTGTACCATTCCATACCAGATTGTACCATACTATGCCATACCATACTGTACCATACCATACCATACCATACCGTACCATACATACTATACCGTACCATACCGTACCATACTATGTTGTACCATACCATACCATTCCATACCATACGTACCATACCATACTGTACCATACCATACTGTACCATACCATACCGTACCATACCATACTGTACCATACCATACCATACCGTACCATACTATGCCGTACCATTCCATACCATACGATACCGTACCGTACCATACTATGCCGTACCATACCGTACCATACCATACTATACCGTACCTTACCATACAATATGGTACCATACCATACATACCATACCATACAATATGGTACCATACCATACCATACTATACCGTACTATACCATACCGTACCATACTATGCCGTACCAGACTGCCGTACCATACCATACTGTACCGTACCATACCATACTATACCGTACCATACCATACTGTACCGTTCCATACCGTACCACACTATGCCATACCGTACCATACCATACCGTACCATTCCGTACCATTCCATACCATTCCATACCATACCATACTGTACCATACCATACCGTACTATACTATGCCGTACCGTACCATACCATGCCGTACCGTACCATACCGTACCGTACCATACTGTACCATACTATGCCGTACCATACCATACCGTACCATACTATGCCGTACCAAACCATACCATACTGTACCATACCATACTGTACCATACCATACTATGCCGTACCATACCATACTATGCCGTACCATACCATACCATACCGTACCATACCATACTATACCGTACCATACCATACTGTACCGTACCATACCATACCGTACCATACCATACTATGCCGTACCAGACTGCCGTACCATACCATACTGTACCGTACCATACCATACTATACCGTACCATACCATACTGTACCGTTCCATACCGTACCACACTATGCCATACCGTACCATACCGTACCATACCATACCGTACCATTCCGTACCATTCCATACCATTCCATACCATACCATACTGTACCATACCATACCGTACTATACTATGCCGTACCGTACCATACCGTACCGTACCATACTGTACCATACTATGCCGTACCATACCATACCGTACCATACTATGCCGTACCATACCATACTGTACCATACCATACTGTGCCGTACCATACCATACCGTACCATACCATACTATACCGTACCATACCATACTGTACCGTGCCATACCATACCGTACCATACCATACTGTACCATACCATACCATACCGTACCATACTATGCCGTACCATACCATACTGTACCATACCGTACCATTGGGGCAGTAATAACTACTCAGTTGCTTGCAGCCTGAATTCAGCAGCGTCTGTGGAGGCCTGTTAACGTTCTGCTGACTGAGGATTTTATCTGGTTTTAACGGTTTTAACGGTTTTTTATATCGTTTTAACTTTTTACCAGTCGAACGTTTAGCTCCCTTTTTACGGTGGAGAAGGATTGTTTTTAATTTTAACCAGCGAGTTCCTCGCTTTTTACTGTCAGCCGCCGACTGACAGCGTGGGAACGCTGCTGTCAACAAACCCCAGCCACTGCTAGCTATCGGTTTGAGATGGCTACCCTTCCGGATAACTGCTTGGAACCAAAAGACAAACTGATCACTAACCTGAGGGAAGATATCCGGAAGCTATCAGAAGAGCTGAGGTCCAAGAGTGAAATACTTAACTCTCTGCTGGATGTGGCCCACCAGCAGTCACTGTGCATAGCCTCGCTGAAATCGGCATTTCAGGACACCGTGCCATGGGATCTCGTTACCTCTCCCCGGCCTTCATCCAGCTCCACACCTAAAAGATCGCCACTCTGGTCCGAGGTAACATGCCGCACCAAGAAAACATCCGCCCTGGTTTTATCAAACCGCTTCGAGGTCCTGTCGGCACCGCCTCCTGACGAAGGGATGATATCCAGCTGCGCTGTCGGTCCGGAGCCGACCAACACTGCACCAGCCACCGGCTCTGCGCAGACCAAGGTGCCCGGTTCCCGGCGGTCATCCCGGGGCTCATCCTCCACAAAGCGGCGACAGCTCCTTAGAGCCGCGGTAAAGGAAAACGCCGCGTCTCGCCGCAGCCCCGCCCGGAAACACCCTGCCAGGGAAGGAGCTTCGTCTCCGCCGTCTGCTGCCTCTGATACCGCCGTGGTCTCTCCTCCTTTGGCTGCCGCCGCAGAGGCTCCCATGTTGGCTGCTGGTGCCGTGGATCCTGTGAGGCTGCCGGCTGGAGCTGGTCCTCGCGTGCTCGTCCTTGGTGACTCCATCGTTCGAAACATCCGCATGAACAGGTGCCACACATCCTCCCACTCAGGTGCAACAGTCAATGACATCTTCAACTCTGCCCACCAACTGACTCATAAACATCCCACAGCCTCAACTCTGGTAATACATGCAGGTACAAACGATCTCAAGTTCCAACAGTCAGAAACTTTGAAGGCAGATTTTATCAACCTCATCCACAACATCCAACAGCTAAATACACAGTGCATCATTTCTGGACCACTACCCTCACCACGTTTTGGAGACATTAAGTTCAGCCGAATTCGTCAACTCCACATCTGGTTAAAACATTACTGTCACTCCATTAATATCCCATACATTGATAATTTCACCACCTTTCTCAATAGACCGTACCTCTTCCAATCAGAGGGCCTTCACCTCAACTATGCAGGTTCTCAACTCCTTGCTCTGAACATTAATCTCACCCTTCAATCCTGCAAAGCTCTTTCAGACTGACAATCCGGTCAGAACACATCCTTTCCAGTTAACACCGTCTCTGTTACCCATCATATTCCAGTACACATCACCAGTAGAAATTATCAACATTCCCATTTACATTTTCGTAGCTCTGACAGATGTCTCCGTCATATACAAACAACTTCTGTATTAGATCCATCATCAACAACCCCAAAATTGGACTTACCTACAACTTTTAGAATGGCTCTTTTAAATGTAAGATCATTATCAAATAAATCTTTTATTATTAATGATCTGATTTTAGATAATAACATTGACTGTCTCTTTTTGACAGAAACTTGGCTTGGCGCTGATGCATCAGTTATTCTCACCGAGGCTTCCCCACCAAATTTTAATTTTTTATTTTCTATCAGGGGAGGTAAGAGGGGTGGTGGAACAGCTTCAATTGCTCAACGGTCATTATCCGCACAACCAATAATACTGACAAACTATTCTTCATTTGAGCATCATTCCTTTGTTTTTAGCAATCCGCCTATTTTAGCTATAACAGTTTATAGACCACCAAATCCTCCCTCTGGTTTTATTCAAGAATTTTCTGAGTTCTTATCTACCATACATATCAAATACAACAAGATTTTAATAACTGGTGATTTTAACCTACACATCGACAATAGTGGTAATCCCCATACCAGTGAATTTTTAAACCTTTTAAATAATATGGATTTTAAGCAGTACGTCACACAGTGTACACACAACAGGGGACACACCCTGGACTTGGTCATAACCTACGGCCTGTCCACTGGTGTGTCCTCTGTTGTTGACCTGGCTGTGTCAGACCACTACTGTGTATTTTTTAACATCACCAGTTTTAGCAAGCGGCAGGCCCCGGTGAGAACTGTGAGGAAACGGTATATTAATTCTGAAGTGGCTGCAAATTTTATTGACATTTTAAATCGAACTCCTGCTCAGATTTTATCTGCATCATGTGATTTTACTGTAGATAATTTTAACAGAAGACTGGCATCTGCCATTGACTCAGTAGCTCCACTTAAAACAAAAACATTAAAAACACAATCAAAAACTCCATGGAGAAATGAAGAAATTAGAAAAAATTGAAAAAAGGCTGCAGGAGAGCTGAAAGAAAATGGAGAAAAACCAAACTCACAATACATTATGAAATCTTACGTGAACAACTCAAAAATTACAATAAAACTGTTAAAGAGGCAAGAACACAATACTTCTCAAACCTAATTACAGATAACAAAAACAACCCCCAATTCCTTTTTAAAACCATCGACCTTTTAATAAATATTGGGGGTAACAAGTCCACCATGTCGCCATCAGCCAACGCATGTGAGAACTTTGCATGTCACTTCGGAAGTAAAATCAATGCTATTAGATCCAGTCTTGTATCACAACAAAATTTTAGTTTTAACAGATCTGAAGCATTGTTTTTAGCCAAAGAAACACTGGAGAGTTTTGTCCTGGTTGATGCAGAGATGCTTGGTCGAGTTTTCTCCCAGCTAAACCCAACAACCTGCCTTTTAGACCCCATTCCCACATCTCTTTTAAAAACATTTTATGGTTTCTTCGAGTCTGAGCTTTTAAAAATTGTAAACTGCTCTCTTCAGACAGGTGTCTTCCCATCTGCCTGTAAAACAGCTGTGGTGCGGCCTCTTCTGAAGAAGAGTAATTTAGACTGCAACATCCTTGACAACTACAGACCTGTATCCAATCTACCATTTTTAAGTAAAATTATAGAAAAGGTTGTTTATACTCAATTACATGGGTTTTTAAACAAACACAACATTTTAGAAAAGTATCAGTCTGGTTTTAGGACAAACCACAGTACCGAGACGGCCCTTTTAAAGATTGTCAGTGACCTTAGACGTAATTTGGACTCTCAGAAACTTAATGTCCTGGTGCTACTTGATCTTAGTGCTGCTTTTGATACAGTGGACCACCAGATTTTATTAGACAGACTGAGAAGTCTGGTGGGCCTCTCAGGTACTGTTCTTAACTGGTTTTACTCCTATCTGGCTGATCGAAAGTTCTTGGTGAGTATGGATACATGCTCTTCAGGAATCTATGACATAAAATGTGGGGTTCCCCAAGGCTCAATTTTAGGCCCAATACTTTTTAATCTTTACATGTTGCCACTTGGGGACGTCATCAGGAGACACGGCATTGACTTTCACAGCTATGCTGATGATACACAGCTTTACATCGCCGTGTCTCCTGATGACCTAGAGCCAGTTAACACCCTTTTAAACTGCATTTTAGACATAAAGTCATGGATGGCAGTGAATTTCTTGCAGCTCAACCAGGACAAGACTGAGGTTTTAGTCATCGGTCCTGAAGACAAGAGAGAGATAATTTCCTGCAGACTGAAAAACTTCAAACCCTCTCAGTGTGTGAGAAATCTGGGTGTCCTTTTCGACTCTGAGCTGAATTTTATTTCACACATCAGAAATGTCACAAAGACAGGCTTTTATCATCTTAAAAACATCGCCAGAGTTCGCCCATTTCTCTCTCTTGCCAGCACGGAGGTGCTAATGCATGCTTTTATTTCCAGCAGGCTAGATTATTGTAATGCCCTGCTCTCTGGTCTTCCCAAAAAGACTATTTCTAGTTTACAGTTACTGCAAAACTCGGCAGCACGAGTTCTGACGAGGACCGGGGGGCGGGAACACATTACACCGGTTTTAAAATCGCTGCATTGGCTCCCCGTGCGCTTCAGGATTGATTTTAAGGTTCTCTTACTTGTTTATAAATGTCGTAATGGTCTTGGGCCTTCTTATTTATCTGACTTGTTTTCAAATTATGAGCCCTCGCGGACCCTGAGGTCCTCTGGTACCGGCCTTTTAACTATTCCCAAAGTTAGATCTAAAACACACGGTGAGGCCTCGTTTCATCATTTTGGTCCTCAACTGTGGAACAGCCTGCCAGAGAGCCTCAGGGCTGCAGAGACTGTTGATGTTTTTAAGAAGAGGCTCAAGACCTTCCTTTTTAGTTTAGCCTTTTGATTTGACTTTATTCATTTTCTGTTATTTATCTCATCTTATCTTATCTTATCTGTCTCATTTATCTATTTTATTTTATTATATTTTATTATAGCTTCTTAACTGTTTCCCTATTTTATCGTTGTTTTAACTGTTTTAACATTTTTAACATTTTTAACTCCAGTGTTTCTTTATGGGGATCCTAAACTCTGGGAGTCAAGCCTGCTTGGTCTGCCCTCTGCAAACATGGCTTGACTGGCTCCTGGTGTAAATGGGTCCCCAAAAATGCCGTTTCCTCACAGCAGCGCCAAGCCAAAGACAGATATTAAGAGTTTGTGTGTGTGTGTGTGTGTGTGTGTGTGGATGGGTGAGGGGGGGGGGGGGGGGGGGGGTGTTTAATCTGTCACATAACTGGGTGTGTAAAGGGCTTATTGTTTTTGTTCTGTGATTTTCTTTTTTTTCATTTTAATATGCATTTATACTATGTAAAGCACTTTGTGTTGCCTTTGCATGAAAAGCGCTTTATAAATAAAATTTGATTTGATTTGATACCATACTATGCCGTACCATACTATGCCATACCATACCGTACCATTCCATACTGTACCATACCGTACCATACCATACTGTACCATACCATACCGTACCATACCATACTGTACCATACCGTACCATACCATACTATGCTGTACCATACTATGCCGTACCATACCGTACCATTCCATACTGTACCATACTGTACCATACCATGCCGTACCATACCGTACCATACTGTAACATACCATAACATACCGTACTGTACCATACTATGCCGTACCATTCCATACGATACCATACCGTACCATACCATACCGTACCATACTGTACCGTACCATACTATGCCGTGCCATACCATACCGTACCATACCATACCGTACCATACTATGCCGTACCATACCGTACCATTCCATACCATACTGTAACATACCATAACATACCGTACCGTACCATACTATGCCGTACCATTCCATACGATACCATACCGTACCATACTGTACCGTACCATACTATGCCGTGCCATTCCATACCATACCATACTGTACCATACCGTACCGTACCATACTATGCCGTACCATACCGTACCATTCCATAACATACCGTACCATACTGTAACATACCATAACATACCGTACCGTACCATACTATGCCGTACCATTCCATACGATACCATACCGTACCATACCATACCGTACCGTACCATACTATGCCGTACCATTCCATACCATACTGTACCGTACGATACCATACTGTACCATACCGTACCGTACCATACTATGCCGTACCATACCATACCGTACTATATTGGACTACCATACCGTACTACCAGGGCTAATGGAAGGAGGGGGAGATGTGGGAGGTAGGGGAGGACTGTTGGAGGTAGACGTGGGCTTTCCTTCCCGTTGCAGCTTCTAATCAGACTTTCACCCTCCAGGTGACCGCTCTGCAAATGGAGCTCCGACAGCAGACTGACAGATCCCACAGCCTATCAGATCAGTTCAATACAGCAAAGTCCCGCCTCCAGGACCTGGAAAACCAATCAGAGGAGAAGAACAGCTCCCTCAACAGTCTGACGCAGGAAGTGGAGCGTCTGAGGCAGGAAGTGAAGGTTCCGTCTCTCTGGATCACAGATGGATCAGGAGGCCCACATTGACATGTTCTAGGGTAGTGATTGGTTGGTTGGTCGTTTCAGGAGGAGAAGGGCAGGAGCAGCAGCAGCGTTTTCCACGCCACCATGGAGGAATTGAAGAAGGAGACCGAAGCAGCACTCCAGAGATCCGCTCAGAAGTCCCGACAGATCCAAGAGCTGCAGAGAGACAAGAGGAAGCTGGAGGAAGCGCTGGCTCACAGGTGATCAATACCTGTTCACTGATCCATACTGCTGCCAATGAGTGACCAGTATCCATCAGACCTCACTGATCTCTACCTGGAGTTGACCCTGATCCCTGCTTGTGTCTCTTTCTGTGAACAGGTGTGAGCAGCTCAGAGAGGAACTGGCCAATCAGAGAACAGAATTCAGATGTCAGCTACGGACTCTGGAGGCGGAGCTTGAGTCAGAGGGTGGAGCTCTACGAGGGAGGCTGGAAGAGATGGCGAGATCAGAAGAAGAGAGGAGGAGACGGCTGGAGAGAGAGGTATCAGGTAAGGAGAAGGTGGGCGGATATGTCACACCTGTAGATCAGCAGGTGACGATGATGATGAGTAGAAAACAGAAAGGTGATGAATCCTGATTGGCTGATGGATGTTTGTTTGTCAGAACTGCGAGGAATCATGTTGGAGAAGGACAGACTCCTGGAGGACAGTCGTCAGACCTCAGAGAGTCTGAGACAAGGTAACCAATCAGATTGAAGCTGCTTATGACCAATAAGTGATCAATGAGAGGTGATTATATCCTGAACAGCAGGGCTGCTCGATTATGGGAAAAATGATAATCATATTTTGATTGAAATTGAGATCTCGATTATTTAACACAATTATAGGTGAGAGGTTGGGGGGGGTGGAGACATTTTAAGTGTTTACTGTGGTAATACAGACTAGTTTCTTTCCACCAGGTCCTCATAGCTATTGTTTGTCTCAGACCAGCAGCTTTGTTCCGCCTGGTGTGATCTGGAAAAAAATAGTCTGGAGACATTTTTTTTTTCACATAAGCGCGACATTTCTATACGGTGCGGCTTTACCACAGGTCCGTAGCGGTGGCGAAACACCGGACTGTCACCACGTCTTTCACACACCCTCACTACACTCACCATACAGGGAAGAAAGAGACAGTCCACTAACATGGTGGTGAGATGGCAGTGATGCCATTTGTCCAAAGTGTTGATGAGTTTCTTAAATCCCGGATTGTTCACTGTGTTAAATGAGAAAAAAGTTCTGTTTGTTTATAACGTTTGTCTCTCTGTGACTCTGGGAGCTGGTGGATTATTTAGTTGCGACTCACAAAAATTGAACATTTTTCTATTTCCTTGTGTCGCGTCGCAAGCCCCCGTGTGCACGTCTACGTGCACGAACGCAACATTTTACATGCACGGCTGTCGCCTGTCGCTTGGCTGGAGGAGGGCAGCGATTTTCGCTTCCTCGCTCAAGTTTACATAGAAAATGATGGAGAAGGAGCGACGCCGCCTCCCGTGTGTCCAGGTGTCTGCAACTCGTTCTGAATAAAACTAAAGCGGTCGGGCTGGGGGAGGAGTCTGCAGCAGTGGGAGGAGTCTGCAGCTGTGGGAGGAGTCTGCAGCTGTGGGAGGAGTCTGCAGCTGTGGGAGGAGTCTGCAGCTGTGGGAGGGGTCTGCAGCAAAGCGCTGCAATGACAGCTGCGCTCGATTTGAAAACAGCACAAATCGAAGGACAAAAAATAATCGGACCATTTCATTTTTATGATCGTTGAAAACCCAGATCATAATTGCGATTAAAATTCGATTAATTGCCCAGCCCTACTGAACAGCACAGAAACTCCCAGTCAAAGCATCACGCATACAGAACTGACATGGACCTGAACGCACCGTAATGTACAGCAGGGGGCGCTGCAGCATTAATCTGTAGAGGCTCACGTAGCTTCAAGACGTCACTGGACCTGAAGTTCAACCGTCAGCTGCTGCTGCTGCTGCTCTGGATTTCAGCCGACGTGAACCTGCAGACGTTTTTCTGTTTCCTTTCAGAGCTGCAGCAGAGAAGGGTGGAGGAGGAGAAGGAGAACAAGGTGGTGGAGGAGCCGAAGGAGGCGCTGCAGAAGCTGAGGGAGAGGAGGCTGCAGGGGAAAGAGGAAGAGGAGAGGAGCAGGGAGTTCCAGGCAGTGAAGAGAGACATGGAGAGACTACGGAAGGTAAACGAGGAGAGAGAGACTCAGGTGAGCCAGTTGGCCTGGATCTGATCCTGGATCAGATGGATCCATGTTCTCCACCTGTTCTCCTCTCCAGGATGTTCCTGCTTCTGTTCTGAGGTCCAACATGGCCGACAGGAGGAAAACCCCAAGAACTACCGGAAGGAAGAGGAAGAGCTGCGAGGTGGAGGTGTGTGTGTGTGTGTGTGTGTGTGTGTGTGTGTGTGTGTGTGTGTGTGTGGGTTGTAGGTTAGCTGCAGAGGTCACATGATCTGTTGTGTTTCAGGACCTGGTGTCCAGTGAGAACAAGAGAAACAGAGTGAGAGGAAACGCTCACCTCAACAGACAGGTGAGAAGTCAGCCGACTGAAAGTCCTCCATCAGGACTTTGTGTTGGGTCCTGAACCTGATTCTGAACCACCTGGTCCTCGTTTCAGAGCCTGAAAGTTCGGTTCGTCATTGGAAAAGCATGAAAATTCCAGTTATTTTTATCTATATAATTATATAAAATGTATAAATGTTTATTTTACATTTATTTACGTGTTTTCCATGTTACACATGAACATAGTTACACGTGTTCATGGCGCTTAAATCCAGATCAGACCAGTAAACATTCCAGGTCTGTGGAAGGGAAAATCCAGTGTTTCACCTCTTGACGTCAGAACGAGATGGAACCAGTTTTCCTGCCTTGGAACTGGTTAACGTGTAAGCAGGAAACACGCGACACGTTAGGAGACCTGATAAAGTTTTATGTCGGGACGTTTGGTTCGTCCATCCTGAGGCCGAACGGGCCGATTCGTCCAGGAAACTTTTACATCAGTGGTTCTTCTTCTGTGGTGCAGGAGAAGATGGACGGAGCTCTGCAGGAGATCGGAGAGTTGATCCACAGCTCGCCCTCCATTCGCGGCTCTAAAGGTGAGTCTCGCCGCCAGCAGAGGGCGCTGCAGGACTGATCCGGATCCTGACCTGAAGAACAAACTGGTCTGAGCTCTGATTGGTGGAGACAAACCTCTTTTTATCTCTTCGTTGACGGTTTGACAGCCCTGGTTAAAAATCCTAGATTTATTCTGTAAATGTAGGAAAAGTATTTTATCTATCTGGCGACCCCCCGTCTGAGAAGCACTGCTCCACCTGAGAAATGTGATCGTGTTACCATGGTTACCTGATAACAAGCATGCTCAGGGTCAAGGTAACTTTGTTGATACTGTTGGTAGATCTGATTTGCAGTAAAAAGATAATCGTGTGCTCATCTAAGGCCAGGACATAAAGAAAAAACCATAAAAGAAGAATAAATGCCGATATAAAAACCTGGTCACCATAGGTCAAAACCTGCGACGGGAGAACAAAGAGAGTCAAAGTAATAAATAAAAACCAGCAGTAAAGAAAAAGTGGACTCCAGTAGAAGTTTAGAAAGTAGCAGCTAGCGTTTGCTCTTTAACCTCCGGACCTGAGGAGCCGCCCCTTTCACTCCCAAATCATGTTTCCTGAAGTCGATGCTCATGTCTGCTTTTCTGTGAATCTCACCTGGACACGGTGACGGTTTTATTACCTGGAACAGACGTACAGTCAGAATCACCTGCGTATTTCAGGATGAAACCAGCTTTAAAGCTGCTTTGACATGGAAAACGGTGAAAGTGCGCCCCCTTGTGGTGAGCCTGTAGAGGAGCAGCCCGTAACCCGAAGCCCAGCATGACACCCAGTCTGGCTCCGGCCACCCGTCTTCTGGGTCTGTAAGTCCACCGTAGGCTAATTTCTTCCCGTGTTTTGCAGAATCTCCTGATGAATCAGATTTTCCTACTTTTTTATTACAACTGAGGTGAAAGCAACCGGCCTGAAATCATTTAGATCTGAGGTCGGGACATCGGCATCGCTCCACACGCCGGGCCGGCTGACGACCACACAGCTTAGACCTGAGCTCCCAGACCGCTTCACTACTACCAGACCAGCATCAGCTCAGATGATTCGCTTCTCTCTGCAGCTAAAACCATCATGGGTCTGGCCAGCGGACACTCAGCAGAGAAGCAGACGGTCGCCAAGGCAACCAAACCCAGACGAGGACGCAAGAAGCTTTTCAAGTCGGGCGTCTCGTCGCCGCTGCTGGAGTCCCCGCACACGGTGAGTTCGTGTCTCCGTGAGGACGTTTGTGGAAGTCCATCAGAGGGGTCTGATGGTGGTTTTGTTTCCCGTCAGATGTTCGGAGGCTCAGAAGAAGAGAAGGAGAGCGATCACCTGATCATCAGGAGGCAGCTGCGATCTAAAAGCTGCAGGAAGTGACATCACTGCCCTGGTGGAGCCGCCGGGACTCGGACAGATTTATATGTACAGTTTTTATTTGTTTCAGGGATCAATAAAAAGCAACCAATGATGCAACCATGACTCCCGCCTCCTCTGCTACCGTTTACACCTTTCTACGGAGACTCAGAAGGTCCATACACAACAAATCTAAGAGAAAAGTCCTGAAATATGATTCTGGAGACTTTTTTGGACACAAGATCTTCGTTAGAAAGTTGAGATGAAGCTAAGTTGGGTCTCCGGACTCCATCCTGGTTTTTACTGAGCGTCCTGTTAGTGTGAGGAGACATGACAAGTCGTTGGGTGCTGGACTCTCGGATCATGTATGTTTTATTTAGTTATCCGAGTCTTTTGCACCGATGCTGCCGCTGCAACCCCTGATTTCCCAAAGTGTCTGTCAGGGTTGTTTGTTCTTAGCAACTATTAGCCACTGTTGCTAACGGTTGGCTATATTAAAAACTGGTATAGTTTAATGCACAAACATCTCCGTTAACACGTAAGTTTGGTAAGAAGAAGCCGTGAAGGCTGACGAGGCTCATAATTGTTCGTTTAATTAGAAGAAGTGGCTGATGGGATCCAGCAGAGGGCGCTGTGGTGTTAGGTTGACCAGATGCTTCCCGTGAGGTCTACGTAAAATAAACCGATGTTAGCAACAGAGGAAACCAGCAAAGTGCCATCCCACAGACGGGATTACACACTAAATGGTTCAGTAACGAATAAAGAAAAATTTAAACAAGCAGCTTTTTCACTGTTTTTTTTAAAACAATCGTATCTGTGGCCTGATTGGGCAGTTCAGAGGCAGCTGACATGAAATGACCGCCTGCTGTTCGTACGTCTGCTTTCAACACCACACGGACACGTCATGCTCACGTCGGGTCGAGGACACACCCATAAATCCGTGTTCGGGGGGTCCAGACTTTTCCACGTCAGGAACCCATCAGCCTCTGGTTGGGACCCGCTCTGCAAACCCATGAAAACTAACAAAAAAAAAGAAAATTTAAGTGTTAGAAATGTTTATTGATATTAGAAGAAATTAAGTAATAACTCATTTTGAGATTTTCATAGAAGAAAAAAAAAGCAAATAGACTTATTTATTTTTTGGGACTGAGGCGCTGCTGCGTGTGGATTAATCATCTAAACTATGGAGGAGAAAACAGCCACGATTAACAGCCTTGAATAATTAATTGGATGCGTTAATTTCTACGAAATAAACACTTTAAATAAATAAAAGGATTAATAACTGTTATAAATACATAATCAAATTTATAATTATTTACTTAAATGTCAATAGTTAAAAAAACAAAATTGACTAAATAAAAAATTGAATGTTTTTAAGTAAATTAATGTGAAATTGTGTTTAATTATTTCGTGTTTTCTGAGCAGCATCATGAATAAATGAGAAGTGGCTGCGGCTCCAGATCCTGACATTTGATTGGTTGACCTGCTCCATCAGTCACTTTCCCAGATGAACCGTCGCTGCAGAGCCAGAAAAACTCCGTCTGTACGTCTGAGGCCACAAGTTCCCAGATATAAATAAACGGATGAAGAGGAAGAATGTGACTAATCAAGTCCATGGTTGTTGATCTCAGCATTAGCCCCGCCCACCAGGTTTATCCGTGGTGCTCTGCAGCATGATTTAAAATCAGTTCCTTGTTTTTCTGATCAGTTTTATTTTTTATGGATTTATTTCTCCGTTTGATTTCCAGCACGCGTGAACCTGTTCTGTATAAATAAAGATTGATTCAATGCCGTGTTTATGTATCTCATTGTCAGTGTTGTGCCAGTTCATACTTAAAAAGAACTAGCTCAAAGTTCAGTTCACACAGATGAAAATGAACTAGTTCATTTTTTACATTTTGTTAGTACTCAATAAAACCTCTTCTTAACCATCCATCACAAGTCACTGCCACCCCAAAACTAAACAAAAGTCTTGAACCAATGAAGAATCAAGAGACTAGAGACAATTATTACATCCAGGAGAAAAATAATGTTGAAATAGATAATAGAGTTTACCCCTTAAATAATGTGTGATCATAATCTGTAGAAAATGGAAAATACAAGGTGCAGTCAAGGTATAATGTGTGTTTAATGAAACCTTTATTTAGCCAGCATGAACCCAATAATGCAGGACTTCAAAAACAACATGGCACATTCAGGTTCATGGAGAAAAGATCTGTCCACTGATAAAATCCAGAATATTCTGAAATGCAGTAACTGTAAACCAGACAAGATTTGTCATGTACTGTAATGTTGAGTTAGCTTGGGCTTACCCTGCTCAATGTGCAATACTTAACAAATTTTTACACCCCCAAAAGAAAGTAAACATTGAGTAAACAATGACACAACAACAATGAAAATACCATTCACATTCATTTATAAGAAAAACTGTATTTGTCCAAAGAAACTGAATATCTCTGAAAAATCATACAGCATATTGTAATAAACAAACATAACGATCAGTTTCAGAAGCTGGATTCATCTGTATAGAAAGGGTTCAAAGTCAAACAGCATAACTTACTGAAAGTAAACATTGAGAAAAAACAAGTGGTTGACTCCCTGGATATTACTAGTCCAGTACATCAACCAAAGAAGTTAAACTTCTTTTAGCTTTCTGTTTGCATTGAAGAGCAGTTGCTTCTCAAAGTTTTCATCACCAGGCCTGTTTCTCCTGGGCCTGAAGATTTGGCCTCCAATACTGAAAAGTCTCTCCACTGGAGCGCTTGAGGGGAGGGCAGTGTTGTATTTAAGGAAGAGCTTTTTGAGCCTGGGCAGCAGCATGTACTCTGCAAAGCTATCTGTGGGTGGTGCATCCAAGTAAGTGTCTGCTTCACTTTTTTTGAGATTCTGTGGGTTTTGGTTAAACCTGAAGAAGGAAGCTGTTGGATCTTTGTCAGTGTCACCACTAGGCTGGGACTGATCAGGGTTTTGTTGTGCTTCTGAGTCATCTGAGTTGCTAGTTAGAAGTTCTTGCTTCAGCATCACTCTGTAAAGCAGCCGTTTTTCCTCATCTTCCACCCAGTTGAGCTTGAATATTGGCAGCAACATGGCTGACAATATGTGTTCCTTCTTCTCAAGCATGCCTTCGACTCTTGTTTTCAGTGACTGCAGGATGTTAAGTATGAGAGGACGGCATGTAATCAGACCTTGTGCAGCAGTGGGCTTTGTGCTCTCCTCCAACAGGCCATTCAGATCATTTTGCAGTTGTACAATGGTTAGAGCCAAGTACCCAAGGAAAATGTTTTTCTCCCCCTGCAGGATATTCAGTGACTTTTAAGGGGTTAATGAAGTGTGTACCGGCTGGAAAACAACAGAGCCTCAAACCGTTTTTTTTTTTTCTTTTTTTTACTGTCGGTGTTGCCGCTCCGTGTTCGGCGTCTACTGACGTTTCCTACGAGTAATTTCTGAGGTTTAAGTGATTAAACGTCCTGTGTTGTTGCTATGGGAAATTCTTGTAGACTAGGTAGGCTGTCCCATTTCACGAACGTTAAGCAGACTTCGAAGTGTGTAGACCCTGAATTGGGACACAGAAAAAAAATGATGTCCGTGAGGGCGGGATCGGGGCTGAAAGTGACCAATCATAAGAAGGACAAGGCTCAACCCCCCCACGTCTCCTGATCCGCCCCCAAGTGTCAAAAGTGTTTTCTCCGCGCGCGCAGAGCTTCACCTCGCGAGCATAAACGGCGAGAGAGAGAGCGCGCGCAGGTGGAGTCCTGCTTGCGCAGAGCTGACACCCTCGCTCGCAGCCTGTAGTGTAGCGTCTGAAGAGTTAGATTGTGCGCAGACTTCATATCTACGTGTGTGAGACAGTTAGATTGTGCGCGCAAAGTTAATATCTACGCGTGTGAGAGAGTGTCATTTTATCGTGGGTGTGTTACTGCGCCCCCTCGACTTATGGCTTAAATCTGACACCATACAAAATTAGCAGCATTGTCTGTCACAGTGCACACAATCATGTTTTGGATTCTGAACTCTTTATGCACCTCTGACAATGCTTTGGCAAGCACGTCATGTGTGTGTGTGAAACAAAGTAACAGGTGGTCCTTTACCAAATGCAGTGAGCTTCACTTGGGTGTGTGTACTCGGCGGTGGGCCTCTCTTCGTTAATGATTTCTTGCGTTCATCAATCAGTCGCAGATATTTGCCAAGATGGCTCGGATGCTTTAATTCTATGTTTCAAATTTGAGCTGGATGTGGCTGACGTACGTTAAGTTTCCTTGTTAAGTCCGGGTGGACACAGTTTGCACAAAAACGTGAGGTTTTTTCCGTCCGAGTCTTGCTCTGTTTGTACATAAAACTCTCCCAAGTGCTCTGCAAACTGGCTTCAGTTATGCATGTAGCTGAGTCTGAACTGCGGAAACTAGCAGTAGCCATGCTGGACCGTCATGGTGTTTGCCGTAAACAGTGTCGTAAAACCTGACTTTTCAAATGAGCATGAACGTGAACTGCGTGTGCCACTCATTCAATGTGAGCGTCGTTCACGTTCACTGTATGAAAACTGATTCGTTCAGTTCACCGTAAATATGAACGTGTTCATGCACAACACTGCTCATTGTGACATTTTTCCTCAAAGTAAAGCAACAAACTGAAAATCGTGGAAACGAAGTCGAGCCTTCGGTCGAACATGGACGCATCGGCTGCAGCGTTTCCTCCGACACCCTCTTCTGTCCACTGTTGCAAAAACCAGCAAAGTCGGTTTCTTACATC
Source organism: Melanotaenia boesemani (assembly GCF_017639745.1). Taxonomy (NCBI): domain Eukaryota; kingdom Metazoa; phylum Chordata; class Actinopteri; order Atheriniformes; family Melanotaeniidae; genus Melanotaenia; species Melanotaenia boesemani. The sequence continues at coordinate 918,940 of NC_055702.1, forward strand.
GAAAATGTCCGTCAGGCTCTGTGTCGGGAGCATTGTTCCTATACGTTGATTCAGCACGACAAAAGTCACGTGACCACCCCACCGAGGCCTCGGTGTGATGTTTGTGTATCGAGCTGTGCCGGGATTTTAAAGGGACTGAAGCTGTTAATCAGTCGACTCTTTAAAATGGATCAAACGAAGGTTTCTGGCAGGAGGTCTTGCTTGCAGTCCTTCATTTCAGATTTAAGGAAAGTCTCACGTTAGAACAGGGGTGCCCAAGTTCGGTCCTCTAGATCTACCATCCTGCACCTTTCAGATGCAGCCCTCCTCCAACGCGCTTGAATCAGATGTCGTCTGCGTGTCATTCAGCTCTGCAGAGGCCTGGGATTTGATTCCAGTGTGTTTGAGAAGGGTTGCCTCTAAAAGTTGCAGGACAGTAGATCTCAAGAACCGGACTTGGGCCCCCCTGCGTTAGAATGATGTTAGCTTTTGGGAATCAAACGTCTGCACAAGGCGCCGTTGCCATGGCAACTGCTGAACGAGCTCAGAGCAGGTGGAGCCTTCAACATCACAGGTAGGCTGTATTTCCTTTTCTTTATATAGCAGTTTTATAAATAACCTTGCAAAAAGCAGACTTTAAAGTTAAACATGTTCATCCAGAAGCATCAGAGGAAAAGTCTCGGTCTGCAGCTGCAGAGGAGAAGCACGACCTGCAGGACCTTCCACACCAGCTGTTTCTGATCACCATCAGCAGAGATCTGTCGTGATTTTAAAGTTGGTTGATTGCAATTTAATTCTTGTGTTTCTGGTGCAATCTCTCCAAAGCTGGAGCGGAGGTGTGCCAGAAGGGGAGCAGACCGAAGCCTGACATTATTGAGAAAATACTTTTTAAATAAAAATCTATGACCCATCACAAAGTTGCAGAAGTATTTGTCTCAGAATTCATTTTAATACAACTGTATGAAATCAGTTACACCATCCCTGCTGCATCCTTCCCTCATACATTCCCGTTTACTAATACAGATGTAGCTGCTAGTAGCCGACTACTGTCATTAGCCTGGTAAACTTTAAATTAAACTGGGGACTTCCGGTTTGTAAATGAGGCAATAGGCAGCTAAAACGAGGAGCTTCTGGTCGACTAAAAATAAAGGAGACCCTTATAGATATTACTTGCATATAGGCAAATACTTAACATGGATAAAACTCTAATTACAAAGGGAAAAGAAAGGAAAGATGCTAACGAAGAGCTAGCTAGCGGGGACCAGCCTGGCTGGGTGAAAGAGCTACAAGCTAAAGTGGCTAAAATAGAAATGGGCCAGAACAACGTGGATGCCAAGCTGGACAAAACTGGCAAACAAACTGAGGACATTTGGACAGGAGCACACGAAGATATGGGACAACTGAAAGAGTTCATGGACAAACTAGGAGAAGCGATGAGACGAGGGCTGGACAGCTACAGAGACAAAACTAAAAAGTTGGAGACCGTGGACATGGAGATGCGGGAGCAGAGGAAAGACATTGGAAGTTTGGAACAACACGTGATGGAGGAGAGGAGTGGAGCACAGATGTCCTCGATATTATTAAGACTTCACTGGAACAACAAAGAAAACTACAAGAGAAACTGACCGACAGAAGGAAGAATGAGAATAATATCCAGATTTGGGGGCTAACGGAGGGAATCGAGGGAGATTCTGTCCAGAAATATGTAGATAAACGTATTCACACAGAGTTCGGGCTGGTGGAGGATGTTAAACTGGAGACACAAAGGGCTTCAGCCCCGAAACCACGAGCAGATAAACACCCGAGAGCGATCATTGTGAACTTTCTGAGGTTCGAGATCAAAGAGACCGTCCTGAGAACGGCTTGGAAAAAAGAGGTGAAAGACGGGCGGAGAGTGGCTTTCGATCGGGACTATGCAGCCAAAGTGGTGGCCAAACCTGACAGTAAACCAAACTGGTATGAAGAGGAGCGCAACCTGGGGATTAAACGTTGGGTTACTGGAAATAAAAGGAGATATAATCAGACACAGAGAAGAAAATGATGGAAGTGGATCCACCATTCTCCGGGACGCAGTGATTAGAGGGAAATTAAGAGCACAAGCCGCCTCCGTGAAGAAAAATAAAATGGAACGATATCATGAATTCAACGGACAATTAAAGGAACTTGAGAGACAGCACAAAATTAATAAAGAGCCAGAAACACTTAAAAAGATGAAGGAAATCTGGAGAGATTGGTAAGATATTTCTAACAGAGGTGGAAAAGAAAGTCAGGCTTGTGAAGCAGACAAAATACGAAGGGAGACCCAAAGCAAGCTGCTGGCCAGAAGGATCAGGAATCTACAAGCTTTAAACACCATCCATAAAATTAGAAACCCCCAAAATAATGAAGTATTAAGTGAACCAGAGGAGATGGAATGGGCATTTAAGGAGTACTACGAGGAGCTAAACACACAACCAGGAGAGAAAGTCGAAGCATTTCCAGGAAAGTTGGATCTGCCGTCCGGGAGCACCAGGACAGACATTACGGAAAAAGAGGTGAAAGATGCGATAAGCAGAACGAAAAACAGCAAAACACCAGCAAAACACCAGGTAGCAACGGTTCCCTTCTGAATTTTAGAGATATTTAAAGAGGAATTAAGCCCATTAATGTTGGCATCATTTAAGCAAACCATGAGAGAAGGAAGAATCCCCGTCGTGGAAAGAAGCTATAATCTCTATAATCCCTAAGGAAGGTAAGGGAATTTAGGCCGTTTTTGGCACTTTCCCTTATAAAATGAATGGACTTTTCCAAGCCGTGTACGGGTTTGTCCACGGAACGGAGACAAATCGATTTGTCATCGTGCTCGTGTACACTTTTTGGCGTTTTCGGGACACGTCCCTGACTCGTGGACAGATCAATAGGGGGCGACAGAGCTCCACGGTGACGCGAACTGGAATTTGTGTACGCGGTCAATGATTCCTGTCCCTGGACTGGAGTTTGTGTCCACGGTCAATGACCCGAGACCCCCGAGCGTCCTCGAACTGCAATACGCGTACACGAGCAATGATTTCATGTCCCCGATGTGGAATATGCGTACACGACCTGTAATTGAGACCCCAGACCCCTGGCTTTTGATCAGGGGGTCCACGAACTGGAATTAGTGTACACGTGCAATGATTTCGTGTCCCCGATGTGGAATATGCGTACACGACCTGTAACGGAGACCCCAGACCCCTGGCTTTTGATCAGGGGGTCCACGAACTGGAATTAGTGTACACGTGCAATGATTTCGCGTCCCCGAAGTGGAATATGCGTACACGACCTGCAATCGAGACCCCAGACCCCCGGCTTTTGATGGGTGGGGTCCCGGGGAGGGGTCCGGGTGTCCACGAACTGGAATTTGTGTACACGTGCAATGATTTCATGTCCCCGATGTGGAATATGCGTACACGACCTGTAATCGAGACCCCAGACCCCCGGCTTTTGATGGGAGGGGTCCCGGGGAGGGGTCCGGGTGTCCACGAACTGGAATTTGTGTACGCGAACTGTAAAGGTAGCCCGGGACCCCCGGCTTTTGATGGGAGGGGTCCGGGGGAGGTGCGGGGAGGGGTCCGGGTGTCCACGAACTGGAATTTCTGTCCGCGAACTGGAATTTCTGTCCACGAACTGGAACTGTTGCCCGGGACCCTCGGTTGTCCACGGGGAGGGGTCCGGGTGTCCACGAACTGGAATATCTGTCCGCGAACTGGAATTTCTGTCCGCGAACTGGAACTGTTGCCCGGGACCCTCGGTTGTCCACGGGGAGGGGTCCGGGTGTCCACGAACTGGAATTTCTGTCCGCGAACTGGAATTTCTGTCCACGAACTGGAACTGTTGCCCGGGACCCTCGGTTGTCCACGGGGAGGGGTCCGGGTGTCCACGAACTGGAATTTCTGTCCGCGAACTGGAATTTCTGTCCGCGAACTGGAACTGTTGCCCGGGACCCTCGGTTGTCCACGGGGAGGGGTCCGGGTGTCCACGAACTGGAATTTCTGTCCGCGAACTGGAATTTCTGTCCACGAACTGGAACTGTTGCCCGGGACCCTCGGTTGTGGGCGGGAGGGGTCCGGCTGTCCACGAACTGGAATTTGTGTACGCGAGGTGACATTTTGCCCAAAAGTGCTCCGATCGGGCCGGCGTTCGCAGGGCACCCTCCGGGGAACGCTGAGAGCGCCCCCTAGCGACGGCAGCTCGATCCGAGCAACTTTTGGCCAAAAGTGGTCCGGGGTCCCGTTTGACCTGGGATTCCTGTTCGGGCCACCCCCCCGATGCTGCCTACCAAACGCCAGCCCCCCCGGACCTTCTCAACCGGAGAAACGGGCGTCGGAAGAAGAGAAAAGGCGTACGCGAGCAATGCATTTAGTAAGGGAAACGAAGCTTTGAACCTGCGTATTTCGGGGCCCCTCGGTCCCAGACGTCTGGAACCACCTCAGATCGCTTGACACGGGCTCCTGCTACCACCGGGAGGCCCTTTGGAGCCCAAAAAAAATGCGGGGCAAAGGGGCACCCCGGGGCACCCCGAGCCAAAAATGCGCCAACCAGTGCGCATCTGTCGTCCCGAGGTCCCCAGGCGATTTGGGGTGGTTTCGACCCTCGGGGCCCGAGATGGGGGGCGTCAAAAATCTGCCCCTCCGAATCCCCTCCTAATCACAGATTCAATGCAGCTTGCACTGTTTAATTGATTTGACCTTTCACCTACTTAACAATTAAGGCCATAACTTTTCGGTTCTCGGTCCGATCGGGGTCAAACTGGACAGGGGTCATCGGGGGGGCGTGCCGAGCGGGCCGCCGTTGCCGCGGCGACGCTAGCACGCTCGGAAAAGGAAGTAGCCTCGGGGAGGGTTTGGGGCCCCCAGCTCTGGGATTCTGACAGGGGACTTGGAGAAAGGGCCAGCGGTCCAAATTTGGTGAAAATTGGACAAAATTTGTCCAAAAAAATAAGCGTCCACGTCCAATGCATTTCCCATTGACGGTACCCTACCGACAACACCCATTCATTATTATAGACACGTGGACGGCCTCCCGCGGGCACGCCGTGCGTCGCAGCGGCCCGGGGACGCCTGGAACGCGTGCGGGGCGGCCCCCCGAACAACATATCGAGCCCGCGTCGCAGCGCGACGCGCCGAAAAATTTTTGCCCCCCTCTCAAAAACTTTCCAAAAAATCCTCTCAGACTCTTAGAGCGGAAGAAGCCCTGAGGTTTTTTAGGGTGAAAAGGGGGGGGGGAATTTTTTCGGGGGCGCTGCGCGCCCCGAAACTTTCAGGAATTGTAGAGGAGGCCCAGGCGCACGCCCACGCCGAATCTGGGGCCTCTCGGACCCTCGGGGGCCGCGCAGGACCCCCGAAACCGCTCCATTGTAATCCCATGGACGACTAGGGTCGCCCCCGTGCCGGGGTCGTACGCGGCCCTCGAAGGGGCTAGAGACCCCAAACTCGGGTCAGTAATCCCTAAGGACATGCCCTACGACTGTGCGTTGGGAGGGTGAAGCTAACTCGTGCGTGCGCCGAGCGCCAGCCTGTTTCTCACTCCAGAAAACAGGCCTCAGGCCTCCATGTTAAAGTATGGCAGGAAACACACATCTAAATATCTGGGCCCGGGAAGGGGCTAGAGACCCCAAACTCGGGTCACTAATCCCCGGGGACATGCCCTACAAGGGTGCGTTGGGAGGGTGACGCCAAATCGTTTGTGCGCCGAACGCCAGCCCGTTTCTCACTGCAGAAAACAGGCCTTAGGCCTCCATGTTAGGAAACACACATCTAAATATCTGGGCCTGGGAAGGGTCTGGAGACCCCAAACTCGGGTCAGTAATCCCTGGGGACATGCCCTACAAGGGTGCGTTGGGAGGGTGAAGCTAACTCGTGCGTGCGCCGAACGCCAGCCCGTTTCTCACTGCAGAAAACAGGCCTCCATAGGCCTCCATGTTAAAGTATGGGAGGAAAAACACACATCTAAATATCTGGGCCCGGGAAGGGTCTGGAGACCCCAAACTCGGGTCAGTAATACCTAAGGACATGCCCTACGAGGGTGCGTTGGGAGGGTGACGCCAAATCATTCGTGCGCCGAACGCCAGCCCGTTTCTCACTGCAGAAAACAGGCCTCCATGTTAAAGTATGGGAGGAAACACACATCTAAATATCTGGGCCCAGGAAGGGTCTGGAGACCCCAAACTCGGGTCACTAATCCCTAAGGACATGCCGTACGAGTGTGCGTTGGGAGGGTGAAGCTAACTCGTGCGTGCGCAACGCGCCAGGCTTCCACACACATGTAAACAACATGGCCGCCAATGGAAACTGACCTCAAAGTGTTGCAAGTTTTAAAACACTTTGACTTTGTTTCATCACGACCCACGTGTTCCCAAGGCCCCCAGGAACCCCTCATTGAAATCCCAGGTCTCTAGCATTAAAAATGACCGAGCTAGGCCAGTTTGAAAATCTGCGTCCACGACTAATACCTTGACATTGGGACTCAGGTGCAGGTCGAGTACAGGGGCTATAACTGGGGCATTTATGAAGATATCGGGCTGAAACTCATACCACACGCTCAGGGGACTCCCCTGAGTCCACCCAGCGAGTTTCAGCCTCCTGGGACCATGTGTGACCAAGTTACAGCCCGTGTCCACCACCTGGAATTGGAACCCAATGTCCAGTTCCAGGTGGTGGACACGGGCTGTAACTCGGTCATCTTTTAAGATATCGGGCTGAAACTCATACCACACACTCAGGGGACGTAGATGAGCCCCCCCAGCGAGTTTCAGCCTCCTGGGACCATGTTTGACCGAGTTATAGCCCGTGTCCACCACCTGGAATTGGAACCCAATGTCCAGTTCCAGGTGGTGGACACGGGCTGTAATTCGGTCATTTATGAAGATATCGGGCTGAAACTCATACCACACACTCAGGGGACGTACATGAGCCCCCCCAGCAAGTTTCAGCCTCCTGGGACCATGTGTGACCGAGTTATAGCCCGTGTCCACCACCTGGAATTGGAACCCAATGTTCAGTTCCAGGTGGTGGACACGGGCTGTAACTCGGTCATCTTTTAAGATATCGAGCTGAAACTCATACCACACACTCAGTGGACTCTCCTGAGTCGACCTAGCGAGTTTCAGCCTCCTGGGACCATGTTTGACCAAGTTACAGCCCGTGTCCACCACCTGGAATTGGAACCCAATGTCCAGTTCCAGGTGGTGGACACGGGCTGTAACTCGGTCATCTTTTAAGATATCGGGCTGAAACTCATACCACACACTCAGTGGACTCTCCTGAGTCGACCTAGCGAGTTTCAGCCTCCTGGGACCATGTTTGACCGAGTTACAGCCCGTGTCCACCACCTGGAATTGGAACCCAATGTCCAGTTCCAGGTGGTGGACACGGGCTGTAACTCGGTCATTTATGAAGATATCGGGCTGAAACTCATACCACACACTCAGGGGACGTACATGAGCCCCCCCAGCAAGTTTCAGCCTCCTGGGACCATGTGTGACCGAGTTATAGCCCGTGTCCACCACCTGGAATTGGAACCCAATGTTCAGTTCCAGGTGGTGGACACGGGCTGTAACTCGGTCATCTTTTAAGATATCTAGCTGAAACTCATACCACACACTCAGTGGACTCTCCTGAGTCGACCCAGCAAGTTTCAGCCTCCTGGGACCATGTGTGACCGAGTTATAGCCCGTGTCCACCACCTGGAATTGGAACCCAATGTCCAGTTCCAGGTGGTGGACACAGGCTGTAACTCGGTCATTTATGAAGATATCGTGCTGAAACTCATACCACACACTCAGTGGACTCCCCTGAGTCCACCTAGCGAGTTTCAGCCTCCTGGGACCATGTGTGACCGAGTTACAGCCCGTGTCCACCACCTGGAATTGGAACCCAATGTTCAGTTCCAGGTGGTGGACACGGGCTGTAACTCGGTCATCTTTTAAGATATCGGGCTGAAACTCATACCACACACTCAGTGGACTCTCCTGAGTCGACCCTAGCGAGTTTCAGCCTCCTGGGACCATGTGTGACCGAGTTACAGCCCGTGTCCACCACCTGGAATTGGAACCCAATGTCCAGTTCCAGGTGGTGGACACGGGCTGTAACTCGGTCATTTATGAAGATATCGTGCTGAAACTCATACCACACACTCAGTGGACTCCCCTGAGTCGACCTAGCGAGTTTCAGCCTCCTGGGACCATGTGTGACCGAGTTATAGCCCGTGTCCACCACCTGGAATTGGAACCCAATGTTCAGTTCCAGGTGGTGGACACGGGCTGTAACTCGGTCATCTTTTAAGATATCGGGCTGAAACTCATACCACACACTCAGTGGACTCTCCTGAGTCGACCTAGCGAGTTTCAGCCTCCTGGGACCATGTTTGACCAAGTTACAGCCCGTGTCCACCACCTGGAATTGGAACCCAATGTCCAGTTCCAGGTGGTGGACACGGGCTGTAACTCGGTCATTTATGAAGATATCGTGCTGAAACTCATACCACACACTCAGTGGACTCCCCTGAGTCCACCTAGCGAGTTTCAGCCCACCAGGACCACGTTGGACCCAGTTCTGGCCTCTGTCCTCCACCTGGAACCGGACCTCAATGTTAAAGTATTAGCAGAGTACACGTTGACTTCAAAAGGCCATAACTTCACCAAATCTGAACCAAAATGGATGAAAATTAATATTTGGGGTCCTTGAACTATTCCCAACAAGTGTGTGAAGTTTGGTGAGGATCAGACCAGCAGAAAAAGATCGTTAAATGCACTTTGGAGATGACTTTAATGCAAGATGGAGGCCGTCACGTTCGATCAAATAAATAAATTTCTCCTGGACAGAAATGGATGAAACTCCAGATTTATGTTCCCAAACCCCCCGTGCTTGTGTGACACTGATTTCAGCTCGATCCGTGGAGATATGAGCCGGTTCTGGCCCGTGTCCTCCACCTGGAACTGCACATTGGCTTACAGTTCCAGGTGGATGGACACGGGCTGTAACTCGGTCATTTCTTAAGATATCGTGCTGAAACTGATATCCACACACTCAGGGGACTCTCCTGAGTCCGACCTAGCGAGTTTCAGCCTCCTGGGACCATGAATGACCAAGTTACAGCCCGTGTCCTCCACCTGGAACTGGACATTGGGCTTACAGTTCCAGGTGGATGGACACGGGCTGTAACTTGGTCAAACATGGTCCCAGGAGGCTGAAACTTGATAGGCTGATTCAGTTGAGACCCCTGAGTGTGTGATATCAATATCAGCTCGATCCGTGCAGAAATGCCTGCGCTGTGGTCTCTGAAGCGGGCCCGAGCATTCCTCAGCCTTCTACCCGCTGCACAGTGCTCTGATGCCGGCCAGCCTCCTCCGCTGGTCCCCGGTCGACCAAGTCGGGCTTGTAACGGCAAAACCGCCGGTCAGAAAATTATGACAAAAATGACAGGCCTTCCCCAACATCCAAAGAGTCTGTCACACCGATTTCAGCTCGATCCGTGCAGAAATGCCTGCGCTGTGGTCTCTGAAGCGGGCCCGAGCGTTCCTCAGCCTTCTACCCGCTGCACAGTGCTCTCATGCCGGCCAGCCTCCTCCGCTGGTCCCCGGTCGACCAAGTCGGGCTTGTAACGGCAAAACCGCCAGTCAGAAAATTATGACAAAAATGACAGGCCTTCCCCAACATCCAAAGAGTCTGTCACACCGATTTCAGCTCGATCCGTGCAGAAATGCCTGCGCTGTGGTCTCTGAAGCGGGCCCGAGCGTTCCTCAGCCTTCTACCCGCTGCACAGTGCTCTCATGCCGGCCAGCCTCCTCCGCTGGTCCCCGGTCGACCAAGTCGGGCTTGTAACGGCAAAACCGCCAGTCAGAAAATTATGACAAAAATGACAGGCCTTCCCCAACATCCAAAGAGTCTGTCACACCGATTTCAGGCTCGATCCGTGCAGAAATGCCTGCGCTGTGGTCTCTGAAGCGGGCCCGAGCGTTCCTCAGCCTTCTACCCGCTGCAGAGCGTTCAGATGCCGGCCAGCGTCTTCCGCTGGTCCCCGGTCTAACAACTGGGGCTTGTAACGGCAAAACCGCTGGCCAGAAAATTGTGTAAAAATTCACAGATCTTTCCCAACATCCAAAGAGTCTGTCACACCGATTTCAGCTCGATCCGTTCGGAAATGCCTGCGCTGTGGCCTCCGGACGCGGTCCCGACGTTACTCAGCCTTCTACCCGCTGCAGAGCGCTACTATCCCGGGCAGCGTCTTCCGCTGGTCCCCGGTCTAACAACTGGGACTTGTAACGGCAAAACCTCTGGCCAGAAAATTATGAAAAAATTCACAGATCTTTCCCAACATCCAAAGAGTCTGTCACACCGATTTCATACCGATCTGTCCAGAAATGACCGAGTAACAGACTCTGTCCACGAACCGCAACTGACGGCCCCATAATAAATTCCTACTCGTGTACAAGAGGCCATAACTTCCCCAAATATGCTCCGAAATGGATGGGAATTAATATTTAAGGTCCTCGTTGAAGGCCAAACAAGTGCTCCAAGTTTGAAACAAATCGGACAAAGTACAGTCCAGTTATGACACTTTGAAACAGGTGTACACGTCTGATACTTGCCATTCAAACTCAGGTCGAGTTCAAGGACACGATTATAACTCGGCCGTACGTGCACGTAGAAAGCTGAAACTCCAGATTCAGACTCCTGGAGGTCCACTCACACGGCCACACTGATTTCATACCGATCTGTCCAGAAATGACCGAGTTATAGCCGCTGTCCACCAACTCGACCTGACGTTTAAATGTAAAGTCCCACCCGTGTACAAGAGGTCATAACTTCCCCAAACATGATCCGAAATGGATGGGAATTAATATTTGGGGTCCTTGAACCATTCCCAACAGGTGTGTGAAGTTTGGTGAGGATCAGACCTGTAGAAAAAGATCGCTAAATGCACTTTGGAGATGACTTTGACGCAAGATGGCGGCCGTCACGTTGGAGCAAATAAATAAATTTCTCCCGGACAGAAATGGATGAAACTCCAGATATGTGTTCAGCATCCCCCCGTGCTTGTGTGACTTTAATTTCAGATCGATCCGTTCACATATGTCCACCGTTATGTCCAACAGAAACTGGTGTCCACGGCTGAGACTTTACAATGGCAGCCTTAGGTCCACTTCGTGTACACGGACCTAGCGTAGTCCTGCGGTCACGTAGAAAGCTGAAACTCCACACACGGGGTCCAGGAGGTCCAGTCACACGGCCACACTGATTTCAGACCAATCTGTCCAGAAATGAGCTCGCCATAGCCCCTTTCCTTCCGTCAATGTCTCGGAACGGCCGAACTTTTCAAGATGGCCGCCGAGAGGTTTTCGGACCATTACTGGCGAACGCCTTGCTCTAGGGAGCTGAAAATCACAGGGCAGGTCCGGCGAGATCCCCCGCACGTGTCCTGCGAGTTTCGGCCCGATCGGTTCCGAAACGGCCCCGCCAGAGGCCGCCGTCCGCGGCTCGGAACACTCGGCCCATGTTCCGTTATAGGGTGGAGTACTCGAACTTTGAGGGTCCGCTTCCGAGCCCCGCGTGTTCCCACGGACACGAAACTCGCCGGCCCGGTTCGTGGGCGTCCCAAGAGCGAGTCCTGTGAATTTCAGCCCCCCCTGTCCAGGGGAAACCCACTTTCCGGGATGCATGGCGGTCCGGAAGCCTGCCCTCTGGCGGACGAGGCGCGCAACTGCGTTTGCGTTCCCCACTTTGACGATTTATTTCGGGGTCACCGCCTGGGGGTACGCGTGCCCTGACCTCCCGTAGCGTAGAGGAGACCCGGACGTACGCGTGGATGCCAGGCACGCCGCTCTGCGACCGCGGGGGGCTCGGGAAAGTGTGCCCGAAAATGGCCCAAAAACGGCAAAATCGCCCCATTGTCAGGTATAGGCTCGCGTACGCGGTGCCGACCGTAAAGCCCTAAGGGGGGGTAGACAAGACAAATACAAACCTAAATGGGACATGGACAAAATTAAATACCTAGGGGTAAATATTACAAGGGATCGACAAACTGTACAACAGAAATTATAAACAGATCAGTATGAATATTAAGAAGGAAACGACACAGACACTTGACCTCAGCTAGAGAATAGAAATAGTCAAAATGAACTTGTTACCAAGACTACTGTACCTCTACCAACCCTTAACCATACCTATACCACAAAGCCAAGTTATAGGATGGGGCAAAGAAATATCCAGGTTCATTTCAGGGGTGGTGACCCAGGGTCAGATTGACACTACATCTACCCATCGGCAGTCCCAAACCTCAGGGAGTATTATCACACAGATCAGGGCAGTGGTTTGCTGGAGCAACGAGAACTTCGTAGCCATATGGAAGGGTTTTGAAACTAAATTAGGGGGTTACCAGAAACAAAAACGGTTAGGGAAACCAGTTAGACCCAATGACTAAATTTACCCTAAATATTTTGGTTACAATAATAAGGCGCCACAAGCTAGAGAGAGACAAAGATCCTCCGATGGCTAACACATGATACTAACTTCCAGCCAGGAAGAGAAGATATTGGGTTTCGGATGTGGGTCAGAAAAGGCAGAACAGCAATAAGTACAATGATAGACAAAGGAGAAATGCAGAGCTTCCAAAATTTAAGAGCCAAGTTTGATATAGACAAAACGGATCATTACAAGCTAGGGATTATTACACAAGGGCCATAAAAATAAAATTAGATAAGACCACAGAGCCCAATGGAGTCATCAAGATATTAACATGCATATAAGGGGAAGATCGGCAGGGTGATCTCAGCGCTATGCAAAGCTGTGATGCAGAGTGGAGGGAATTCCACAGTGTATATAAAGAAAACTGGGATCGGGAACTTGGGACTAAGATAACAGAGGAGGATTGGTACAATGTCTGTAGGGTACAACCATCGGGTCAAGAGTGAATTCTGCTGGAAGAACATCATCAGATTTTATATAACCATCAAGACAAAAGGGAGGTACCAGAACAGGAAATGAGGTCATGTGGACAGGAAGGGGCGGACCACACACGCATATTCTGGAAGTGCCAAAGTTGGAGGAATACTGGGAAGAAGTATGGACGGTTTTAAAGGAAGTATTAGGTTATGAGTTACCTAGAACAGGCCTGGTGTCATATCTTGGGAATTTGACAGAGGAAAACACTGATATCTAGTAAAGGTGCTACTAGCAGCCAGTAGGAAGACCATTACAAGAGAGCGGAACAAAACTAGCCTACAAAGGAGCAATGGCTGCAAGCACTGGAGGAAATATTTGACTTGGACAGATTTACACACAAACTGAGACTACAGGAGGAACCTTTGTTCAAAGTGGGGGAAATGGGTGAAATATAAAAGAAAAGGAGATGACACCATGGATTACAAAATTATGGGATTTAATTTGAGACAAGGGTGATGCTGCATACACAGGGCACTCCCATGTCATTATGTTGATTTAGGTTGATTTTCTTTATTTTATTTGTATGAAACTGGATGTCAACCTGGACATACAATTTGGCAGTCTATCAGTGTTGTGACTTTTATTGTACACATGTTTTTGTAAAGTTTTTCAATAAAAATTTAAGTGCAAAAAAAAACAAACAAAAAAAAACAAACAAAGAAAACTTTAAATTACACCATAATCTAGTTCCCTAAACCCGTCCCACCTAACAGCCTCTTTTATCATTTATATGAAGGACAGAAGAAGATAGAAACCGTGTCCTTTATTGAACACGTAGTCAGAGATGAGGCAGGGATGACAGACGTGCGGAGAGGAAACCTCCACGATTTCCCTCTTATGCATCAGACACCCACAGCCAGCAGGTGGCGCTCTTTGACCGTGTCAAAAATTTCAACACACTGAGACGATTTCAAGCTTTTGTGTCAAAGCTGACTCGATGTTTCATGAGGTCTCGGTTTTACCATCCTTAACAAGTCCACGGTCTTAACGTTAGCTGCTAATGTCAGCAGTAATAAGCTGCAGGTCAGTGTTTTACTTCAGTGGTCCCTAAACTTTCTGCAGGGCCCCTTTTTACCCACTTATACAAAACAAAGAAACAAACCGAACTGAGAGGAAACGATGTGATGATGATGATGAATGAAAGAAGCCAATGGGTATTTATACACTGTGGAGGAGCACTAACTAAATGAGGAGCAGGTGGACCAAGTGAGACCAGGTGTGCATTTAACAGGAAACAAAGAGAACAGACCAGACACAAAACCAGAACACAAGTATTTTGTCCTTCATGTGACGTTTGTTTGTTTGGTAACTGGTCATGTGACCAAGATGAAGGTTCAGTTAAAAAAAAAAGCAAGCAATGAGTTTTTGATTTCAGTTCAGTGTGTCAATGTCGTTGATTTAATATAAAGTTTTCCATGAAGTTTGGATTGACAGCTGCCTTCCAGCTGCCTTTGGCATCGTTAAATCTGATTGGTTGTTTCCACTTTGGCTATGAGGCAACGTCCCTATGGACCCCCTTTTTGCTGAGGCAGTTTGATTGGTCAGTTAGGCTAAGGGGGAGGAGCCTGCGCTTGGTGGTCAGCTGCTTGCAGCGACGAATCCCAGCCACGGTGGAGACAATGAGCGCGCTGGCCAGCAGGGCGGCGCCACTGAGAAGGAAAGTGGATGTGTAACTTTCTGTGATGTCAACCAGCCAGCCTGCAGGAGAAGAAGCATGTCAACTCTGACATCACAGTGATGTCAGTCAGACTTTAATTTTTTTTTTTTTATCTCACCCACGATTGGTGGGCTAATCAGGTACGGGATGGCGTGCAGGAAGTAAACCACGCCCAGCGCTGAGGACAGGTATGGACCTCCTATGATGTCTGATGTCACCACCGGGATCAGTGCCACGTAGGCGCCATCAAAGTAGCCATAGAGGATGGCGAATGGGACAAGGAGTGTGAATGATCGAAGGAGTGGCGTGAAGAGGCAGCAGAGACCCTCCAACACCACCGACAGGACGTAACAGGACAAACGATGAGGCTTCAGACACCTGAGAGACAAACAGGAAGTCACCTTTTCTGGTCCTGATCAGGTTCTGATCCAGCTCGCTGAGGTTGAAAATGTCTGGAACAAGTTTTGTTTTTTTGTTTTTTTTCTGGAGTGCCCCATGCCCACATCTTAAAAACAAATTAGCATATACTGTAGAAATATCAGGAAGTCTAGAGCAAAAACAGATCTGAAAATTCTACAACACATCAGAAACATATTTGGTACTCGTCTGGAACATGTGTAGAACATGTCTGGAACTGGTCTGAAACGTGTCTGGAACATGTCTGGAACATGTCTGGAGCATGTCTGAAACACATCTGGAACATGTCTGGAAAACGTCTGGAACACGTCTGGAACATGTCTGAAACATGTCTGGAACACGCCTAGAACATGTCTGGAATGTGTCTGGAACACGCTGGAACACGTCTGAAACATGTATGGAAAATGTCTGGAACATGTCTGAAACACATCTGGAACATGTCTGGAACATCTCTAGAACATGTCTGAAACATGTCTGGAACATGTCTGAAACACATCTGGAACATGTCTGGAAAACGTCTGGAGCACGTCTGGAACATGTCTGAAACATGTCTGGAACACGCCTAGAACATGTCTGGAATGTGTCTGGAACACGCTGGAACACGTCTGAAACATGTATGGAAAATGTCTGGAACATGTCTGAAACACATCTGGAACATGTCTGGAACATCTCTAGAACATGTCTGAAACATGTCTGGAGCATGTCTGAAACACATCTGGAACATGTCTGGAACATGTCTGAAACACATCTGGAACATGTCTGGAAAACGTCTGGAACACGTCTGGAACATGTCTGGAACATGTCTGGAAAACGTCTGGAACACGTCTGGAACATGTATGGAAAATGTCTGGAACATGTCTGGAACGTGTCTAGAACAGGTCTGGAACATGTCTGGAACACGTCCAGTAAAAAACCAGCCTGATTGGACCAGTCTATAGTTCAGTTCTGCAGCCCCCAGCTTTGATTGGCTGTTCTGACATGCAGCGATGACTCGTACCTTCTGTCTGTCAGCCAGCCGAACGTGACGTTCCCCACGATGTTGATGACTCCCAGGATGGACATGAGGAAGGCCGCGTGCTGGTGGTCGACGCCTACACTTAGAGCATATGGGACGAGGTAGACGAATGGCAGGCTGCAGCCGCTGGCCAGGAACAGGAAGGACGCGGCCAGACCCAGGAAGTCCGGCGTCTTCAGGAACCGGTACTCTTCACTGGACAGAAAGCAGGAACTGAAGCACCTCCTTCTCGGTGTGGGGTTTTCCAGGGGCAGTGAAGGGGGCGCTGACAGCTTGGCTGATGGCAGAAGGCTGTGTTTGGATTGGTTGGAGGGTTTGACGGTGAGTTCGGTGTCACCTGCATCAGAAAGAAGAAGTGAAACGTATGTTCTTTGGTGGCTGATATGCTGCTGCCAGGCGGCAGAATTTGAAGCATCAACTTTCACTAAAAGGCTGATGATGGGGTTGCTATGGAGATAGAGTATGGTTGCTAGGGTCAGAGATAGAGTAAATGAAGAAATGACATATGACTCCGTTTGTCCTCACATGTTTTCTCCTCCTTCTGCACCGTGATTGGTCGCAGCAGCGCCCCACAGACGCACAGGTTGGCGACGAAGGCGCTGAGGATGAGCAGCGCCCCCCTCCAGGAGTACAGCTCGATGAGCAGCTGCACGACCGAAGCCAACACGAACGTCCCGATGCCGCTGCCCGACATGGCGATGCCATACGCCAACGCCTTCCTCTGCTGGAAGTAGCAGCCCACCAGGGCGACGGTGGGGGTGTAACTGAGGGCGAAGCCCAGACCTGCAAGACCAGACTGGTTAAGACATCAGGAAATTCAGACAGCAGCTTTGGACAGCGGGGACGTCCACTTCCTGACCTGTGAGGACTCCCATGCTGATGTAGAGCAGCTCCAGGCTGGTGGAGAAGGAGCTGAGTAAGAGGCCGCAGGACGAAAGGACACCACCTGACATCACCGCCACCCTGCAGGACCAGCGGTTCCCCACCAGGCTGCCCACAGGTGCTGCACACACAGACAGTTTCAGCATCATGCTTTCAGACCGGACCGGACCGGACCGAAGGGTACTGACCGAACAGCATGGTGCTGCAGTCCACCAGGCTGTGGATCCATGCTGTGGAGGAGTAGTCGGCTCCAAAGTGGGCCTGAAACTCCATGAAGAAGATGGAGATGCACCTGCAGACACAGAGGAGGATCTGAGATGGTGATCCAGAACCTGGAACTATCAGCAGCCCTGGAAAACTGGGTCACATGGCTGATAACATCTTCATCAGTCAGCATCCAATTTGGACCTTCAGTCTTGTCCCACGCATACAGAGATTCCTCCTGATTCTCTGAATCTTCTGATGATGTTCTACACTGTAGATGGTGGATCTTCAAAGTCTGAGGAACATTTTTCTGAAGTTGTTCCAGTTTTAGATCCAGTTTGTCTCAGATTGCCAGGTAACCTGATTATTTGTCCAATGCTCCTCCAGGTGTTTCTGGTTTATACCAGGTACTTTTCCAGCCTTTTGTTACTCCTGTTAAAATAAATGAATAAATAATAGATTTTAGTTCTATTTTATGTTTGTGTTTCTAACAGCATGGTGACATGCCTGTATGCAACAGGGCGCTCCTGAACGCACCGCGAGTTCCCTGAGTTGGAGGTGATGAGACCACCTGGTGTTTGTTCAGAGCCTCACTAATGTTTCACAGAGAAGTTAACAGGTTCACAGAAACAGCAGGATGGACGGGTGGACAGGGACACATTCTGGTCTCAGACTGCTCAAGGACCCACGGTGGTCCACGGAGGTGACATCCAGCCCCACTAGGCACTTTATTTATTGATTTAACTCTAATTATAGAT
This sequence comes from Melanotaenia boesemani, assembly GCF_017639745.1. Lineage (NCBI taxonomy): Eukaryota > Metazoa > Chordata > Actinopteri > Atheriniformes > Melanotaeniidae > Melanotaenia > Melanotaenia boesemani. The sequence continues at coordinate 936,811 of NC_055702.1, forward strand.
TTTCATTCTTTGTTTCTTCTTCCTTCCTTCCTTCCTTCCTTTCTTTCTGTCATTCATGCAAGGGTTGGGAACCAGTGGTTAGGAACCAGTGGGACCCCAGGACTGGTCCACCTCAGGTTGGGAACCAGTGTTGTAGAGGACTCAAGTCTCATACTTTAGACACGTCCCTAAATGTCTGTACACATTGCAGGATTTTATTTATGGACCTCGTCTGTTTTTAACTCATCCTGCTGCACTGCCTCTCAGACGTGAAGGACCATCATCACTGGTTTTATGGAATAAAAACTTTTACAGGACAGACCACAACAGGTACTTTAAATGGTTTTAAATCCAGTTAATTGGTTTTAAACATGGGGCTCCACCAAGGTTGTGTTTTATCTTCTATCCCCTTCATTTATAAATAACATCCCCTGCAGCAGGGTGGACATTGATGATGTGGTCCTGGTGGTCCTGGTGGCCCCGGTGGTCCTGGTGGTCCATGTCTGTTTACTTCTATCTGACTGGATGGTGACTAATCAAACTGTCCCATCAGAGAGCCTACAGCTTCCTGCCCTTCCAGACTGCTGCAGGTTCTTAAAGGAGAGGATACGTTTTAAAGATGGGTGATGGTGTGATTGTGTCTCAAAGTGAACATGACTCAAGCAGCAGGTGCTGCAGACTCTCTGCAAATCGTCACTTCCGCCTCCACCAGCCGTTATGGTAGCCGCTCGGCCTCCATGCTGGCCTCCATGCTGGCCTCCAGGCACCGCAGTTACCCTTTTAAAGATGCTTCGATTCTGGGATTCCTGACAGCAACTCCTCGAGCGGGAGGATGAAGATTTTACAGGGGGGGAGAGCAAGAGTCCAGCAACGGTATCATCTACAGGGTTCCGATGCATCCAACCATTACCCGGGGGGCCGACAGCCTCATACAAGCCGGACTTGTGTATGGAGGAGAACCATGGTGGTCGTCCTAAAGCAACAGCGGAACCCTGGAATCCAAGCACCGTTGAAATAGTTACCTCGGCGTACGGAGGCTGGCCGGAGGAGTGAAAGGGTGGAGGAGTGACCGGGCGGAGGAGCGACCTGGCAGAGGTGCGAAAGGGTGGAGGAGTGACCGGGCGGAGGAGCGACCGGGCAGAGGTGCGACCGGGCGGAGGAGTGACAGGGTGGAGGAGTTACCAGGCGGAGGAGTGACAGGGTTGAGGAGCGACAGGGCAGAGGAGCAACCAGGCGGTGGAGAGACAGGGCGGAGGAGTGACAGGGCGGAGGAGTTACCAGGCGGAGGAGCGACCAGGCGGAGGAGTGACAGGGTTGAGGAGCGACAGGGCAGAGGTGCGACCGGGCGGAGGAGTGACAGGGTGGAGGAGCGACAGGGCAGAGGTGCGACCGGGCGGAGGAGTGACAGGGTTGAGGAGCGACCGGGCAGAGGTGCAACCGGGCGGAGGAGTGACAGGGTTGAGGAGCGACCGGGCAGAGGTGCGACCGGGCGGAGGAGTGACAGGGTTGAGGAGCGACCGGGCAGAGGTGCGACCGGGCGGAGGAGTGACAGGGTGGAGGAGTTACCAGGCGCAGGAGCGACAGGGCGGAGGAGTGACAGTGTTGAGGAGCAACCGGGCAGAGGTGCGACCGGGCGGAGGAGTGACAGGGTGGAGGAATTACCAGGCGGAGGAGCGACCAGGCGGAGGAGTGACAGGGTTGAGGAGCGACAGGGCAGAGGAGCAACCAGGCAGTGGAGTGACTGGGCGGAGGAGTGACCGGGCAGAGGTGCGACCGGGCAAAGGAGCGACAGGGCGGAGGAGTGACCGGGTGGAGGAGAGTCAGGGTGAAGGAGTGACCGGGTGGAGGACAGACAGGGCGGAGGAGTGACCGGGTGGAGGAGAGACAGGGCGGAGGAGTGACCGGGTGGAGGAAACACAAGGTAGAGGAGAGACAGGGCGGAGGAGTGACCGGGTGGAGGAAACACAGGGAGAAGGAGAGACAGGGCGGAGGAGCAACCAGGCAACGAAGCGACCAGGTGGAGGAGAGACAGGGATGAGGAGCGACAAGGCAGAGAAGCGACCGGGTGGAGGAGAGACAGGGTGGAGGAGCGATCAGGCGGAGGAGCAGCAGGGCAGAAGAAAGACAGGGCAGAGGAGTGACAGGGTGGAGGAGCGACAGGGCGGAGGAGAGCCAGGGCGGAGGTGTGACCGGGTGGAGGAGTGACCGGGCAAAGGAGCGACAGGGCGGAGGAGCAACCAGGCAGAGAAGCGACCGGGCAGAGGAGAGACAGGGTGGAGGAGCGACTGGGTGGAGGAGAGACAGGGCGGAGGAGCGATCAGGCGGAGGAGCGACAGGGCGAAGGAGCGACTGGGTGGAGGAGAGACAGGGCGGAGGAGCGATCGGGCGGAGGAGCGACAGGACGAAGGACTGACTGGGTGGAGGAGCAACAAGGCAGAGAAGCGACCGGGTGGAGGAGAGACAGGGTGGAGGAGCAACAGGGCGGAGTAGAGACCTCTTGGAATAGCAACAGAGCGGAGGAGTGACCGGGCGGAGGAGCGACCGGGTGGAGGAGCGACACACACGCATTCAGAATGCATCAAACAGGAAAAGTTCAGACAGGAAATCAGAAACGGGATCAGAGTAAAAGTCTCGGTGTCGTCATCATGGAAACAAAACGTTTCTTCTGGAAGTGGAGAATCACAAGATTCTCCTCTTCTCCTGTGATTTGGTGATCTCGTGGATCCAGCGTATCAGGTGCGGTCCACCTAGCTGGATCTACAAAATCACAAAATCACAGGAGAAGGGGAGAATCGTGATTCTCCACTTCCAGGATGAACGTCTGACCCTGACTTGTTAAACACATAATGTTTTCATGGTTTAGCAGCACAAACATGCATGGGAGCTTTTATTTTGAAAAATACCGGACGCTTTTACACTACTCCCGCGTCTGATTTCCTGTCTGCTGCTATCTGAACTGCTGAGTTTGAGGCATTCTGTGTGCGTCTTCCGTCAGAAATAGATTGTAAATTTCTGTAAATTTGCTGGAGAACCAGGAGTAGCAGCGGAGGCCACGGCGCCACCGTAACGTGGCTAACACGCGCCTGGTGGAAATGAGAGGTTAAATTAAAAGGACGGCGCCTCCTCTCAGCAGCAACACGTCTCCTGTGTGTTCTTTAGGTGACTACGCCAGGTTCCCTCATATGAGGGGTTGGCGCTCCTGAACAGCGAAAGAGACACCAGCTCATCACCTGGACTGAAGCACATTGTTTTGTCTGATAACACCATCACCGTGCACAGAATGTATCCACTCCGCTCAGAGCCTGCAGCAGTGTGGAAGGACAGGAAGCTGTCTGCTCTCTGATTGGACAGTCGTGCTTCCAGTTTCTGAAGAATCGAAGGGGAAAATCTGGGAATGAGAGCAGCTTCCTTGGGAATTCTGCTCATAGCAAATGCAGAGTACCTGTACTACAACACATGTACTGTAACCCATCGTGGTCCTGCAGATGAATAAATCATCTGTTAGCAAGTTGTTTACCATCAATCTGTGAATGAGTGTGCAGATCTTTATCTATCTTTATGAGGACTACCATGTGAGGACATAGTGGACAAAGACGTGTAGAAAGTTATTCCACCGAAGGTCAATGATTACACCCCTGGTTCATGTGTTACTGTAAGTGTGTTTGATCGGGTCGAGCCATGAGCTGCTCTGAGGCTGTTTGTTGTTTGTTGTTTATTTGGATCCTGTTATTTTCCTGGGATCTGACTCCAGATGCTTTCAGTAAGTTTCACTGCTGACATAAAACATGAAGATCAGGGACACGTCACACATGCAACAACCTGTCCAACCAAACCACCATGTGGCCTTACTTTGATGCTTCAGATCTACCTTATCAATTTATCAATAGATCAATCAGGATATTCAGAGCCAATTTCTCCAGTAAGAACATTAAACCCTTCGCGGCTGAATTTAATTACTATTATATAAAAAACTAAATAAATACAGGAAAAAGAAAAGATAATGAAAAAGAAAAACTATAATTATTCTAATTAAATAAAGCAATACTAATGAAAATGTAGAAAAAAATAGTTAAGTTATAGCAAAAAATACACGATTAAAAGTAAATAAAAACAGACAAAAATAAACTATTTAGAAAAGTAAAATAGAGGGAAACCGGTAAGGATCAATTCAATTCATCCATCCATCCATCATCCATCCATCCGTCCATCCATCCATCCATCCATCCATCATCCATCATCCATCCATCCATTCATCCATCCATCATTCATCCATCCATCCATCCATCCATCCATCCATCCATCCCTCATCCATCCATCATTCATCCATCCGTCCATCCATCATTCATCCATCCATCCATCCATCATTCATCCATCCATCCATCCATCCATCCATCATTCATCCATCATTCATCCATCCATCATAAACCCAGACTTCCCTCTTCCCGGCCACATTCACCAGCTCATCCGGAGGGATCCAGAGGTGTTCCCAGGCCAGCCGAGCAATGTAGTCCGTCCAGTGTGTCCTGGGTCTTACCCGGGGCCTCTTTCCGGTGGGACGTGCCTGGAACATCTCACCAGGGAGGCGTCCAGGAGGCATCCTAACCAGATGCCCAAACCACCTCATCTGGCTCCTCTCGATGTGGAGGAGCAGTGGCTCTACTCTGAGCCCCTCCTGGATCATCGAGCTTCTCAACCTATCGCTAAGGGAGAGCCCGGCCACCCTGCAGAGAAAACTCATTTTGGCCTCTTATTCACGATCTTGTTCTTTCGGTCACTACCCACAGCTCGTGACCATAGGTGAGGGTAGGAACGTAGATTGACCGGTAAATGTAGAGCTTTGCCTTTTGGCTCAGCTCCCTCTTTGCAGAGGCCCAATGCAGAGTCCTCATCACTGCAGATGCCGCACCGATCCGCCTGTCGATCTCTCACTCCATCCTTCCCTCACTCGTGAACAAGACCCCGAGATACGTGAACTCCTCCACTTGGGGCAGGACCTCATTGTCGAACCGGAGAAAACACTCCACCCTTTTCCGGCTGAGGACCATTGTCTCGGATTTGGAGGTGCTGATTCTCATCCCAGCCGCTTCACACTCGGCTGCGAATCGCTCCAGTATGAGCTGAAGATCACGTCCCGATGAAGCCAACAGAACCACATCATCTGCAAAGAGCAGAGACCCGATCCTGAGGCCACCGAACCGGATCCCCTCAACACCTCGGCTGCACCTAGAAATTCTGTCCATAAAAGTTATGAACAGAATCTGTGACAGAGGACAGCCTTGGTGAAGTCCAACCCGCACTGGAAACAATTCTGATTTACTGATGGCGATGCGGACCAAGCTCTGACACCGGTCGTACAGGGACCGGACAGCTCGTATAAGCGAGTCCAGCACTCCATACTCCCGGAGTACCTCCCACAGGAGTCCATGGGGAACACGGTCGAACATCCTCTCCAAGTCCACAAAACACATGTAGACTGGTTGGGCAAACTCCCATGTCCCCTCCACGACCCTGAAGAAGGTGTCGAGCTGGTCCACTGTTCCACAACCGGGACGAAAACCACACTGCTCCTCCTCAATCCGAGGTTCAACTATCCGACGGACCCTCCTCTTCAGCACCCCTGAATAGACCTTACTGGGGAGGCTGAGGAGTGTGATCCCCCTGTAGTTGGAGCACACCCTCCGGTCCCCCGGGGGACCACCATCCCAGTCTGCCAGTCCAGGGAAACTGTCCCCGATGTCCACGCGACGCTGCAGAGGCATGTCAGCCAAGACAGCCCTACAGCATCCAGACCCTTAAGGAACTCTGGGCAGACCTCATCCACCCCCAGGGCCTTGCCACAAGGAGCTTTTTAACCACCTCAGCGACCTCAACCCCAGAGATAGGAGAGCCAGCACCAGCCATCCCAGACTCTGCTTCCTCATCGAAAGACGTGTTGGTGGGATTGAGAAGGCCTTCAAAGTATTCCCTCCCACCGCCTCACAACGTCCCGAGTCGAGGTCAGCAGCCCCCCATCCTCACTGTACACAGTGTTGACAGAGCACTGCTTTCCCCTCCTGAGCCGCCGGATGGTGGACCAGAATCTCCTCGAAGCTGTCCGGAAGTTATTCTCCATGGGCTCTCCAAACTCCTCCCATGCCCGAGTTTTTGCCTTAGCGACAGCCGAAGCTGCGCTCCGCTTAGCCCGCCGATACCCATCAGCTGCCTCTGGAGTCCCACAGGCCAAAAAGGCCCGATAGGACTCCTCCTGTCCAAGACATGTGGCCACAAGTTCGATGATATGACTACAAAGTCGATCATCGAACTGCAGCCTAGAGTGTCCTGGTGCCAAGTGCACATGTGGACACTCTTATGTCTGAACAAGGTGTTTATTTTCAATTCATTCAGATGGGTGCACCGGTGACCCATGTTCGGGGAAGGGAAACCTGGATCCATTGTTTTTATTCATCGTTAGGGTCTGCTGCTTTGTCTGGTCCATCCCCTACAGACCTGTTTGCCATGGGTGACTCACCTGTGTAGCAGGTGTATAGCAGGTATGCAGTAGATGTGTAGCAGGTGTGTAGTTCTAGATGTGTGGCTGCAGGGTTTCTGTTTCCATGTTCCGACCTCTCTGACCTGTTTACATTCTCACCTCCCAGAGATCGATAAAACAAAGTCATTGAACTTCAGCCTCATCCACAAAAACCTGGACCAGAACCAGCAGTCTGAACCAGAACCAGCAGTCTAGACCAGAACTAGCAGTTTGATCCTGAACCAACAGCCTGGACCAGAACCAGCTGAATCCAGGACTGTTTGATTTTCAGTGTGGGATCCCTGAGATCAACACGTGTGCGTGTATGTGCACGTGCATGTGTTACCTGGTCACTGCACGCGTGCACACCGTCACCATGAAGCAGCAGCCGACGATGATCCACCCCCACCCCCATCTGGAGGTGACACCCCCACACCCTCAGCAGCCATCCAGCCACAGAACCCAATCACCTCAGTCTGTAATCCTGGTTCGGGTGTAGGGTCTATAAGCCCAGAACCAGTCAGAAATGTTCTGGGTTAAGATCTGTGACAGATGAGGGTTGGATTCAGGTGCTCCACAGCAAGGATTCAGGTGGTGCTCCTCCTCCTCCTCGTCTATTGAGGAGCAATGTGATTGGCTGGATGTGGCTGAGCAGCTAGAAGCCAAAAGAAAAAGAAGCAGTTTAAAAAGTTACAAGTGGGAAAACCTTCATTCCGCCTCCAAGTCAGACCCATTAGACCGGTCAGACCGGTCGGGTCCGGCTGGTCGCGCCTCTGTGTGTCTGAGTTTAAAGTCTCTTCAGTCAATAGGTGACCTGCTGATCTTCAATCATTAACCTGAGGAGACGTTACCAGGCGCCCACAGACCCACCAGCCCTCCTCTGTCCTTAAACGCACCATCAACAACAACAGCTGTGACAGTGAAGGCAATCCCCAGCCCCCTCGCCCTGCCCCCCCAGCTCAGGCCTGAGGTCTCAGGTTTCATCCGGTGAGTCGGGTCCAACAGGATGGATTTATGTCTCACACTTCCCAACAGGTTTGTTTACATCCTGAGACCAGGAGATCTGTTCTGGCGTCAACACCAGATTCAAGATGATCAAACCAGGACTGGGACTGGACCGAGGTGCAACAGGGTTAAACAGGACCGGGTCTGGGATGCACAACTGATCATGGTCTGAGGTTAGTCCTGGTCCTGGACCAGTGAGAATCCGATTCCTCTCAAGAAGTGAAGAACAAAAACACAATGTTTAGTCCTGTTACAGTTCTGGTCCAATATGCCCATCAGGGTCAGGAGCAACAGGGCCAAAAAGGCCCATGAAGGACCAGAACCAGAATAATAAAAACAATCTAAGGATGTTTTGGTCTCTGGCGCCCCCTGCTGGACCAACCAGAGTCCTTCAGGTTCAAGTGCTAGAAACTGATCAGAAATTTTTCATTAAACCCTTAAAAGTCACGTGGACCAGATCTGGCTCAGTTTCTGACTCAATCCATAGTTTCACACTAAAAACTCAAACCCTGATCCTCGTCTTCTGCCCCCTGCTGGACACCTTCTACACTACACTCATTCTGCACAGTGGAAATTATAAACATGACATTTATGCAAATTATTATTATTATTTGTTTGTTTGTTTTACATTTTGTTTAAGGACCAAATAAAACATTTCTCTCCGTTACGTCCTGGACCGGACCACTCCTGGCTTTTTTATCTAATTTATTCTATTTATTTCTTTTATTTACTATTATTTATGGATTTATTTAAAAATGTTTTGTTTATGTTTATTTATTGGTTGTTATGAATTAATTTGCTATCTAATTGTATTTTATTTATTTCTTTTGGTTTTTATATGATTGTAAATAAATTTCAGTATTAAAAGGTTTTTACTTTATTTTTGTATCTGACGTCTCTTCCTGTTGTCTATCAGCTGATTTAATAAATCTAATAAATAGATTTTATTTTGATCATTCAGTTTGAGTCACTCTATTTAATATGTGATTGGATATTGATCTTGTTCCGTCCTTTCACACACAATGATGCTCCACTCTGGTCAGTATCTCAGAGACGAGTCAGACTGGAATCAGTTATTGATCAGTTATTGATGAGGCCATCTTATCGTCCAGAGACAAACTTTAGTGAAGTTGTGGTCCAGCAGCAGATTGGTCCAGTATTGATCAGTTATTGGTAGCTGTGCTGTGACGCTCCGTCGTTGATCTTCAACCTGAAGGAGAAACGAAGTTTGGCTCTGCTCCTCCTCCTCCTCCTCCTCCTCCTCCTCCCATCTACTTCTCATTTACTCCTGCAGCTTGTGTTGCTGCTTAATGTGAACACGTGAAGAGATGAAGGGCTGGGCTCTCCTCCTCCTCCTCCTCCTCCTCCTCGGGGCTCATGAACATGTGCCGTCAGGCCCCAAATAAGCCTCTCTGAAGATCCGGTCCAGCAGAAACCTGTTGGACCGGATTGTTTCTACAGTAAAACGCTCTGTTATGTTCCACTTCGTTACTGATCAAGTTAACTCGGCATCTGAAGGGGTCCCACGCTGCATCTACAGCTGAACACCAAACAGACTGAAAGACGTCGCCAAACAGCCAGGGAACGTAAAACTCTGCTCATTTTCAGAGCTGAGGAACTAGAAAGTCTGATTTAAGCATGTTGGTGAGACTTCAGACCTAACGTTTAGCTTCGGGTGTCAAACGCTTCACCAGCTGGTCCCTGCAAGTAGGCTGAGAAGAACGGATGCATGTTATTATAGGTCGTCCATGTCTCATGTTATTATTTGCTGTACATATCTAATGTTATTATATGTTGTCCATGAATAGTAATACTATACTATAGTAATACTGTAGTATTACTATACTGTAGTAATACTATAGTAATTATTATTGCATGTTTTTCATGACTTATTTTATTATATGTTGTGCATGTCTCATGTTACAACATGTCATCCAGGTCTGATGGTGTTTTCATCGCCTGTCATTCAGGCTTTTACACATTTTCATCACATGTTATAATAATAACAATTCAGGGGCCCACACTGACCCTTGGGGGCCACCACACGTAATGTCCAGTCATGAGGAGGAACATTCACCCCTCTTCATAACATAGTAGTCACCAAGTTTAGTTTATATTCAGCTTGGTTTAGTTTGCCACTTTTCTACACATAAAATGTTGATGGACAAAATATGGAGCAGTTATTATTTGATAAGGAAACATAACAGACCCACAAGAAATAATCCCAGTAACACTGAAGAAGAGAAATCACTAGATTCAGATACGGGCAGGTCTGAACCTTTTCAGGAATCTGGTTTTTCCCACATATACGTCAGCTGTGAAGAAACTCCCTCAGAGTGTCCAGCCTCTCTGTTCTTTGAAGGATCAATATTTGTTGTGTAATCTGGGATGTGACACCATTTCACCACAACAAGACTTTGATCTGACTGTTGGTTCTGCAGGACAATAACAGGATTTCCAAAGTGTCGTGAAGCCATAGAATCCTCCAGGTTCAGTCAATCATTCCCCTCTGGGATATAAATCCTGCTCAGAGACATCAGACTATCATCAGACCACTTCAGAACTACTTGGACCATGAAGGTGAGTTTCTGAACAGGTTCAGTCAGCTTCTCTAGAAGTTTGTTCTTCCAGGGTTTCTCTGGTCTGGGTTCAGGTCTGAACTCCTGCAGATGTTCCAGAGTGGGGTGGGATTCGTTAACCTGAATCCCGTACCAGATGGGTTCAGAATGCTGCTGCTGTGCCCAGAAAACTGGATCCTATCCACATAACTTTCCCTGAACTGAACTTTGATCTTCCCTGTTTTTCTTTTCTGTTTCTTTTTTTCTGTGTTCATGTCGTCATTTACGTCAAATTCTCAGGTTTTAAATCAAGCTGTTTTGCTGCAGCTGCTGTCAGTCCTCCTCCTCCTCGCAGTTCCTCTATTGGCCAGCTGCTCAGATCTCGTCCTCCCTCTGGACTGCAGCGACATCCGTTACCATGACAACCGCCGACCCAGCGGAGTGTACACCATCTATCCCATCGGAGCCACGTCTGCTGTCCAGGTACCCTGATACTTCCTGTCTGTCACCATCAGTCCATTCTTTAGGGTTCAACATGTTAACGTGTGTGTGTGTGTGTGTGTGTGTGTGTGTGTGTCTGTGTAGGTGTTCTGTGACATGGACTCTCTAGAAGGACGGTGGACGGTGAGTCTTTGAACTGGTCATCAGATCTTGTTGCAGAAAGCTGAGCTGTCAGATATCTGCTGTGTTCAGCTGTTGAACCACCTTCACCTCCCCCCAGGTGTTCCAGAGGAGGATGGACGGCTCGGTGAACTTCTACAGACCCTGGGATCAGTACAAGATGGGCTTTGGGAGCGCTGCTGGAGAGTACTGGCTCGGTGAGACATGAATCCAGTCGAGAAGCTCTGCTGGGAGTTCAGAAACTGATCCTGGACAGTGATCAATCTAAAACTGATTCTGTGGATCGTTTGTTTCTGAAGCAGACTTGTTAGTGAGGAACTCTCAGCCCATACTGGTCTAAAAACTAACACAATACTATATGATACTATAAGATATGATACAATACGATGTAATACAACACAATGTAATATGATGTGATATGAAACGATGTGATACAATAAGGTACACTATGATACAATACAATACAATATGATACAATACGATACAATAAGGTACAATATGATACAATACAATACAATATGATACAATACGATACAATAAGGTACAATATGATACAATATGATACAATATGATACAATACGATACAATAAGGTACAATATGATACAATACGACATATTCTGCTATGATACAGTACGATATTATACAATATAGAGATATACTAATATGCATTAATATTTTTAACGCAAAAAAAATGATCGTATGCACGGCATAACAAGCCCAGTACATCTGTTGTTTCTACGGAGCACTGGCCAGGAAAAGGGGGGCACAAATGAGACCTTTGTGTTTTTAGCCAGACCGTAGGTTTTATCAGTTTCTTTATTGATATCAGCTGTTTAACTTAATTTCTCAACATCTGGTGGTTTTATGACAGATATTATCACCATGTGATAATGTCTGGATGGTTGGTGAGATGATGATATATGAATTCTGCATTATGATCTAGAACATGGCAGAGATGATGGAGAACAACATATAGAAGCACATTACATGCTCCATTTACTGACCATTGGACATCTAATGTTTACCCAAAGGAAGGTCAGCTAACACTAAATATTTGTGCATTGGTCTGTAGTAAAAACAGGCAATTTTCAGGTATAGTTATGAATTGTGATTAATCATGATTAATTCATTTGTAAGCTGTGATTAATCTAATTAAAAAGGTTAATGATTTGACAGCCCTACACAATATGGTATGATATGGTGCAATATGTTACGATACGATGCAATATGATACAATTAATACAAAATGAGATAAGATGGTGTAACAACATGCGATTTGATATGGTGAAATGAAACGATAGGTACAATAAGATGTGTTACGATGCAATACGATGCGATATGATGTGATATGATGGGATGCGATACGATGCGATACGATACGATGCGATACGATGCGATACGATGCAATATGATATGATACACTTGTCCTTGTGGAACTTTGTCTGAAACTCAAATGCTGTTACAATTGCTGTCTAACATCATCAATTAGTCAACGACACAATAATAAACCACTGAGATCTACATGCAAAGGCCCAACCACACAGCAGAAATCATAAAGATTTAACATATTACCCATTTTGGGTTTAAATTAAATATTCAGGAAGAAGTTATAACTTCTGACCGTCTTAGTGGGACCAGAGTTGTTCCCCAGGGCTCATACCTGGGACCACTGCTATTCATTTCAATAGTTTTGGTAAAAATACTTTCAAAGTAAATGTAGTTTTTTATGCTGATGCTATACATGCACTGATACTTGAGCAGGTTTTCAGTGAGCTAGAACTTGTTTTCAGTACAGTTCACTAAGTAGTTTAAATACCAACTAAACTAAACTCACCAAGTTCTCAAAGTGAAAATCTAACCACTCAATCTTCTGGCTGATACCACTTCTGCTAATGAACCTCTTAATGAATATCTTGGAAGCTCTGCTGGGACTTTAGGGGCCGATAAGGAACCAGAAAGCTCTGAGAGATGAGTTTCTACATGTTGCTGTGTGTTTTCAGGTTTGGAGAGTCTCTTCCACCTCACCCAGAGGAAAAAGTACGAGCTGCTGGTGGACATGGAGGATTTTGAAGGAAACAAGGTGTTTGCTCGTTACTCCTCGTTCTCCATCGACTCCGAGTCTGACGGATACAAACTGCATGTGTCTGGATTCACTGATGGAGGAGCAGGTGGGCATCAGCTCAGAAATGTGGAGATACCTGCAGCGAGAGACAGGAGGAAAATCATAAACTAGAGAAGAGAGCTGAGAGATGAAGCTGTTCATGTTTACAAGAAATTCTTCTTCTTCATTCCTGGTTGTTGTGTTCCTGCAGGAGACTCTCTGACTGGTCACAATGAGCAGAAGTTCACCACCTTGGACAAAGACCAGGACATCTGGGAGAACAACTGTGCTAGGTCCTTCCTGGGAGGCTTCTGGTACGGGAAGTGTCACTCTGCAAACCCGACCGGGATCTATCGCTGGGGACAGGACGGTACTCTCTATGCTGTTGGAGTGAGCTGGTCAAGCTGGAAGGGCAATGACTACTCCATGAAGACCATCAGCATGAAGATCCGTCCTGTGCAATAAACCTTCAGAACATCACAGGATCACCTGTCCAGGAACTCCAGACATTTCCAAAACTGAATTGCTACGAGTTTACATGGTATTACTGAGGAGTTTTTTTTTTTTAGAAATTCCCAACAGGATGTCAGAGAAGTGATGGTGTTGACACTTTTGAAACACTTTAGCTTTTTATACTTAAGCTGAAAAAAGGAATATTAGAAATGTCCAAATTCCCACCAGGCTGTTTGTTCTATGTCTATCCACAGGTCATCTAGTGAACTAGGTTTGAGCCATTTTAGCACATATTGCAAGCTATTAGCTAGGAAGTAATGTTGAAAGTTAGGCAGGTCTAATCCTCCCGCCTTTCGGCTTCTGTAAAGTTTTTTCCAGAGAAATTAGGAGATGTGTGATTCTAGTAATTTAAACCAGGTAGAGGGGGGTTTCATAGGAATTATAGAAAACAAATAGTTGATTTTGGGTAGAACCATCATTTTTATAGTGGCAACTCTCCCCATGAGTGAAATGGGTAGAGATTTCCAGCAAGCAAGATCATCTTCTATAGTCTTAAGAAGGTGAGTGTGATTAAGTTTTGTTAGTTCTGAGAGCCTGGAGGAAATATTTACACCCAGGTATCTAATGTTACCTGATTTTAAGGTGATGCTGGGTAGATTCTGAAAGCTACGGTTGATGGGTAGAACTGTACTCTTAGACCAGGTAACGGAGTAATCCGAGAGGGATGAGAATTTATTAATGAGTGAGATTGTTTCAGATAGAGAGGTTTGTGAGTTCTGGAGGAATAGTAAAACGTCATCAGCATAAAGACTTATTTTATGAAATATATTTTTGGACTGAATGCCTTTAATAGCTTTATTTGTCTAATTGCAGCAGCTAGCGGTTCAATAAATATAGCAAAAAGTGAGGGAGATAGTGGACAACCTTGTCTGGTACCCCTTTGTAGATTAAAACTTGGAGAGGTCTGGTCGTTTGTTCTAACACTCGCATTAGGAGAACTGTATAAGATTTTAATCCAGTTAATGAAAGATGGGCCAAAGCCGAATCTGTTTAGAGTAGCTAGTAAATATTTCCAGTTAACACGATCAAAAGCTTTCTCTGCATCTAAAGAAACTATTATTGTTTCCAGGTTATTGATGGTAGAATAATCTATTATATTAATTAGTCTCTGCATGTTAACAGAGGAATATCTGCCCTTTATAAAGCCTGTTTGATCAGGGTGTATAATGAGAGGAGTTACTTTCTCTAACCTTCCAGCTAATGCTTTGCAAATTATTTTAAGGTCTGCATTTATCAGTGATATGGGTCTGTAGCTAGATGGTATTGTGGGGTCTTTACCTGGTTTTAATAGTACAGTAATGGTGGCAGAGTTTATGTTTGGGGGTAAGTAACCATTTTCCTTTATTTGTGTCACCATTTTGAAAAATGTTGGGGCCAGTATTGACCAGAATTCTTTATAGAACTCTGCTGGGAAGCCATCCGGACCTGGGGCTTTTTTACAGGGCATATGTTTAAGGGCTTTATGTAGCTCCTCCACTGTGAGGGGGAATCTAAGGCCGTGACTTGTTCCTGCTGTAAACCTGGAAGATCTATATTGTTAAGAAAATGATGGATATCATTGTCTGATGGATCTAAGTGTGATGTATACAGAGTTTTATAGAAATCTCTAAAGATGTTGTTTATTGCATCTGGGTCATGCGTAATATTACCTATTGAATCTTTAACAGCTGATATGGTAGATTTTTCCTTATTTATTTTTAACTGATTAGCTAAAAATCTTCCGGATTTATTACTGTGTTCAAATGTCTCCAAGCGGAATCTTTGCACCAGAAATTCTGTTCTCTTGTTAATTATTTAATTTAATTCCAGCCTAGCCTTCCTTATTTGGTTCATTGTTGGTTCATCTGGTGAAGCACTGTAGGCGTCTTCTAATGATTTAATTCTTATTTCTAATTCTAATATTTTTGAGTTTTCGTTCTTTTTTTTATGTGACGCAAAAGAAATGATTTTGCCTCGCATTACCGCCTTCCCTGCTTCCCACAGAACACATGCTGGGACTCCTGGTTTGTCATTGTTTTCTAAGTATATAGCCCATTCTTTTGTGAAGTAGCTGATAAAGTCGGGATTTTTAAGCAACGCTGTATTAAATCTCCAGCTTTTAGTCGGTGGTGTGATTCTCGTGTTCCTCAAAGTAAAGGAAACTGGGGCATGGTCGCTGATAGTGATGGGGTGAATCTGGGTCTCTGAAATCTCACCAAAGAGCTGCTAACCAGAAAATAATCTAGCCTAGAGTATGAATGGTGAACTGAGGAAAAGAAGATGTACTCTCTGATATTAGGGTGATAAGACCGCCATATATCGCAAAGTCCAGAATCCTCCATATATATTGTTTTACAGTGTTTGTGGTTGCCAGTTTCGATGGTTTACAGTGTTACTAGATCTATCAGCTGAGCCCAGAACCATGTTAAAATCCCCTCCTGCGATCAGTGTGCTATCTGTGTGTTCAGAAAGTGATGTGAAGAAAGAGTGAAAGATGAATCAACATTTGGGCCATATAAGTTAGCTAAGCATAACTTCATATTTTGAATAGATAATTTTACTATGATGAATCTCCCTTCTGGATCTGTGATAACGCTGATTTCTGTGAATGTTATTTTTCTATTTATCAAAATGGCTACCCCTCTCTGTCTGGAGTTAAAACAGGCTGAGTAAACATGAGGAAACTGGGTTGTAGAGAGGGCATTCACTGATGTTTCTGTCATATGAATCTCCTGTAAGAACACAATGTCTGCCTGCAGATCATTTAATCTATTAAAGATTTTTAGTCTCTTCTCTCTGGTCCCAGCTCCGTGCACATTCCACGTGATAAATCTAAGGATGGTCATGCTTGTGGTGAAAAAGTGAGTGTTGGATGCTTCTTGTTGATATAAATGTGTATGTATGTGTGTGTGTGTGTGTGTGTGTGTGTGTATGAACACGTATGCGTAAGGTTGTGTGCATGTGTTGAATGTTATTAGATGTACTTGAAAAAATAAACCTGTTTGTGAACATTAGAAACTGGCAGTATTATTGTCTAATGTGAACAAACATTAAACTCTGTGACTTAAGCTCAGTGAGTCTGATCAGCATTTCTATCACCTGTAAAAGTGTGGATACATATCTGAGGTCAGTAGAGCAGGGCGTGGTGTTATGGTCACGATGTAGCTGTCCATCGACGTAAAGTTTGTCCACTGAGATGACAGCGCGGGCTCCGTCCAGGAATCTCCTCCTGATGGGGAACAAGGATCCAGGATTTCTCTGGAAAACTGATCACTTGGGTTGGTGCTCCAGGATTGATGCTGATGGCCTGGGTCTCTGGGCTGCTCTCGTCTGTCAGCTTAGTTTACCTGTCAAAGCTGTAGGAAATTCTCTGTTGTGTTTCTGTACAGGTTGTAGCATTTGGCGTCATTACACATTAAAGAAGTTTAATAAAATTATTAATTCTAATAATTTCATAAAATTATCAGACAAATTATTTTATTATACCTCAGGGCACCACCACACAGACAGCTTTATTCTAATCTAATGGCTGTGTGGACACCATTAGAGTACTAAATTAATTAATTTAATAAATTAATTAATTCAAGCTAGTCAAATCAATCAGTTATCAATCAATCAGTCTCGGGACGCTACTAACGTGAATTCTTACGTCGAAGGGACCCATAACATGGTTCAAAGGAGGAGTTCACAATAACCAGACCAGTTTAGGATCAATATGAAATATATATTACTAAACTAATAATGCATAAATAAAAAGGAAATATTTACAAAGGACTTCATGGGAAAATGAATCAAACATTGTAAAATTCAGAATATGGAGTTCAAACCAGAATCTTATTTCAATGTGTCAGAATGAAAGAAATGTATGCAAGAAATGAACAAAAGTTAATTAACCTGCGGTGTTAATTAAGCTAAGGTTCAGGACTGAAAAAGATCTCTAAATCCTAAAAGGAAAAAGGGAAAACTGAATCTCATCTGTTAAAGCTGGAAGTTTAACTAAGATGTAGAACTACTAGATCACTGTCAGACAACCAACCATTCTTGAGCAGAAAAGCAGAGAATTGATCCGATCAGGACTCGTCCGGTTCTGTTTGGATCGAGCCGACTTACGACCGTTGTGGTGACTCTGATGGCAAGTGAGGAAGTTGGCGCAGGTGGTTTGGATCCCAAGCAACTTCCAGAAGGCCAGAAGATGTGTCACGTGGTGGTCCGAAGGTTTGGATCAGGCAGCTCTGCGGATGCAGCCTCTCCCGCGGCTCGGCTGGTGGTATCGATGATGGACAGTGGATGACTTGCGGTGATATGGCAAAGATGAAAATGTCCAGCTTTAGGTCAGTCCAAAAAGAAACTCTGTAGCACTGGTTCTGGAGCTTTGGTCAGCCTGCGTTAACCAGTTATCCAAAGTAAAGATCAAAATTTAGGATCAGCATTCAAAGTCCAAAAGATAAAAACATAACTAAAGAACAGCAAAGTATTAGCTGAATGAACTACGGAGTTAATCAGTCCAAAAAAAAAAAAAAAAAAAAAGAACAAAATGGATCGTACATCTTGAATGCAGGCACAAACTTAGGATCTGAAGTGATGTTCTTCACATCACAGCAAACTTAATTCTCTGGCGGCATCTCTCTCTTTCTCTCTGGCGTTCAGACCAAGTGTCCTAACTCTGGAAGAGAAGAAGGTTGAAGACTTGGAGAGGGCCTCCAAGAGCAGAGAACTTGAAGTCAACTTGAAGCAGCGAGGACCAAAAGAGGAAGAGCCCACGAGGAAGAAAAAAAAAATCTTTGTTCTGAGTTTAAAAGTGTTAGTTTGGAGACCCGCCCCATGAACGGATGTGGGACCATTATCTGGACCAATAACAGTCTTGTGGGCTGGTTTTGGGTCAGATAGCAGATCCAGAGGGGCTGGTCTGATCATTTTGTAAAGAGTTATCAAATTAAACATTTTGTGAATATATCTGTATATCCAAGTTATTAAAGCCTTAAATGAGACATCATTAAAATCCAGTGAATCATTGAAAAGACAAGAAAATAGTAAAAAGGTTATATGTCACACAAACACAGTAATAAAGTTTCAGGTCACCAATTAATCAAGCTTGTTGATTAAACCTTGTACACAATGATAATGATTATATGCATGTGCATGGTATCAATATAAAACACACACATATATATATATATATACATATATATATATGTATCTATTTAAATTAACATTTTAGACTAGTAAAGTATGATCTTTTACTCTTCATCAAAAGTCTTTGCCTTCTCTGTGCTGGGACACAGAGAAACATTAAGACACTTTATTACCCTCTGGAATCTTCAGATAAACGTTTCTTGGTGTGTAGAGGTGTCCTGTTTCCAGTTCAGACTGCCTGGAAAAGGGGGTTTTCGTTTATCAGTGAAAGAAAAACACCAGTTAAGAAAGAGACAGTTTCAAAAGTGAACATTGGGATGAGGAGTTGCATCTGGGATCCTTTGGTTGGTAATTAAAAAGCAAATTTATGTTGCAGAAGATTAAAGTTCAGAAATTTCCCAGATCTCGTAAATAACTTAATGAAGTCCACCCCAGTCCATGTTGGAGAGAGTCGACCTTTCTTGACCTGTGGAGCTGGAAACCAAGTCATAAATTTGAGTCAGACCCCCACTTTGTGAGTGAGAGACTGTTTGTCTGTAAGGAGAGAAAATCCTCAAAGATGTTTAATTCAGTAACGATTAAACAAAAGTTCCAATCTTTATTTTGAAGATGCTGGAATCTGCTACAAGGTGTAGCAGCTGCTTGTCTGCTGTTAAGTTAGATTGAAGCTCATTGCTGACATTAATGCAACACTAAAGAAGAGAAATCACTAGATTCAGATACGGGCAGGTCTGAACCTTTTCAGGAATCTGGTTTTTCCCACATATACGTCAGCTGTGAAGAAACTCCCTCAGAGTGTCCAGCCTCTCTGTTCTTTGAAGGATCAATATTTGTTGTGTAATCTGGGATGTGACACCATTTCACCACAACAAGACTTTGATCTGACTGTTGGTTCTGCAGGACAATAACAGGATTTCCAAAGTGTCGTGAAGCCATAGAATCCTCCAGGTTCAGTCAATCATTCCCCTCTGGGATATAAATCCAGCTCAGAGACATCAGACTATCATCAGACCACTTCAGAACTACTTGGACCATGAAGGTGAGTTTCTGAACAGGTTCAGTCAGCTTCTCTAGAAGTTTGTTCTTCCAGGGTTTCTCTGGTCTGGGTTCAGGTCTGAACTCCTGCAGATGTTCCAGAGTGGGGTGGGATTCGTTAACCTGAATCCCGTACCAGATGGGTTCAGAATGCTGCTGCTGTGCCCAGAAACTGGATCCTATCCACATAACTTTCCCTGAACTGAACTCTGATCTGCTCTGTTTAACCCATCACTAGTTACACTAGGAGCAGTGGGGTGCCAGATTCAGCGCCCGGGCAGCAATTGGGGCTAAGGGTCTTGCTAAGGGACCCATCATGGTTTATACCTTAGTTGTCAGCACGGGGACTCGAAACCAGAGTCTCCAGACCCAAGTCTACCTCTGTAACCACTAGGCTACCAACGTATGTTCATGTCGTCATTTACGTCAAATTCTCAGGTTTTAAATCAAGTTGTTTTGCTGCAGCTGCTGTCAGTCCTCCTCCTCCTCGCAGTTCCTCTATTGGCCAGCTGCTCGAATGTCGTCCTCCCTCTGGACTGCAGCGACATCCGTTACCATGACAACCGCCGACCCAGTGGAGTGTACACCATCTATCCCATCGGAGCCACGTCTGCTGTCCAGGTACCCTGATACTTCCTGTCTGTCACCATCAGTCCATTCTTCAGGGTTCAACATGTTAACATGTGTGTGTGTGTGTGTGTGTGTGTGTGTGTCTGTGTAGGTGTTCTGTGACATGGACTCTCTAGAAGGACGGTGGACGGTGAGTCTTTGAACTGGTCATCAGATCTTGTTGCAGAAAGCTGAGCTGTCAGATATCTGCTGTGTTCAGCTGTTGAACCACCTTCACCTCCCCCCAGGTGTTCCAGAGGAGGATGGACGGCTCGGTGAACTTCTACAGACCCTGGGATCAGTACAAGATGGGCTTTGGGAGCGCTGCTGGAGAGTACTGGCTCGGTGAGACATGAATCCAGTCGAGAAGCTCTGCTGGGAGTTCAGAAACTGATCCTGGACAGTGATCAATCTAAAACTGATTCTGTGGATCGTTTGTTTCTGAAGCAGACTTGTTAGTGAGGAACTCTCAGCCCATACTGGTCTAAAAACTAACACAATACTATATGATACTATAAGATATGATACAATACGATGTAATACAACACAATGTAATATGATGTGATATGAAACGATGTGATACAATAAGGTACAATATGATACAATACAATACAATATGATACAATACGATACAATAAGGTACAATATGATACAATACAATACAATATGATACAATACGATACAATAAGGTACAATATGATACAATATGATACAATATGATACAATACGATACAATAAGGTACAATATGATACAATACGACATATTCTGCTATGATACAGTACGATATTATACAATATAGAGATATACTAATATGCATTAATATTTTTAACGCAAAAAAAATGATCGTATGCACGGCATAACAAGCCCAGTACATCTGTTGTTTCTACGGAGCACTGGCCAGGAAAAGGGGGGCACAAATGAGACCTTTGTGTTTTTAGCCAGACCGTAGGTTTTATCAGTTTCTTTATTGATATCAGCTGTTTAACTTAATTTCTCAACATCTGGTGGTTTTATGACAGATATTATCACCATGTGATAATGTCTGGATGGTTGGTGAGATGATGATATATGAATTCTGCATTATGATCTAGAACATGGCAGAGATGATGGAGAACAACATATAGAAGCACATTACATGCTCCATTTACTGACCATTGGACATCTAATGTTTACCCAAAGGAAGGTCAGCTAACACTAAATATTTGTGCATTGGTCTGTAGTAAAAACAGGCAATTTTCAGGTATAGTTATGAATTGTGATTAATCATGATTAATTCATTTGTAAGCTGTGATTAATCTAATTAAAAAGGTTAATGATTTGACAGCCCTACACAATATGGTATGATATGGTGCAATATGTTACGATACGATGCAATATGATACAATTAATACAAAATGAGATAAGATGGTGTAACAACATGCGATTTGATATGGTGAAATGAAACGATAGGTACAATAAGATGTGTTACGATGCAATACGATGCGATATGATGTGATATGATGGGATGCGATACGATGCGATACGATACGATGCGATACGATGCGATACGATGCAATATGATATGATACACTTGTCCTTGTGGAACTTTGTCTGAAACTCAAATGCTGTTACAATTGCTGTCTAACATCATCAATTAGTCAACGACACAATAATAAACCACTGAGATCTACATGCAAAGGCCCAACCACACAGCAGAAATCATAAAGATTTAACATATTACCCATTTTGGGTTTAAATTAAATATTCAGGAAGAAGTTATAACTTCTGACCGTCTTAGTGGGACCAGAGTTGTTCCCCAGGGCTCATACCTGGGACCACTGCTATTCATTTCAATAGTTTTGGTAAAAATACTTTCAAAGTAAATGTAGTTTTTTATGCTGATGCTATACATGCACTGATACTTGAGCAGGTTTTCAGTGAGCTAGAACTTGTTTTCAGTACAGTTCACTAAGTAGTTTAAATACCAACTAAACTAAACTCACCAAGTTCTCAAAGTGAAAATCTAACCACTCAATCTTCTGGCTGATACCAGTTCTGCTAATGAACCTCTTAATGAATATCTTGAAAGCTCTGCTGGGACTTTAGGGGCCGATAAGGAACCAGAAAGCTCTGAGAGATGAGTTTCCACATGTTGCTGTGTGTTTTCAGGTTTGGAGAGTCTCTTCCACCTCACCCAGAGGAAAAAGTACGAGCTGCTGGTGGACATGGAGGATTTTGAAGGAAACAAGGTGTTTGCTCGTTACTCCTCGTTCTCCATCGACTCCGAGTCTGACGGATACAAACTGCATGTGTCTGGATTCACTGATGGAGGAGCAGGTGGGCATCAGCTCAGAAATGTGGAGATACCTGCAGCGAGAGACAGGAGGAAAATCATAAACTAGAGAAGAGAGCTGAGAGATGAAGCTGTTCATGTTTACAAGAAATTCTTCTTCTTCATTCCTGGTTGTTGTGTTCCTGCAGGAGACTCTCTGACTGGTCACAATGAGCAGAAGTTCACCACCTTGGACAAAGACCAGGACATCTGGGAGAACAACTGTGCTAGGTCCTTCCTGGGAGGCTTCTGGTACTCGAATTGTCACTCTGCAAACCCAACCGGGATCTATCGCTGGGGACAGGACGGTACTCTCTACGCTGTTGGAGTGAGCTGGTCAAGCTGGAAGGGCTATGACTACTCCATGAAGACCATCAGCATGAAGATCCGTCCTGTGCAATAAACCTTCAGAACATCACGGGATCACCTGTCCAGGAACTCCAGACATTTCCAAAACTGAATTGCAACAAGGAATGTGTTTTTTCTAGTGGTGGGCAATGATTAAAATTTTTAGTAGCAATTAATCGCATGAAATATTGTGATTAATCACGATTAATTGCGTGAAATATTCCGAATAATCATGATTAATCACATTGTTAGGTGCAAAGTATCCTTTTCCTCTAAAAGCAGAACTACTGCTACATGAAGGAAATGCATTAAATTTTGGTTTACAAACAATAAATCAGGGGTGTTTAACTTGCGGCCCTGGAGCAGCAAGTTGGTCTCTGGATCTTCCACAATGGGTCTTAATACATGGCTAACAATGCCAACGAACCAACTAATGTTTCTAAATATAGCTATAATAACAAGTGCAGGGTTTTAACAATTTTTCATGTATTTCCATTGTTGTAGAAAAATGACCAAGATTCTGGAATGAGTAAAAGTATATAAGGTTTATTTACAGAAGTATTGAATAAAGAATTACTTGTAAGTAAAGAGAGTGGTCGTCGGGAGAGACTCTGATGATTCATCAGAGAGAAACAGTTTTATTCAGCTGGTCTCCAGCTGAAGGTCAAACAGTAAAACAATAAATGAGGAATAGAAGACTGAGAATAGAAAACCCACAAACCACAACAAGCTGATATCTAAACAACTATTGCTATCTAGCAGGTGGAAAACCAGCCTCAACTCTGTCATATCAGAGCTCTGGGAGAAAGTGGTCAGTCTGACCTCACACACACACACACACACACACACACACACACACACACACACACACACACACACACACACACACACACACACACAATGAAAACTGTAACTTCAGTATTCTGTAGAATGAGAACACACAATATGAAAATGTAAAAGTGGATTAACAATATTAAATTAATAAAGAAAACTGAATATACACGTGATTATTATTAGTATATATGAGTGATTACCTTATGCAGCTAAATTTCTTTCACAATTCCCCTCTTTTGATTAAAGGAAAGGCTGCAGACTCCTGAACTAAACACATAAACAGGTTTAGCAGCAGTTTTCTCTTTAAACAGTTAAAATATTTCTTCATATATAAAATCACATATTTATGAGAAAGAAGGATGAAATGTTCAGGATTTACTAACTAAAAGGTAAAAAGTCAGCAGGATGAATTTAAAGCTGGCATCATTTAAAGGGCATCTGGAGAGACACAGTTTTCTCTAAGATACCTGCTGCATTGGAGGGAGTCATTAAAGCAAACAGCCCCTCCTCCACCTTTCTGATGTGATCTAGCTCCACCCACAGAGCTGAAGTCTGGAGGGGTTGCTTCTATAAGAACAAGCATCATTTTCTCTGTCTGACCAGCTTTCTGGTAAAAACTAGACATTAACTTTGTGCTTTGTAATAAAATCATTGATTTTTTCCAGCCAAAGATGTGACATTTAGCAGAGCTAGCTTCAGCGTGCTAAAACATTACCTGTCCAGGTGTTGTTCTGGGCAGGCTGAGGCTGATGAAGAATGAACACAAGATGTGATAAATGTATAGAATTGGGTGAATCTGGCTTGTCTGGACATTTATCAGTCTTTTTGTTGCCTATTGAAACAGGGATAAAGGAAACTACCTGCATGTCGGGCCGGCTTATCCTGGAGAGCCATGAGTACCCACAGAGCTGCAGCCTCGACCAGAGCAGATCCATCAGATGCTGGTTGTTATCAGGCTGGAGACACATGAGGAGTTTGGTTCCATCCTGGAGGGAGGGGAGGTGGGTGCTGGGACAACTGGTCAGAGCTCACTGGGGAACTGGTGGGGGAGGATGAAGTGGGATGGTTCAGGGTGAAAAGATGGGACTGGGGCATGGGGCCAGTTTGGTCACCATAGTGACCAGCTCTAGGAGAGGTGGGGAGGATGGGGAGAGGGAGGACTTTTCTTCAGCTACACATGAACCAGGTGGTCCTGAACAATCAGTGTGAGCCGTTAGTGCTGTTAGCTGTTAGCTGCCTGTCAGCAGCTCCAGCAGCTCTGGAAAGCTGTGGAGACTCGCGGCAGGTTGTAGCAGCTGCAGGAAGAGCTGCTGGAAGTTGCTGCTGCTACGATTTGAGCTGCTGTCTGTCACCTGATGAGGATCAGCAGGTAAAGAATAAAGTCCGGTTTTACTTTTACACCCTCAGAAGCACAAATCCGTCCCATCGCAGGAAGATTTAATCAGAAACTCTGTGAAAGAATAGAAGTCTGAAACAAGCTGATCTACACCAGATCAGCTCACATCCTTTCATATGTGTTGGTGGGCGTGGCTTCCTATGTCTGCAAGGCGAGGCCCCGCCCACCTGCATCTGGAGGGAGGGGCTGTGGGTTTTTTAAAATTTACTCATGACATAGACAACCTCTTGATGTCACGAAAAACATAACCTGGTTTTACCCTGTAGGGGGCGCTATGAACAATTTTTACCCACAAAATCCTGTTTTTAAAATAAAATAAAAAAACATAAATTTTATCAACAGTAAGTAAAGTATTTACAGTAAGTAAATAATACTATGTTGTTTAAAAGAAAAAAACCTAAAAAAACAAACAAACAAAAAAAACTACGTGCACCACATCTTTAAATCTTTGGCATTTTAGTTAATTTGTTGGAAAAATGTGCAGCTACCGTCTGTTATCATTGTCTGGGTTGATTCCTAGTTTTTGTCACCTGTCAAATAAATGTTCTCTCCAGAAACTGAAAGTCAGTCTTTGATTTGATCTTTATATAAAATCGTATAGGTCACCTGTTCTTTTCATAACTGATTTAGGGTAATTAAACAAAAATTAGAGTTAGAGATGGGATTTATGGCTCTTTGAAGGGAGCCGGATCTTGAGGAGCTGTTCCTTTCAAAGAGCCATTCAAAAGACTGGCTTCTTCTCACAATATCTTACAAAATTTCACAATATAAGAATGACAAACAATCAAAATATGAACCTAAATAAAATCTACTATACAAGATTAAAAATTATAGGAAAAATATAGATAAAAAAGGATAAACCTGAGCAGTCAGTGCAAATTCTAGTAAATGTTTTGGACAGAACTCACAGTATTTATTTCTGAACAATTCTCTCTGTCCATAGATGCTTCACATGCTTTTTCATTTTACTCAACTGTACTTCTTATTTACTTATTTATTCATTTATTTATTCATTCAGTCATTTTTAGCTTGGGGGGGGGGGGGGGGTTGGGCGCATGTGTGTGTATATGTGTGTGTGACTGTGTGAAAGATTTCATTGAGTGTTTTTATTCTTATTCTACTTTCATGTATGTAAAGGCTTGTTTTACTGAACAATGAGATTTGCAGAAATGTTTTTAATCACATAAAGAACTTTGTGTTGCGTATGGCATGAAAAGAGCTTTATGAATAAAGTTTGATTTAATGAAGGCAGTGTCAAAAATTTCTTTATAAAAAGAATGGCTCACAAATGAACAGCTCACCTGGAGGAATCACAGAAGGTCTGGCTGCTGCTGCTGAAGAATCTGTATCCTGAAGCTCCTGAGAGGGTGAGTGAGATCAGTGATGGACTGGTGAGGAGAGTTGAAGAAACTCTGGACGACCTCAGAGAGATGGAAACAAGATGCAATGATTCTCTGGTTGATGAAGCTCTAGTAATGGTCATTACCTATGGCCTGTCCGCTGGTGTGTCCTCTGTTGTTGATCTGGCTGTGTCAGACCACTACTGTGTGTTTTTTAACATCACCAGTTTTAGCCAGCGGGAGACCTCGGTGAGAACTGTGAGGAAACGATATATTACTTCTGAAGTGGCTGCAAATTTTATTAACATTTTAAACCAAACTCCTGCTCAGATCTTACCTGCATTGTGTGATTTTATTGTTGACCATTTTAACAATAAACTAAAATCAGCCATCGACTCAGCAGCTCCACTTAAAACAAAAACATTAGGAGTTAAATCCAAAACACCGTGGAGAAGCCAGGAAATGAATGAGTTAAAAAGAAGTTGCAGGAGAGCAGAGAGGAAATGGAGGAAAACAACATTAACAGTTCATTATGAAATTTTAAAGGAACAACTCAAAATCTACAATAATTCAGTAAAACAGGCAAGAAAACTACTATTCAAATCACATCACAAATAATAAAAACAACCCAAAATTCCTTTTTAAAACAATAGATCTTTTAATAAACACAGATTTTAATAAGTCCTCCATGTCTCCATCAGATGCTGCATGCGAGGACTTTGCAGACCACTTCACAAGTAAGATCAATACTATTAGATCCAGTCTTTTATCTCAACAACATGTTGTTTTTAACAAAACTGAAGCTTTGCTTTTACCTGAGGAAACACTGGAGAGTTTTGTCCTGGTTGATGTGAAAATGCTTGGTCGAGTTTTCTGCCAACAAACCCAACAACCTGCCTCTCAGACCCAATTCCCACATCACTTTTAAAAACATGGTTGAGCTTTTAAACATAGTAAATTGCTCTCTTCAGACGGGTGTCTTCCCTGCAGCCTATAAAACAGCGGTGGTGAGGCCCCTTCTGAAGAAGAGTCATTTAGATCCAAACATTCCTGATAACTACCGACCTGTATCCAACTTACCGTTTTTAAGTAAAATGACAGAAAGAACTGTTTTTATTCAATTGCATGAGTTTTTGAATGAACACAAGATTTTAGAAAAATCTCAATCTGATTTTAGGACAAACTACAGTACCAAGACGGCCCTTTTAAAAATTGTTAATGACCTTAGACTTAATTTAGACTCACAGAAACATTCTGTCCTGGTTCTACTGGATCTTAGTGCCGCCTTCGATACGGTTGATCACCAGATTTTACTAGAAAGACTCAGAAGTCTGGTGGGCCTCTCAGGTACTGTTTTTAAATGGTTTTACTCCTATCTCACAGATCGCCAGTTTTATGTATGTATGGAAACATGCTCCTCAAGGATCCATGAAGTCAAGTGTGGGGTTCCTCAAGGATCAATTTTAGGCCCAATACTTTTTAATTTGTACATGTTACCTCTTGGAGATGTCATCAGGAGACACGGCATTGATTTTTACAGCTATGCTGATGATACACAGCTTTACATCGCCGTGTCTCCTGATGACCTAGAGCCAGTTAACACCCTTTTAAACTGCATTTTAGACATAAAGTCATGGATGGCAGAGAACTTCTTACAGCTCAATCAGGACAAAACTGAAGTTTTAATTATCTGACCTGGGGGCAAGAGAGAGATCATTTTATCAAAACTACATAATTTTAATACCTTTCAGTGTGTGAGAAATCTGGGTGTTCTTTTCGACTCTGAGCTTGATTTTATTCCACACATCAGAAATGTCACAAAGACAGGATTTTATCTTCTTAAAAACATCGCCAGAGTCGCCCATTTCTCTCCCTTGCCAGCACGGAGGTGCTGATGCATACCTTTATTTCAAGTAGATTAGATTACTGTAATGCCCTGCTCTCTGGTCTTTCTAAAAAGTTCATCTTAAACTTACAACTACTTCAGAACTCGGCGGCACGAGTTCTGACGAGGACCATATTGCATTTGTGAGGGACACAATAACCACTGCGTGTTGCTCTGTTAGTGGTGTTTATTCAACTGCCGCACACAACACACTTTACGACTCTTGCCGTGCATCACTACTGTCACTCTTAAGACTTGCACCAGGCGAGCATCATGCAGGGTGACAGAGGGTGCGTGCACGACCACGTCATCCAGGTAGATGGAGACACCCTCGATACCAGCCAGTATGAGTGACATTATCTTCTGAAAGCAGCTCGGGGCTGATGAGAGTCCAAATGCCATGCGTTTGAATCTGAAAACTCCTACGTGCGTGACAAACGCTGTGAGGTCCATGCTGGTTTCCGCCAGAGGGACCTGTAGGTAGCCGTTTCGTAAGTCCATCTTGCTGAAGACAGTGGAGCCGTGGAAATGGCTAGTGAGCTCCTCAGCCGTAGGCAGGGGGTACTTATCGGGGCTAATGGCTTTGTTCACGTCAGTGAGGTCCACACAGAGTCGCAGTCCGCCCCTTTTCCTTTTAGCTATCACCAGGTTCAACACCCAAGGTGAGGCGTTGATAGGCTCGATGACGCCTGCGTCCACCAGGCGCTGCAACTCGGCCCCCACGGCGTCGCGAAGAGCTAGAGGGATGCGCCGTAGGGGTTGGATGACAGGGCGGACCGACAGGTCAACTGTAGGTTGGTGCACAAACCCTTTCATGCAGCCAGGCCCGTTGAACAGATGTGGGTAGCGGTCCGACCAGGAGGTGGCGACCTGTAGGACATGCTGGCCTCTAGCATCACTCACAGCAAAACCCAGGGCAAGGAACAGGTCTAGCCCCATAATGTTTGCCCCCCTCTGGGTGATGCAAAACTCGATGTTAGGCGCACATTGTTGGTCATATCTGACGGGGAGACAGGCCACACCCAGAGTGGAGATGGGGGAATGGCCATAGCCCAACAAGGGTTTAACTGCAGCTTCCAGAGGCCCCCGGCTGAAGAAATGGTCATAAGTGGCTTTGTTCAGGATCGACACTTTAGCCCCCGTATCCACAAGGAGTGGGATTAAAACTGTGCCCACTCGGCATGTGCAGAGTTTGAAAGCCGGTCTGAACAGTGTTTATGGGGATGGCCGCAGAATCGTGGGGGGTTGGAGAGGAACGGCAGCAGCGTGCAAAATGGTTCAGCTTGCTGCAGTTGCGACATCGTTTCCCCCGAGCAGGGCAGGATTGATCTCTAGCTGCATGTTTCGAGGAGCTACAGTTACTACAGCTCCTGGCCCCACTCTCCCCGGGCCCCCTGGCCACTCTCTGCACATCCAAACTGTCACTCCTCTTGTCCTGAGGCTCTGCAGTCTCTGTGTGATGAACTGACGGCGGTGATGAAGTCATCGAGTCATGCCCGCGGCACGGCCGAGTTTGAGTTCTCCCAGGGAACAGCTGGGTTGCGGGGAACAGGCAAAAAGGGAGGAAGAGGCGGTAGGGTGAGTTCAGACATCCTCGTTCGCCAATTATTGCTTTTGTGAGGGACACAATAACCACTGCGTGTTGCTCTGTTAGTGGCGTTTATTCAACTGCCGCACACAACACACTTTACGACTCTTGCCGTGCATCACTACTGTCACTCTTAAAGACACAGTAACCAACAGGTGCATTAAGGAGAACAGCAGCCTGTTCCGAACACAACAGACCAGAGGACAGGAACACATTACACCACTGTTAAAATCGCTGCATTGGCTCCCCGTGCACTTCAGGATTGATTTTAAGGTTCTTTTAGTAGTTTATAAATGTCTTAATGGTCTTGGGCCCTCTTATTTATCCGACTTGCTTTTAAATTATGAACCCTCGCGGACCCTGAGGTCCTCTGGTAGCGGTCTTTGAGTTGTTCCAAGGGTGAGGACCAAGACATACGGCGAGGCCTCTTTCAATTGTTATGGCCCTCGTTTGTGGAACAGTCTGCCGGAGGGCCTCAGGGCTGCAGAGAACGCTGATGTTTTTAAAAAGAGCCTTAAGACCTACCTTTTTAGCTTGGTTTTTAACTAAATTTATTTGATCTTGAATTATTTTAGATTATTTTATTTTCATGTTATTTTATTTTTATTTTATTCAACTGTACTATTTATTTATTTATTTACTTATTTATTAATTTATTAATTCATTTACTTATTTATTTATTCATTCTTAAGCTGTTCTTATTGTTTCTTAAGGTTGTTTAATTTTAATTTTAACTCCAGTGTTTTCCTCGTAGGGATCCTCCACGCCGGGGTGCTTTGCCTGATAGGTCTGGGGGCTGCTGTCATGGTGATTGCACCTATCGTGGTGGCCGGGGCCCTGCACTGCGGCCTTTTGGCTGTGGTGTGGGTCCCGGTCTGTTCTGATGGGGGTGGTTGCCGCTGTTTGACATGGGTGGACTGGTTTTTAATAACATTCAGTTAGAGACAGAAATAAGAGAATCATGTTTGTATAGAATGGGGAGGGAAGGCTACTTGGTGTGTGTGTGTGTGTGCGTGCAGCTGTGTGAAATATCTTGGTGAGTGTTTCTATTGTTATGTATTCCTACTTTGTTTTGTTTTATATGAATAAATTTTAATCATGTAAAGCACTTTGTGTTGCCTGTGGCATGAAAGGTGCTTTATAAATAAAGTTTGATTTGATTTGATAGAGAATTTTCCTCAGGTTCAAGAAGAGCTAAGTTTCCAAAGACTGTGTCGTCTTTACAGATCTAAACTCCAACAGACCATGAAAGAGAAACTTCCCTCCATCCGTGAAGGTAGAGAAGATGAGAGCTCCCTGAAGCAGCTCTTTGAAGACAGAGAAAAGTCTCCATTCAGTCATGACAAGATGGAGAAGTGGCTGGTCTGCATGGAGAGAGAAATCAATGTTATCAGATCATGTGTAGAAATAATGGAGGGAACAAAGATCGTCCACAACCAGTCAGAGTTAGACAGAAAAGTTCTCGCTCCAGGTGTCGCTGATGCTCTCTGCTTTGTCCTCACCTCTTTGGAGGATGAAGACCCTTACATCGAAGAGATGGAAAACTACTTGGATTTCTTTAGACTAGGAGAACCTAGTGAAGTACCCTGGTTCTACTGACCTGAGGTTTTAACCAAAATGAGAGAAAAAGCCAGAGTTGTCCGTGATCTTGCCAAAGCTCTGAAGAACAAAAAGGATTTCCGCTTCCTTGTGGCTGCCATTGCAAACAACAAATACACTGGCGCAACCATCTACCAGTACAAAGATGGCCTTCTGGTCACAGAGGACTTTTTCATGGATGGATGGATGGATGGATGGATGGATGGATGGATGGATGGATGGATGGATGGATTATCACTCATCCAGAACGCTGCTGCTAGAGTTTTAACCAGGACTAAGAGATCTGAACACATCACACCAGTTTTGAAATCTTTACACTGGCTTCCAGTCAGTCACAGAATAGATTTTAAAACCCTTCTGACTGTTTACATCCCAAAATGGTTTAGGCCCAGAATACATCTGTGATATGTTCAGAGAATATAAACCTAGCAGAGCTCTTAGATCCAAAGACTAACTAGTCCAGACCAGAGTCCAGACTAAACATGGAGAAGCAGCATTTACACTCCTTGCACCTTATCTACTGCCGCTACCTTTTTAGTACAGGTATTACATGCTTCCTGCACTTTTCACTGCCTATTTGTTTAATCACTAACGTTTCCAGTATGTTTGCATTAATAAATATGTGCACGCCATCACAGGCATTATAACTCATTAGGTTTAGCAGCTACATGGTTTAACTATGGACACATGTAGATAACAGAGCTGCTAGTCATTAAGAGTTTTTAAATAATAACCAAATCAAAAAGACACATCATGAAAGTAGCACAACAACAACCAGATACTAACTCAGAAAAAAAAGAGAAATGATCTCTTAGAGTATAAACCCACTGGACACCTCAGTGACTGTCAGCATGCAGAGGATGAGGAAAAAGGAGTGATCAAAGATCATATAAGTAATTGTTTTAATTGGATTATAATTGGTCTAGAATGGTTGGAATTGAATGTACTGTGTCTGTAAATGACTTTTCTTGTAAAGTGGTGCTGTATAAATAAAGCTGAAATGATTTGATTCCAAATTCTTTTCAAATTCAGACACTTTATTGATCTCAGAAACATCATTCCTACAGCTGGTAATACTCTTGACTTGGTACTGACCAGAAACTGCTCCACAGCCGACCTGTCCGTCACCCCGCTGCATCTCTCAGACCACTTCCTGGTTAAATTCTCTGTCTTCCTTCCTCATGTCACTCAAGTGGCTCCAAAAATGGTGTCCTACCGCAGAAACCTGAGATCCCTCAGACCTACACAGCTGTCTGATGAGGTTTACTCTACCCTCCCTTCCCACTCAGACTTATCCTTACTGTCTGTTAATGAGGCTACAGAAACACTCTGCTCCTCTCTCGCCTCCTCTCTGGACAAACTCTGTCCTCTGGTGTCAAAACCAGCCAGACAAAACCCTCCCAGTCCATGGCTCACAGAGGCTCTAAGGGAGCACAGAGCCGGACTCAGGGCGGCTGAAAGAAAGTGGCGCAAATCAAAAGAACACACTGACTTGTCTGAGTACCAGCAAAAACTTGAAACTTTCACATCCAGCCTAAAGGCAGCCAAGATAGCCTTTTATCAGAACAAGATCCGCAATGCTCCCAACACACGACATGTTCATGGTGTTTAACTCTCTTCTATCTCCACCACCTGCTCAGCCTCCCACTGTGCTGACTGCAGAAATGTTTGCTTCCTACTTCACTGAAAAGGTTGCTACCATCAGTAACCAATTCACTGAGCCGGACCAACTCAGCCTTACCAAACCAGCTACTGGTGCCTTCCAGTTGCAGCGCATCAGATTCAAAGCTCTGCTTCTGGCTTACAAAACAATAACCCAAACGGCTCCGGTCTACCTCCACTCCTTAATCCAGAGCTACACTCCCTCTCCACAGTTACGCTCTACCAGTGAAAGACGCCTAGTGCTCCCACCACAAGGTGGCGCCACATCAGTAGCTAGACTCTTCTCCTCTGTTGTTCCCCGGTGGTGGAACGATCTACCAAACTCCGTCCGATCCACAGAGTCCTTATCCACTTTTAAAAGCAAGCTAAAGATTCAGTTGTTTAAGGAGAATTTCCACACTTAGCTTAACTCTTCTACTCAGAATGAGGTAGAAAGATTTGTCCAGCTCTTTGGTTCAACCAGGTACTGAAGAAGCTGCTGCACTTATGCCAAAGATGATGTTGTTCAATGAAATCGTCATCTTGTATTTAAACAAAATGACTTACAAAAAACTTAATAGAATATATATATATATATATATATATATATATATATATATATATGCACCGCCTCTAGCATTACATGACAGCACCTGGGTCCTACTGGACTCACAGCACTCTAACTACCACTTAATGATGATGTATTAACTCATATTACTGTATCTTTATATTGTAGCATATCGTACTGTTGTAGAAATTTCATATTATTCCCTTTACTATATTGTGTCTACTGATCACTCTCAGGGTAAACAGATTGTTTAAGCTCTTGGTAATAGAGTTTAATGCTGAGTAGCCTGTTGCTATCGTAAGTTGATGCATTCCTTAGAGCAGTTCATACTGACCTGTGTGACTTATCTGATACCAGCCAGATACCTTCAGGATGACCCAGCAGGGCATCCTGCCTTAATGTCAATGGGGTTGTTTATGTGCGTCAATAAAATGCAAAAGCTCATTAGGTTTGCTGAAGTGTCTAATCCTGTGTGAGGAACAGACAGTCTCTTTGTTTTTATTTTACAAGATATATGATGTGCTGTGACGTGATCATTCTGCTTAAAAGATGCTGCATGTATGTTTCTTATGAGATTCTCTTCAGATCTCTGTGCTGTCAGACCTCTGAACAGTCTCTCGAATTGCAATTCTATTCTTTCTATTCTTTCTATTCTTTGTATTTCAATCCTGTGTTCAATAAACTTGTAATCACTTTTCACTTCAGAACCAGACTCCTCATCCTTGACAGAGTAACTTTTTGCCTCAACATTACCATATCATAGCAGATTGTGTCGTATTGTGTCATATCCTATTATATAATATTATATGATGTTGTATCATATTGTATTATATTTTTTTATAATAATAATGGATTAGATTTATATAGCGCTTTTCAAGGCACCCAAAGCTCTTTACATGGTGTATCCATCATTCATCCACTCCTCACTCATACCTGGTAATACTAAGCTACGTGTAGCCATAGCTGCCCTGGGGCAGGCTGACGGAGACATGGCTGCCAGTCCACGCCTACGGCCTCTCCGACCATCATCCACATTCATTCACCAGTGACGCCAACACTGGTTAAGTGCCTTGCCCAAGGACACAATGACAGTTAACTGCGGGAGTGGGAATCAAACCGCCAACCTTCCGGTCATTGGATGACCTGCTCTACCGCCTGAGCCACTGCTGCCTCTTAATTTTAGTATTGTATGTGTCATATTGTGTCACATCATATCATATCATATCGTATTGTATCGTATTGTATCATATTGTACCTTATTGTATCGTATTGTATCATATTGTATTGTATTGTATCATATTGTACCTTATTGTATCGTATTGTATCATATTGTATCGTATTGTATCATATTGTACCTTATTGTATCACATCGTTTCATATCACATCATATTACATTGTGTTGTATTACATCGTATTGTATCATATCTTATAGTATCATATAGTATTGTGTTAGTTTTTAGACCAGTATGGGCTGAGAGTTCCTCACTAACAAGTCTGCTTCAGAAACAAACGATCCACAGAATCAGTTTTAGATTGATCACTGTCCAGGATCAGTTTCTGAACTCCCAGCAGAGCTTCTCGACTGGATTCATGTCTCACCGAGCCAGTACTCTCCAGCAGCGCTCCCAAAGCCCATCTTGTACTGATCCCAGGGTCTGTAGAAGTTCACCGAGCCGTCCATCCTCCTCTGGAACACCTGGGGGGAGGTGAAGGTGGTTCAACAGCTGAACACAGCAGATATCTGACAGCTCAGCTTTCTGCAACAAGATCTGATGACCAGTTCAAAGACTCACCGTCCACCGTCCTTCTAGAGCACATATGTCAAACTGGTCCAGCAAAGGGCCGTGTGGCTGCAGGTTTTTGTTCCAACCAAGCAGCAGCACACCAGATTTGACTGATTCAATCAACTGATCTCAGTCTTCAGACAGCTGATTGGTCAAACTGTGTGCTCTTGGCTGGCTGGAACAAAAACCTGCAGCCACACGGCCCTTTGCTGGACCAGTTTGACATGCCTGTTCTAGAGAGTCCATGTCACAAAACACCTACACACACACACACACACACACACACACACACACACACACACACACACACACACACACACACACACACACACACACACACACACACGTTAACATGTTGAACCCTGAAGAATGGACTGATGGTGACAGACAGGAAGTATCAGGGTACCTGGACAGCAGACGTGGCTCCGATGGGATAGATGGTGTACACTCCGCTGGGTAGGCAGTTGTCATGGTAACGGATGTCGCTGCAGTCCAGAGGGAGGACGACATTCGAGCAGCTGGCCAATAGAGGAACTGCGAGGAGGAGGAGGACTGACAGCAGCTGCAGCAAAACAACTTGATTTAAAACCTGAGAATTTGACGTAAATGACGACATGAACATACGTTGGTAGCCTAGTGGTTACAGAGGTAGACTTGGGTCTGGAGACTCTGGTTTCGAGTCCCTGTGCTGACAACTAAGGTATAAACCATGATGGGTCCCTTAGCAAGACCCTTAGCCCCAATTGCTGCCCGGGCGCTGAATCTGGCACCCCACTGCTCCTAGTGTAACTAGTGATGGGTTAAACAGAGCAGATCAGAGTTCAGTTCAGGGAAAGTTATGTGGATAGGATCCAGTTTCTGGGCACAGCAGCAGCATTCTGAACCCATCTGGTACGGGATTCAGGTTAACGAATCCCACCCCACTCTGGAACATCTGCAGGAGTTCAGACCTGAACCCAGACCAGAGAAACCCTGGAAGAACAAACTTCTAGAGAAGCTGACTGAACCTGTTCAGAAACTCACCTTCATGGTCCAAGTAGTTCTGAAGTGGTCTGATGACAGTCTGATGTCTCTGAGCTGGATTTATATCCCAGAGGGGAATGATTGACTGAACCTGGAGGATTCTATGGCTTCACGACACTTTGGAAATCCTGTTATTGTCCTGCAGAACCAACAGTCAGATCAAAGTCTTGTTGTGGTGAAATGGTGTCACATCCCAGATATACTGATCCTTCAAAGAACAGAGAGGCTGGACACTCTGAGGGAGTTTCTTCACAGCTGACGTATATGTGGGAAAAACCAGATTCCTGAAAAGGTTCAGACCTGCCCGTATCTGAATCTAGTGATTTCTCTTCTTCAGTGTTACTGGGATTATTTCTTGTGGGTCTGTTATGTTTCCTTATCAAATAATAACTGCTCCATATTTTGTCCATCAACATTTTATGTGTAGAAAAGTGGCAAACTAAACCAAGCTGAATATAAACTAAACTTGGTGACTACTATGTTATGAAGAGGGGTGAATGTTCCTCCTCATGACTGGACATTACGTGTGGTGGCCCCCAAGGGTCAGTGTGGGCCCCTGAATTATTTAAACTTCATATTAACAACTTCGGTTAAATATCAAGATCTATGAAAAAAAACATTAGATATGGACGACATATTATAACATGATTCATGAACCACGTGTAATAACATGAGAATAACAAATAAAATGATGTAATACACACTTTTTCAATCAGCAACAGCTTTACATGGAAACACATTTCAGTAAAACTTTGTCCTCACCTGATGAACTTGGTGAAATGAACTTTAACTTGAGTTGTTTGTGAGTCTCGTTGACTTCCAGCTGCAGCTTTCTGTCTGCTGCTGCTGCTGCTCAGAGTCTTATATCTTGATTACTGACTGACTCCTCCCACGGCTCTCTGACAAACATGATTAGCTATTTCATAACTATGCTGGGTGTTGCCCTCATTTATCTATTTATTTTACTTAAAAAGACAGAAAGGTACAATAACACAGGTAAAGCTTCACACAAACGTTGGGTCAAAACTGCAAAGACATTTAGACCAGAATGGTCCAGAAGGGTCTCAACACGTCCTGCACAACATATAACTAATGAGCGTGTTGGAGAAAACCAAGTAGAAGAGAAACAAGATCCACACATCTAATCCCCACTTCCCATATTAAAGAGAAGAAAGTGGACTTTATTTTCCACCCATTGTTTCTTCAGTTTGGTTTAGTTTTGTTATATAAACATAGTTACAGCCAGTGTTGGAGTAACGCGTTACAGGGAAAGTAGTGTGTAACACTTCAAATATCGGTAAGGAAATTACTTTACTGGACTACAGTAACGTGTTTTTCTGCGTTACTTGAGCCGTGTTTGCCTATGTGTAAAGTTCTGTTTTAAGTGTTATGCGCTTGCTGCTGCCTGTGTGTGTGCTTGCCTGGACACGTTGCCATAGAGATCGATTTGTGTGACGTAGCTGATGTGCGCCAAGTAAAGAGAAAGAAAAATTAAACTGGAGAGAGGAGATACAGGCTTTTGGTCAGTGGCAATATTTGCATTATTTTCAGTTCAGTCCAGTAAAATGTATAGAGGTCAGTTAACCATAAAATACTGTAAAAAAAACAACAAAATAACAAACTGTCATGCCTGCGCCCTCCTCTCGGGCGCGCTCCACTTCTCCGGAGTACTGATCACTGGTCACTGACTACACCACCCACAATCCCTCAGCTTCAGACATCTTGAACACACCTGCATCAAATCCCAATCATCTGTTTCACCTGGTCATCATGCTATATAAGCCTCATTCCCTTACTGTCTCATTGTGTGTTATTCTATTGCATTTGTGTAAAATCTCTATTCCACATACCTGCGCTTGTGTCCAGCCTCTCCTTGGAGCCTTGACATAATAACACACCGATCATGGACGCAGCAGGTACTAACCCTGGAGAAGGACCTTCCCACTCGGCAGCGGCAGCTCCAGATCCCACTACCATTCTCTCTCAGCTGACAGCTGTCGCCACAGCCCTGGAGCAGCGGGTGGCGAGAAAGGAAACGATGATGACAGATCTGTTACGACATATTCAGATACACCCTAGTTATCAGCCCCCACCGCCGCAGGTGACTCCATCTCCGCCTTCTGGTAGTGCGGTGTCGGCTTCTGCAGGTCGGTCCACCCCCTCACCAGTCAGGCTTCCGGAGGTTTATCACGGGGATTCTTCAGGATGTGCCGGTTTTCTTCTTCAATGCGACTTGTTCTTTTCCTACCACCCGGATCTTCAGGATGGTGAGAGGATCGCCACAGTCATCTCCCTGCTTGGCGGAAAGGCACGGGAATGGGCCACGGCAGTCTGGAGCAGAGGAGGTAACCATCTCGCTGATTATTCCTGTTTTGTGGCACTTTTCCGCGCTGTCTTTGATCATCCTCCTGAGGGCCGAGAGGCCGGTGAGCGACTCCTTCGTCTACGGCAGGGATCCCGCTCTGTTGCGGAATACACACTGGACTTTCGGACAGTTGCTGCAGCTAGTGGATGGAACGAGCCGGCCCTCATCTCCGCCTTCCGGCAGGGGCTCAGCACAGAGATAACAACAGAGCTGGCCTGTCGAGACGATGCCTTGGCCCTGGACGCCCTGATTTCATTAGCCATCAGATTGGATAACCTCCACAGAGAAAGACAAGGCCGTGCGGCCCGATCTCCGCTTCCTCCTGACACCGATGAAGAATCGATGCAGCTGGAGGGATCCAAGTTGACAGTGGCGGAACGGCGGCGTCGGAGGGAGAGCGGTTTATGCATGTACTGCGGAGAGGGAGATCATCTCCTGCCTAGCTGTCCCCATGTTTCCAGAGGCAAAAGGGATAGAGGAGGTCGGCGATCCGCCGACCTCAGGGTGAGTGCAACTCGTCCCACTTACAGCACTGAACAGTTTGAGGTACCCATACTTATTCGTGCTGGTAATGTAAGCTTCTCTATTCCAGCCCTGATCAACTCTGGGGCGGCCGGCAACCTCGCCTCTCCTGCTCTGGCCCGTCGGCTTCACCTTCCACTCCAACCTCTTCCCAAACCGATTGCTATCCGTGCCATTGACGGCGGACCCATCAGCGGAGGCACGGTTACTCACTTCATTGGTCCAGTCGAACTAACACTGGGTGATCATCAGGAGCAGCTCACCCTTTATGTTCTTCCGCATTCTCGCCATCTCCTGGTTCTTGGATTGCCCTGGCTGGTTTCACACAAGCCCATCATACACTGGCGTAACAGGGAGGTGAGAATCCTTACAGCACCTGGCAGCTCCACTCCGTCATTCCAGATGGCGTCAACATCAGTGGAGAGTCCATCCTCTGCAGCCGATCTGAACATCCCAGAGGTCTATCGGGACCTAGCAGCTGTCTTTAGCAAGACCCGAGCAACGCAGCTGCCGCCGCATCGTCCGTGGGATTGTGCTATCGACCTCCTGCCCGGCACCTCTCCCCCACGGAGCCGAATATATCCTCTCACTCAGGCGGAGTAGCGCGCGATGGAGACATATGTAGAGGAGGCTCTCAGGCAGAAGTTCATCTGTTCTCAGAGACATGTTGGGGAAATATGTCATAGCTTACATTGACGATATCCTTATTTTTTTCCAGTCCAGCTCAGACCATGTCCAGCACGTTCGCCGGGTCCTGGAGCGGCTGCTGGCCCACGGTTTATATGTAAAAGCTGAAAAGTGTGAATTTCACAAGTCCACGGTGTCCTT
The DNA here is from genome assembly GCF_017639745.1 of Melanotaenia boesemani. Lineage (NCBI taxonomy): Eukaryota > Metazoa > Chordata > Actinopteri > Atheriniformes > Melanotaeniidae > Melanotaenia > Melanotaenia boesemani. The sequence goes on from NC_055702.1 coordinate 976,886, forward strand.
TCTGGGTTATGTCATCGGTCCTGACGGCGTGAAGATGGACGTGGCTAAGGTCGCCGCTGTCACTTCCTGGCCGCCTCTGAAGTCCATGAAGGATCTTCAGCGGTTCTTGGGGTTCGCCAATTTTTACCACCACTTCATTCGGGGCTTCAGCGTCGTGGCCTCCCCTCTTACGGCGATGCTTCGGGGCAAACCCAGGTCCTTGGTCTGGACACGGGAGGCTGAGGTGGCTTTTGCGGCTCTTAAGCTTCGCTTCACAACGGTGCCTGTCCTGCGTCTCCCTGACCCTGACCTGGCGTTTTTGGTAGAGGTGGATGCCAGTGACTCTGGGGTGGGGGCCGTCCTCTCGCAACGCTCGGGGGTTCCTCCGAAACTCCATCCGTGCGCCTACTTCTCAAGAAAACTTTCACCGGCGGAACGTAACTATGACGTGGGAAATCGTGAATTGCTGGCCCTGAAACTGGCTTTGGAGGCCTGGCGGCATTGGCTAGAGGGGGCACTCCATCCTTTTCAGGTCCTCACAGATCACCGCAACCCTCTCGGGTGCGCTCCACTTCTCCAGAGTACTGATCACTGGTCACTGACTACACCACCCACAATCCCTCAGCTTCAGACATCTTGGACACACCTGCATCAAATCCCAATCATCTGTTTCACCTGGTCATCATGCTATATAAGCCTCATTCGCTGACTGTCTCATTGTGTGTTATTCTATTGCATTTGTGTATTTACCTACGATAGTAAAATCTCTATCCCACATACCTGCGCTTGTGTCCAGCCTCTCCTTGGAGCCTTGACACAAAACCTGTTTGCACCATTTTAACCATAAAATACTGTGAACAAAACAAACAAAACTCAAGAAACTACTGTATTCCTTATCAAAATGACCAAAATGCATTATTTTGCAAAACAGTGAAAAAACAAAATTTAAAATAAATACTTTTAACCCTTCTACAAGTTATTCCCTTTTGTCAGTAAAAGTTTCAACACTGTGGGAGAAGGACAAAGCTTCAGGTTCTTGATGCATGAGAAAACTGTTTTTACTTCCCAGATGGACAAGTGCCCCCTGCTTGTATCAGATAGTGTTCCTACCTTTCATGCTGGATTGAGGAATCTATTGTAAAATTCATGTTTCGATTAATGGACTCAAAAAACATAATTACAAAAATGCATTATTTTGCAAAAAAGTGAAAAAACAAAATTTAAAATAAATACTTTTAACCCTTCTACAAGTTATTCCCCTTTGTCAGTAAAAGTTTCAACACTGTGGGAGAAGATTATGTCATTATGAAGACGTTATGTTATGAAAACTGTTGGGATACCTAATGTACTCAGACGTGTTCCTTAACACAACATGTAATCAAGTTAAATGGGATGTTTGCCATGCACTGTTTGCACCAGGGTGTGATCGCGACCAGTTAAACACTTTTTAAGATAATATGACATTTAAGTTTAATATTATTTCACTGACTCGTCCACCGTGTAATATGGCAGCTTAGTATGGATAAATTCTGGCGGTTAAATGTAACATAGCAGCTCACAGCACTTTGATTACAGAAACGTGAACAATCATTGTAATCCTGGTTACTTGTTATCCGCTAGGCTTTCATTTTTATAGTTTTTTTTAAAACCTTGGAGTCACGATCTGCCTGAAAGAACATAGTAATGCTGTTTTAAATGGACCAACACAGTTTATGTATGTATATTATATCATCCAATGTGCTTGCATGATGTTACTTATCTTGGCTTTTATTTTGAAAGATAAGATTTATTCTAACTTCTGGGCTGTCTGTTAATATGTCTTCATCTTTCAATTCTGAAGGAAAAATAATAATAAAATAAAAAAGTTAATTGCCAAAATCCAAGAACCAAGCAGGTTAAATGAGGTTTTTCTTGTTTTCGTCTTTGGATTCTGGGAATAGGAAAAGTAATTTGGTTCTGTTTTTCTATTTTTTCAATTTCGATTGTAAATGCAAAATCAGAAAAATGACGGTACTTCCGTTTTTTTGATTTTGGTTTCCATCCATCCATACATGTTCTGCCACTTATCCGGAGTCGGGTCGCGGGGGCAGCTGCCTAAGCAGGGAAACCCAGACTTCCCTCTCCCCGGCCACATTCACCAGCTCATCCGGAGGGATCCCAAGGCGTTCCCAGGCCAACCGAGAGATGTAGTCCATCCAGTGTGTCCTGGGTCTTCCCCAGGGCCTCTTTCCAGTGGGACGAGCCTGGGACACCTCACCAGGAAGGCGTCCAGGAGGCATCCTAACCAGATGCCCGAGCCACCTCATCTGGCTCCTCTTGATGTGGAGGAGCAGCGGCTCTACTCTGAGCCCCTCCTGGATCACTGAGCTTCTCACCCTATCTCTAAGGGAGAGCCCGGCCACCCTGCGGAGAAAACTCATTTCGGCCGCTTGTATTCGCAATCTTGTTCTTTCTGTAACTACCCACAGCTCGTGGCCATAGGTGAGGTTTTTTAACCACCTCAGCGACCTCAACCCCAGAGATAGGAGAGCCAGCAGCAGCTACCCCAGACTCTGCTTCCTCATCAGAAGACGTGTTGGTGGGATAGAGAAGGTCTTCGAAGTATTCCCTCCACCGCCTCACAACGTCCCGAGTCGAGGTCAGCAGCCCCCCATCCTCACTGTACATAGTGTTGACGGAGCACTGCTTTCCCCCCCTGAGCTGCCGGATGGTGGACGAGAAACTCCTCGAAGCCGTCCGGAAGTCATTGTCCATGGCCTGTCCAAACTCCTCCCATACCCGAGTTTTTGCCTTAGCGACCGCCGAAACTGCATTACGCTTAGCCCGCCGATACCCATCAGCTGCCTCTGGAGTCCCACAGGCCAAAAAGGCCCAAAAGGGACTCCTTCTTCAGCTTGGCGGCATCCTTTACTGCCGGTGTCCACCAACGAGTTTGTGGGTTACCGCCACGACAAGCACTGACGACCTTACGGCCACAGCTGTGGCTGGCCGCCTCGACAATAGAGGCACGGAACACAGCCCACTCGGACTCAATGTCCCCCGCCTCACCCAGGACATGGTTGAAGCTCTGCAGAGGTGGGAGTTGAAACTTTCTGACGGGACTCCGCCAGACATTCCCAGCAGACCCTTACAACACGCTTGGGTCTGCCAGGCCTGACCGGCATCCTCCCCCACCATCTGAGCCAACTCACCACCAGGTGGTGATCAGTTGGCAGCTCCGCCCCTCTCTTCACCCGAGTGTCCAGAACATGCGGCCGCAAGTCCGACAACACAACTACAAAGTCGATCATCGAACTGCGGTCTAGAGTGTCCTAGTGCCAAGTGCACATGTGGACACTCTTATGTCTGAACAAAGTGTTCGTTATGGACAGACCATGACGAGCACAGAAGTCGTACAACAAAACACCACTCGGATTCAGATCAGGGGGGGCCGTTCCTCCCAATCACGCCCCTCCAGGTCTCGCTGTCATTGCCCACGTGAGCATTGAAGTCCTCCAGCAGAACGAGGGAGTCCCCGGAAGGAGTGCTCTCCAACACCCCCTCCAAGGACTCCAAAAAGGGTGGGTACTCTGAACTGCTATTTGGTGCATAGGCACAAACAACAGTCAGGACCCTTCCCCGCACCCGAAGGCGAAGGGAGGCTACCCTTTCGTCCACCGGGGTAAACCCCAACGTACAGGCACCAAATCGGGGGGCAATGAGCATGCCCCCACCTGCTCGGCGCCTCTCACTGGGAGCAACTCCAGAATGGAAGAGGGTCCAGCCCCTCTCAAGGACAGTGGTTCCAGAGCCCAAGCCGTGCGTCGAGGTGAGTCAAGATGATGAAAAGTGTTTTAACTGGTCGCGATCACACCCTGGTTCCAACAGTGCAGGACAAACATCCCATTTAACTTGATTACATGTTGTGTTAAGGAACACGTCTGTGTACATCAGGTATCCCAACAGTTTTCATAACAGTAATTTTGATAAGGAATACAGTAGTTTCTTGAGTTTTGTTTGTTTTGTTCACAGTATTTTATGGTTAAAATACAAATTAAAGCACAAAGCTTCAGGTTCTTGATGCATGAGAAAACTGTTTTTACTTCCCAGATGGACAAGTGCCCCCTGCTTGTATCAGATAATGTTCCTACCTTTCATGCTGGATTGAGGAATCTATTGTAAAATTCATGTTTCGATTAATGGACTCAAAAAACATCATTATAATGACTTTGACTGTGCCAACACTAAGTCATACAAGGTATTGCTCCTGTTTTTGGAGGCACTGGAATAATATTGAACTTAAATGCTCATATTATCTTAAGAAGTGTTTAACCGATCGCGATCACACCCTGGTGCAAACAGTGTTTGTTGTTTTTTTGGTTTTTTTACAGTATTTTATGGTTAACTGACCTCTATACATTTTACTGGACTGAACTGAAAATAATGCAAATATTGCCACTGACCAAAAGCCTGTATCTCCTCTCTCCAGCTTAATTTTTCTTTCTCTTTAGTTGGCGCACATCAGCTACGTCACACAAATCGATCTCTATGGCAACGTGTCCAGGCAAGCACACACACAGGCAGCAGCAAGCGCATAACACTTAAAACAGAACTTTACACATAGGCAAACAAGGCTCGAGTAACGCAGAAAAACACGCTACTGTAGTCCAGTAAAGTAATTTCCTTACCGATATTTGAAGTGTTACACACTACTTTCCCTGTAACGCGTTACTCCAACACTGGCTGTAACTATGTTTATATAACAAAACTAAACCAAACTGAAGAAACAATGGGTGGAAAATAAAGTCCACTTTCTTCTCTTTAATATGGGAAGTGGGGATTAGATGTGTGGATCTTGTTTCTCTTCTACTTGGTTTTCTCCAACACGCTCATTAGTTATATGTTGTGCAGGACGTGTTGAGACCCTTCTGGACCATTCTGGTCTAAATGTCTTTGCAGTTTTGACCCAACGTTTGTGTGAAGCTTTACCTGTGTTATTGTACCTTTCTGTCTTTTTAAGTAAAATAAATAGATAAATGAGGGCAACACCCAGCATAGTTATGAAATAGCTAATCATGTTTGTCAGAGAGCCGTGGGAGGAGTCAGTCAGTAATCAAGATATAAGACTCTGAGCAGCAGCAGCAGCAGACAGAAAGCTGCAGCTGGAAGTCAACGAGACTCACAAACAACTCAAGTTAAAGTTCATTTCACCAAGTTCATCAGGTGAGGACAAAGTTTTACTGAAATGTGTTTCCATGTAAAGCTGTTGCTGATTGAAAAAGTGTGTATTACATCATTTTATTTGTTATTCTCATGTTATTACACGTGGTTCATGAATCATGTTATAATATGTCGTCCATATCTAATGTTTTTTTTCATAGATCTTGATATTTAACCGAAGTTGTTAATATGAAGTTTAAATAATTCAGGGGCCCACACTGACCCTTGGGGGCCACCACACGTAATGTCCAGTCATGAGGAGGAACATTCACCCCTCTTCATAACATAGTAGTCACCAAGTTTAGTTTATATTCAGCTTGGTTTAGTTTGCCACTTTTCTACACATAAAATGTTGATGGACAAAATATGGAGCAGTTATTATTTGATAAGGAAACATAACAGACCCACAAGAAATAATCCCAGTAACACTGAAGAAGAGAAATCACTAGATTCAGATACGGGCAGGTCTGAACCTTTTCAGGAATCTGGTTTTTCCCACATATACGTCAGCTGTGAAGAAACTCCCTCAGAGTGTCCAGCCTCTCTGTTCTTTGAAGGATCAGTATATCTGGGATGTGACACCATTTCACCACAACAAGACTTTGATCTGACTGTTGGTTCTGCAGGACAATAACAGGATTTCCAAAGTGTCGTGAAGCCATAGAATCCTCCAGGTTCAGTCAATCATTCCCCTCTGGGATATAAATCCAGCTCAGAGACATCAGACTATCATCAGACCACTTCAGAACTACTTGGACCATGAAGGTGAGTTTCTGAACAGGTTCAATCAGCTTCTCTAGAAGTTTGTTCTTCCAGGGTTTCTCTGGTCTGGGTTCAGGTCTGAACTCCTGCAGATGTTCCAGAGTGGGGTGGGATTCGTTAACCTGAATCCCGTACCAGATGGGTTCAGAATGCTGCTGCTGTGCCCAGAAAACTGGATCCTATCCACATAACTTTCCCTGAACTGAACTTTGATCTTCTATGTTTTTCTTTTCTGTTTCTTTTTTTCTGTGTTCATGTCGTCATTTAGGTCAAATTCTCAGGTTTTAAATCAAGCTGTTTTGCTGCAGCTGCTGTCAGTCCTCCTCCTCCTCGCAGTTCCTCTATTGGCCAGCTGCTCGAATGTCGTCCTCCCTCTGGACTGCAGCGACATCCGTTACCATGACAACCGCCGACCCAGTGGAGTGTACACCATCTATCCCATCGGAGCCACGTCTGCTGTCCAGGTACCCTGATACTTCCTGTCTGTCATCATCAGTCCATTCTTCAGGGTTCAACATGTTAACGTGTGTGTGTGTGTGTGTGTGTGTGTGTGTGTGTGTGAAGGTGTTCTGTGACATGGACTCTCTAGAAGGACGGTGGACGGTGAGTCTTTGAACTGGTCATCAGATCTTGTTGCAGAAAGCTGAGCTGTCAGATATCTGCTGTGTTCAGCTGTTGAACCACCTTCACCTCCCCCCAGGTGTTCCAGAGGAGGATGGACGGCTCGGTGAACTTCTACAGACCCTGGGATCAGTACAAGATGGGCTTTGGGAGCGCTGCTGGAGAGTACTGGCTCGGTGAGACATGAATCCAGTCGAGAAGCTCTGCTGGGAGTTCAGAAACTGATCCTGGACAGTGATCAATCTAAAACTGATTCTGTGGATCGTTTGTTTCTGAAGCAGACTTGTTAGTGAGGAACTCTCAGCCCATACTGGTCTAAAAACTAACACAATACTATATGATACTATAAGATATGATACAATACGATGTAATACAACACAATGTAATATGAAGTGATATGAAACGATGTGATACAATAAGGTACAATATGATACAATACGATACAATATGATACAATACGATACAATAAGGTACAATATGATACAATACAATACAATATGATACAATACGATACAATAAGGTACAATATGATACAATATGATACAATACGATACAATACGATACAATAAGGTACAATATGATACAATACGATACAATATGATACAATACGATACAATAAGGTACAATATGATACAATATGATACAATACGATACAATACGATACAATACGATATGATATGATATGATGTGACACAATATGACACATACAATACTAAAATTAACGGGGAGCAGTGGGTCAGGCGGTAGAGCAGGTCATCCAATGACCGGAAGGTTGGCGGTTTGATTCCCACTCCCGCAGTTAACTGTCGTTGTGTCCTTGGGCAAGGCACTTAACCAGTGTTGGCGTCACTGGTGAATGAATGTGGATGATGGTCGGAGAGGCCGTAGGCGTGGACTGGCAGCCATGTCTCCGTCAGCCTGCCCCAGGGCAGCTATGGCTACACGTAGCTTAGTATTACCAGGTATGAGTGAGGAGTGGATGAATGATGGATACACCATGTAAAGAGCTTTGGGTGCCTTGAAAAGCGCTATATAAATCTAATCCATTATTATTATAAAAAAATATAATACAATATGATACAACATCATATAATATTATATAATAGGATATGACACAATACGACACAATCTGCTATGATACGGTACGATATGCTACAATATAAAGATACAGTAATATGAGTTAATACATCATCATTAAGTGGTAGTTAGAGTGCTGTGAGTCCAGTAGGACCCAGGTGCTGTCATGTAATGCTAGAGGCGGTGCATATATATATATATATATATATATATATATATATATATATATATATTCTATTAAGTTTTTTGTAAGTCATTTTGTTTAAATACAAGATGATGATTTCATCGAACAACATCATTTTGGCGTAAGTGCAGCAGCTTCTTCAGTACCTGGTTGAACCAAAGAGCTGGACAAATCTTTCTACCTCATTCTGAGTAGAAGAGTTAAGCTAAGTGTGGAAATTCTCCTTAAACAACGGAGTCTTTAGCTTGCTTTTAAAAGTGGATAAGGACTCTGCGGAACGGACGGAGTTTCGTAGATCGTTCCACCACCGGGGAACAACAGAGGAGAAGGGTCTAGCTACTGATGTGGCGCCACCTTGTGGTGGGAGCACTAGGCGTCTTTCACTGGCAGAGCGTAACTGTGGAGAGGGAGTGTAGCTCTGGATTAAGGAGTGGAGGTAGACCGGAGCCGTTTGGGTTATTGTTTTGTAAGCCAGAAGCAGAGCTTTGAATCTGATGCGCTGCAACTGGAAGGCACCAGTAGCTGGTTTGGTAAGGCTGAGTTGGTCAGCTCAGTGAATTGGTTACTGATGGTAGCAACCTTTTCAGTGAAGTAGGAAGCAAACATTTCTGCAGTCAGCACAGTGGGAGGCTGAGCAGGTGGTGGAGATAGAAGAGAGTTAAACACTATGAACATGTCGTGTGTTGGGAGCATTGCGGGTCTTGTTCTGATAAAAGGCTATCTTGGCCGCCTTTAGGCTGAATGTGAGCTAGAACTTGTTTTCAGTACAGTTCACTAAGTAGTTTAAATACCAACTAAACTAAACTCACCAAGTTCTCAAAGTGAAAATCTAACCACTCAATCTTCTGGCTGATACCACTTCTGCTAATGAACCTCTTAATGAATATCTTGGAAGCTCTGCTGGGACTTTAGGGGCCGATAAGGAACCAGAAAGCTCTGAGAGATGAGTTTCTACATGTTGCTGTGTGTTTTCAGGTTTGGAGAGTCTCTTCCACCTCACCCAGAGGAAAAAGTACGAGCTGCTGGTGGACATGGAGGATTTTGAAGGAAACAAGGTGTTTGCTCGTTACTCCTCGTTCTCCATCGACTCCGAGTCTGACGGATACAAACTGCATGTGTCTGGATTCACTGATGGAGGAGCAGGTGGGCATCAGCTCAGAAATGTGGAGATACCTGCAGCGAGAGACAGGAGGAAAATCATAAACTAGAGAAGAGAGCTGAGAGATGAAGCTGTTCATGTTTACAAGAAATTCTTCTTCTTCATTCCTGGTTGTTGTGTTCCTGCAGGAGACTCTCTGACTGGTCACAATGAGCAGAAGTTCACCACCTTGGACAAAGACCAGGACATCTGGGAGAACAACTGTGCTAGGTCCTTCCTGGGAGGCTTCTGGTACGGGAAATGTCACGTTGCAAACCCGACCGGGATCTATCGCTGGGGACAGGACGGTACTCTCTACGCTGTTGGAGTGAGCTGGTTAAGCTGGAAGGGCTATGACTACTCCCTGAAGACCATCAGCATGAAGATCCGTCCTGTGAAGTAAACCTTGAGAACATCACGGGATCACCTGTCCAGGAACTCCAGACATTTCCAAAACTGAATTGCAACCAGGAATGTGTTTTTTCTAGTGGTGGGCAATGATTAAAATTTTTAACAGCAATTAATCGCATGAAATGTTGCGATTAATCGTGATTAATTTCATTGTCAGGTGAAAAATGTCCTTTTCCTTTAAAAGCAGGCCTACTGCTATATGAAGAAAATGCATTAAAGTTTGGTTGACAAACAATAAACCAGGCGTGTTCAACCTGGATTGATGGTGAACTTCTTTTTATTCTGTTTCTTCCTCCCTGCATGAGTTCAGCTATTCTATTCTATTCTATTTTATTCTGTTCGGTTCTATTCTATTCTATTCGGTTCGGTTCTATTCTATTCTATTCTATTCTATTCTATTCGGTTCGGTTCGGTTCGGTTCTATTCTATTCTACAGTCATTTAGCAGATGCTTTTATCCAAAGCACCTTACATCTGAGAGTAAGAACAACACCAATAGGAACCAACCAGGAGGGACTTCATCATTAAGTTGTAGTCAGACTGATGGGAGTCCAGGTGGATCCAGGTGGATCCAGGTGGTGTCATGTAGTGCTAGAGGCAGTGCATTTTTTTTGTGTGTGTAAGCCATTTTGTTTAAATACGATTTCATCTAACAATATCAACTCAGGCATAAGTACACGCAGCTTATTCGGTACCTGGATGAGCCAAAGATCTGGACAAATCTTTCTAACTCATTTAGTTAAGCTAAGTGTGGAAATGCTCCTTAAACAACTGAGTCTTTAGCTTGCTTTTAAAAGTGGATAAGGACTCTGCGGATCGGACGGAGTTTGGTAGATCGTTCCACCACCGGGGAACAACAGAGGAGAAGAGTCTAGCTACTGATGTGGCGCCACGTTGTGGTGGGAGCACTAGGCGTCTTTCACTGGCAGAGCGTAACTGTGGAGAGGGAGTGTAGCTCTGGATTAAGGAGTGGAGGTAGACCGGAGCCGTTTGGGTTATTGTTTTGTAAGCCAGAAGCAGAGCTCTGAATCTGATGCTCTACAACTGGAAGCCAGTGGAGAGGGATTAGCAGCGGAGTGACATGAGCTCTTTTGGGCTGGTTGAAGACCAGACGTGCTGCTTCGTTCTGGATCATCTGCAGAGGTTTAACTGAGCATGCAGGCAGGCCAGCCAGTAAGGAGTTGCAGTAGTCAATGCGTGAAATGACCAGAGCCTGGACCAGGAGCTGGGCCGTGTGTTCAGTCAGGTAGGCTCTGATCCTCCTGATGTTGTAGAGAGCAAATCGGCAAGACCAGGAAACCGAGGCAACATGGTCCTTAAAGGTCAGCTGGTTGTCTACCATGACACCAAGAGTCCTGGTAGAAGACGTAGGCACAAGCGTGATTGAGTCAAGCTGCACACTTATCTGTGGCGGTAAGGAAGGATTGGCTGGAAAGACAATAAGCTCGGTCTTGGACAGATTTAGCTGAAGGTGGCGATCCTTCATCCATGCGGAGATATCAGCAACATGCTGATATTCACATTGAGACGTTGTGTTGTCAGGTGGGAAAGAAAGGAAAAGCTGAGTGTCATCTGCATAGCAGTGGTAGGAGAAACCATGAGAGCTAATGATGCACCGAGTGAGGAGGTGTATAGTGAAAAGAGAAGAGGGCCGAGCACCAAGCCCTGAGGCACCCCTGTTGTCAGCCCATGTGATCTGGACACGCCCCCTCGCCAAGATACTTTGAAGTATCTTCCTGTGAGGTAGGACATAAACCACGAGAGGACAGATCCTGAGATGCCAAGCTCCGAGAGTGTGGAGAACAGTATATAATGGTTGACCGTGTCAAAGGCAGCAGACAGGTCCAGCAGTATAAGGACTGAGGATTAACCAGTGGATCTGGCAACCCGTAGGGAATCAGTAAGTGACAGGAGAGCAGTTTCAGTAGAGCGGCCTTGCCTATAGCCAGACTGATATGGATCTAACAGGTTGTTGTCTTGGAGGAACTGTGAGACCTGACTGAAGACGGCACGCTCTAGTAGTTTAGACATGAATGGAAGCAGTGAGACCGGCCGGTAGTTTCCAACCTGGGCTGGGTTGAGTGGGGGAACCCGAGCTTGCTTGAAGGCAGAAGGAAAGACACCGGATTTAAGAGAGGAGGTGATAATATGGGTTATTGCAGGTTTGACTGTAGGTAAAATGCTCTGCAGGATGTCAGAGGGAACAGGATCAAGAGGACAGGTTGTGGGTTTTGAGTTAACTAGAAGTTTAGAGACTTGGTCCTCATTTAGAGAGCGGAAGGAACAGAGTGAGGCACCAGTAGCTGGTTTGGTAAGGCTGAGTTGGTCCGGCTCAGTGAATTGGTTACTGATGGTAGCAACCTTTTCAGTGAAGTAGGAAGCAAACATTTCTGCAGTCAGCACAGTGGGAGGCTGAGCAGGTGGTGGAGATAGAAGAGAGTTAAACGCCATGAACATGTCGTGTGTTGGGAGCATTGCGGATCTTGTTCTGATAAAAGGTTTTCTTGGCTGCCTTTAGGCTGGATGTGAAAGTTTCAGGTTTTTGCTGGTACTCAGACAAGTCAGTGTGCCACTTCCTTTTTGCAGCCCTGAGTCCGGCTCTGTGCTCCCTCAGAACCTCTGTGAGACATGGACTGGGAGGGTTTTGTCTGGCTGGTTTTGACACCAGAGGACAGAGTTTGTCCAGAGAGGAGCAGAGTGTTTCTGTAGCCTCATTAACAGACAGTAAGGATAAGTCTGAGTGGGAAGGGAGGGTGGAGTAAACCTCATCAGACAGCTGTGTAGGTCTGAGGGATCTCAGGTTTCTGCGGTAGGACACCATTTTTGGAGCTGCTTGAGTGACATGAGGAAGGAAGACAGAGAATTTAACCAGGAAGTGGTCTGAGGGGTGTAGCGGGGTGACGGACAGGTCGGCTGTGGAGCAGTTTCTGGTCAGTACCAAGTCAAGAGTATTACCAGCTGTAGGAATGATGTTTCTGAGATCAATAAAGTGTCTGAATTTGAAAAGAATTTGGAATCAAATCATTTCAGCTTTATTTATACAGCACCACTTTACAAGAAAAGTCATTTACAGACACAGTACATTCAATTCCAACCATTCTAGACCAATTATAATCCAATTAAAACAATTACTTATATGATCTTTGATCACTCCTTTTTCCTCATCCTCTGCATGCTGACAGTCACTGAGGTGTCCAGTGGGTTTATACTCTAAGAGATCATTTCTCTTTTTTTTCTGAGTTAGTATCTGGTTGTTGTTGTGCTACTTTCATGATGTGTCTTTTTGATTTGGTTATTATTTAAAAACTTTTAATGACTAGCAGCTCTGGTTTCAGTAAAAGTTGTAGGAAACTTTCTGGTGTGTTCATGTACAGGTGGAACAGTTTGTTGTCTGGTGATGGATTGAAGGGTCGTTGCTTCTGTCTGAACAAGGTGAAGTCCACTTTTTCTCTCTCTCATACCTCATCACGTGCGCATGTAACACCTGAAATCAGTACGTGACAGAACCGGCTCCCAGTCTGGTTTCAGGGACCAGAACCGGACCCCTCTCTGTGGAACTGGCTCCCAGTCTGGCTTCAGGGATTAGAACCGGACCCCTCTCTGTGGAACCGGCTCCCAGTCTGGCTTCAGGGATTAGAACCGGACCCCTCTCTGTGGAACCGGCTCCCAGTCTGGCTTCAGGGATCAGAACCAGACCCCTCTCTGTGGAACCAGCTCCCTCTCTACCTTCAGATCATCTTCAAACTTTCCTTCCTGATAAATCTTACAGCAGGTCTGGCTTGGTGACCCTGATCCATCCTTTAGTCCTGCTGCTAGAGGCCGAGGCTGCTGGAGGACGTCCCATGATGCACTGGGCTCCTCTCTTTACTCTCCATGTAGAAACATCTGACGTTGTTGTCATTCATGTTTTTTTTGGTTTTTTTTTGGTGTGTTGACATGGAGGTAAAATCAAAGTGAAGGATTTCTTTCTAAGTCTGTACAGATGGAGAGATTTATAAAGCTTTTCAGAGCTTTTCAAAGGTTTGGAGTCAAACCCTGGATGATGTTTTTATGACCTGTTTAGTAAGGGTTTATCTGGAATCAATGATCAGGATCTCTAATCTGGACTCAGGTGGTGACCTTTGGAGTATGTACCTGCTGAGCATCTACAGGTAGATAACAGCTGATCTGCTCTGAGCTGTAACACACACACCTCTGATCAGCGAACACACACTTTCTGCTGCTTTCTAAAGCTTCCGAGGTGAGTACGATCAGCTTGCCTTTAAGAAATATTGATCTTTTTTCCTTCAGGTCTGGAGATTTTCTCTGCAGACTTCGGTCAGACGCTGCTTTTAGATCCGGTTTCAGCTGCAGAGCGTCTGGCTACGTAGAGCCGCTGCAGAGGAGCTGACATGAGAGGAAATGTGAATTTCAGCTGTGAGGTTGTAACAATAAAATCTGTGATGTGTTGAAGTGAAAACATGAAAAGTTGCATTCAGCTGCCAGAGGAGCAGTTTGATCATCACAGATTGAAGCTGCAGGATATTTGTTTCTTCATCTCGTCGGACAGAGTTCGTGTTTGACCTTTGATCCGTGAATATTGCTGCTTTTTAAAAACTCATTTCTGCTGAATCGGAGGAATTTTATTCTCTGCAGGTGCAGAAATCTGATGGGATTCTTGGAACATGATTAACTTCTTTTTGTTCTCTGAATACTTTTGTATTACTTAAAAGTTAATACATTATTAATATTATCAATACATATATTAATTTTAATACTTTATGTATTTATGAATGATTCAAAATCCAGTCTCACTTCTTCTGGGAAGATGTTGCCCACAAAGAAAATAACTGGTTCCATAAAGTTCCAACTCCAGAAATGTTTTCAGTGTAAAATGTGTTTTTATTTACATTTTACAAAGAGTCCTGACGTTGTAAGACAACAGCAATGTTATAATGAAACCGGCTGTTTTCTGCACGTGAGGGAACGTTAAACGTGTCCATGAGTAACTTTAGATCCAAACAAGCCCAGAAATGCTGGATTTTGCTGAAACAGTTTCTATTAATTTACATTTGAAAGCACAGTAAAGATAAAGAAGATACTTTAAAAGATAATTATAGTGATTCCGTCACAGAACCTCCAAGACTGTGTTCAGACTATTTACATTTTCTGAAGATGTTAATATAAATTTTTAGGAAAGGTCAAAAGAAAGAATGTACACAACCATGAGTGAACACGTTTGGTTTTTCTCTGTCTGATTGGCAGCATGGCGGACCGGAAGTGTTGTGGGGTTTCTGCATGCCAGATAACACTTATCATCCTCCTGGTCATCATGACAGTTGCATGTATAACACTGATTGCAGTAATGACCACCAGGAAACCACACACAGGTGAGGACCTGCTCACTACAGTCAGAGAATTAATATGCCGCTAAAAATAGTCCCTGGTGAATGAATTTTCTTCTCTTTGTCTTTCTTCTCTTTTGAAGTAACAGAGAAACCAACCCAAACAAAATAACAAATATGTTAAGTATACCTCCACAACTACAAGTTCTATAATCTTGGTCTCTGAAGGTGAGACCTGACATTACTACAGACGCGTCACAATCAACATATGTGTTACTTTCTCAGTAAATTCACCTGGAACACAGCTGAACATGTAAATATTCTACTGTGTTCCAGGTGAATTTACTGAGACATAGGGATACAGATCCTTAAGATCTGTGAAAACAGACCAAAGAGCATAAACCGGCCTTAAAGACTGCATACATATAAGAGTAGAAACATCACTCAAACTTCACCTCATACTTACTATGTATAGTAAGTATGTAGTCCCAGGAATGAGTAAAGTAATCCTAGGAATGAGTAAAATAATTCTAGGTATGAGTAAAGTATTCCTAGGAAGGACCAGAGTCCAGAGTTTCTGTCCCACCGTGGTGAGACAGACGTCTCTGGAACCAGCAGAGTCTCTGCTGTCATGTGACTCCTGGTTTGTGTGGAGAAATGATCAGAAGCTCTAAAGTGGACAGAGATGTTCTCCTGGTTTCTACATTCCCATAGAACTGCTGGGGTCTGGACTGTGTTTGGTCTGGATGCCGATGTTTGGTAGTCTACATGTTAGCATTGCTACATGTTAGCATTTCTGCTTCCTGCTAGTCATGTTGCTATGCTACATGTTAGCATTGCTACATGTTAGCATTTCTGCTTCCTGCTAGTCATGTTGCTATGCTACATGTTAGCATTGCTACATGTTAGCATTTCTGCTTCCTGCTAGTCATGTTGCTATGCTACATGTTAGCATTGCTACATGTTAGCATTTCTGCTTCCTGCTAGTCATGTTGCTATGCTACATGTTAGCATTGCTACATGTTAGCATTTCTGCTTCCTGGTGTCTGCTAACATCTCCTGGACACTAGGATCTCATGCTGAACCCTGTAACCTGTGATGAAGAGGTTAAAACTTGAATAATAATAATAATAATAATAATAATAAACAGCTCATCAGTGCTGAAGAAGAGCAACAGGTGCTCCACGATTACTCATCTCTGTTTTTCCCTCAGATCCAGAACCTCTGGGTGAGCCGTACCTGATCGGAGTGGGTCGAGCCGACTGCACCGGACCACCAGCTGAAATCCCACTGGTCAGTACTGGCTTAGTCCCCACTGGTTGGAAGTAAGGTTGTGTTGTGACAACAGTAGCTCTGGTTCAAACCCCACATGTGAAGCTGTCAGAGTTAAGCTCTTTCTAGTCTTCCAGACAGCCAATCACAGGTTTGATCTGAGCAGATTCTCATCTTAATGCTTATCTGCTGGATTGAGTTTTTTTTTTTAATAAACACTGGTAGTTTTTTTAATATTGAACCATGATTTTAGTATATTTATTTCTTTAAGGTTTTTATCATGTTGCATTTTATAGATTTTTTTATGTTTTAATTGTGAATGTATGTGATGTGTGGTGGCAAAGAAGTTTCCCCTCTGGATGATAAATAAACCTTATCTTATTTTATCTTACATGGATACTACTGTACATGTCCTTAGTTAGGCTATGTCCACATGGCACGAAAGCCAGGGTGTGAAAACGGTGGTGAAAACTAGGAGAAAGGCTTCAATATCCACACAAAACTGCTGTAGTACATACTACAAGGCTGTGGGGGCGCTATGATGATTAAAGAGTAACACTCCAGAGCTAGAACGAGACGTAGCGGATGTGCAGATAAAGACGTATCTCCTTGCTCCGGTACAGCAACGCAGCAATGTGCAATATTGACTTGAATTCTAGAGGCGCTCATGCGAACCAGAGCATGAACACGAGGTCTGAGGTAAACACATGGCGGATAGTTTTGAACACCGTTTCTCGGACCTTGTCCACAACTACCACCATATGTATGATGTTTCCTCCTTGTTGCACAGTGGTAAACACTCGTTCCTTACAGAGAGCAACAAATTGGAAGCATTTTGGGGGTTGATGACCCAGAAACACAATGTGACTGGTGGACTGACCTTTTCAGTATTTCAAAGTCCAAGTGCTGCCCATAGTGGTGACCTCCAGTATGGAGCATTTTTGCTGTGCCATGCTTCCGTCGTTTGCAGTAAGTATTTACACAAATGTAGCGGAACGTTGACGCGTACGCTAGCGTTCCCAGCGAGCATATCAACCCTGAGGATCACCAAGCTCATGTTGGAACTCCAAGGAAAGGGTCTGTAAAACGTAGGATGACTCATTTATATTCTGACAGTCTTTTCAGTTTTTCTCTGTAGAAACACAAAAATGCGTCCTGACCCATCCCGTACCGAGCTGTGCTGTACCGCGATGATGATGATGATGATGATGATGATGATGAAGCTTCCTCCTGCTGACTGTAAAGATTTGGCTCAAACTTTCTTGTTGTTAAATTCTGAAGTTTTTCTGTTTGATCTTTATTTAAACAGCCAGAGTTCAAGGTTCAAGGTTAGCTTTATTATCCCCAGTGGGGCAACAATAAACAGTCAAGTAAATAAATAAAGCCACCCAACCTTATTTAAAAGCCCGACGGCCACACAGAGAAAAGAGTTTGTAAATTTGATTGATTTTGCTCGTGGGACCACAGATCTACTGCTGAGGGCCGTGGAAGGGACGTCTCTGGTCCTGGTCTTCAAAATATCCTCCAGGTTGTCTAAGTTACCACAACCTCTGTAACCCAGTAACAACCATCAGATCTCCTCACTGATCTGATTATTAACTCCTTCCTCCCTGCAGCAGCTGTCACCCTCAGACTGATAGAAATAAACCATCCTGATTGGTCAGCTAATGCATCTGTTTGATCTGAACACAGCACATGTCGGAGTTCAGTGAGACCTCCACTTCTTCAGAGGACTTCTTCTTCTCTGACTCACAATTAACCAGAAACTTCCAGAAACCATCTGAATTTCCACCATCTATTGCCTCTGCAGCTGCTCAGTTTCATGCAGTTATCAGAAGATTCAGATCAGATTTATCTTCACCTGTTTACGCCACCGTTTTACCTGTGTGTGTGTGGGTGTGTGTGTGTGTGTGTGTGTGTGTGTGTGTGTAGATGGGTTATGCAAACCCTCAGCAAACGGCTGCAGGAATACACACACGTCTGTTCAGCCGAGCCTTCATCATCGACGACGGGAAGAGGAGAGTTGTGTTCGTCACTGCAGACGTAGGAATGATATCACAGAGGCTACGCCTGGAGGTGCACACACATATACGCACACGTGCACACACATGCACGCACCACATACTAAAGGCCCATTTCTGCTCCTTTTATGTACATAAACAGGCACATTTGTTTGTGCCATCACTGCTCTCATAGTCCCATACATCCCTTACGTTAGCATGGCTGTTAGCGAACACATCCAGCAGAGGGCAGTGCAGCGTTCACCTCAGAGTTCTGACGTCAGTTTCAGACGATAACAAACATGGAGACCATGGAAGAGATCATGATGATGTTCATTCTCAGACTG
Organism: Melanotaenia boesemani; assembly: GCF_017639745.1. Classification (NCBI taxonomy): domain Eukaryota; kingdom Metazoa; phylum Chordata; class Actinopteri; order Atheriniformes; family Melanotaeniidae; genus Melanotaenia; species Melanotaenia boesemani. The sequence goes on from NC_055702.1 coordinate 995,199, forward strand.
AGACATAAACGAAGCAGTAGAAGGAGGTGGTCTGAGAGGTCACTGAACGCATCGCAGCTTCTTCTCTTTCGTCTGGCCATACGTCAGCTACACTATTCAACGCTGTTTACTTCATGAGGCTACACATCCATAAACTCTGTGAAAATAGACCAAAGAGCAAAAATGGGAATTTACACTTCAAAGACTTCATAAATATAAACTTACTAACATTTTCCACACTACTTTTTTCAGCTGCTGGGATGCTGGTGATGGTGTTATGGTCCCAGTATAAATGTGAATGCGTTTGTTCAGGTTCTGCAGGCGCTGCAGGTGAAGTACGGGGATCTGTACCGGCAGGACAACGTGGTTCTGAGTGGAACTCACACACACTGTGGACTGGCGGGATATTTCCAGTACACGCTGTTTATGATCACCAGTAAGGGTTACATCAAGGCGTCCATAGAGCCACTGGTCAACGGCATCGTAAAGGTTTGTGTTTTATTTGTGTTATTTGTGTTCAGTTTAAAGAAGGGGGTTAAGTCAGGTTAAGACGTTACTCTCTGACTGATGTTCCACGTCTCAGTCATTTCAACTGGTTTCCAGAGTATAGACATAGCCCACCGCAACGTGAGGCCAGGCAGGATCTACAGGAACAGAGGAGAGCTGGACGACAGCAGCCTGAACAGAAGTCCTCACTCCTACCTGAACAACCCCAAAGGCGAGAGACACAGGTACGATTTTACCAGGTACCCAGAAAAATCGTAAGTTTTCACAAGAAGTGGCTGAGTGGACTATTTCGTTGTAACGTGTTGCCAAGGCAACCTGACACAGAACCTGCAGCTTGGTCGGCCCTAGTGATGTTATAACATTTCCTGTAACATTTCAGAGGGCGGGTGCAGCTCTTACAGCTTGTGTGTGTCCAGAGGATGATGCCACATTTTGTTTCAAACAGTCAAAGTCCACAGATCATTTCCTACATGTTCAATAAACCTACAGGCTGCTCTGACCTAGCACGTCTGCAGCCCGGGGTCTGAGTTTCTGTTGCCACGGTTACCAACTACCGTTTAGTCAGCGCAAAAATTTACAGCAATAAGTCTACTTGGCTAGAACTTCTTTTATAGGTGTCCATTATCACATTTTAATGGACACCCTTCAGCCAATCAGAATTGAGTATTCACCCAGACCATGGTATAATCTGCTATAAACGGCTGTAATCTCCTGTAATCTCCTGTAATCTGCTATAATCTGCTGTAATCTGCTATTATCTGTAATCTTTGCATGGATTTGAATCTGTTCATTTGATGGTATCACATTTTTCTGGGCTAATACCTGTTCAGGTGATTAAACATATTCGCCATGCTTCCTGTTTTGTTGTATTAATTAGTTTTTTATTTTGACTTAATCTAAACAACTTCATATTACTCACATAGCAGAACCTTTAAGGTCGACTACAAACCCAGTTTGTGGAAAACATGAATCCAGTTTTAGTCTCAGCTTGCTGTCATGACTCCTGATCAGTTTCCTCCCACAGTCTGCTTGCAGGTGTTTGTTTTTATTTATTCCTTCTGGGTTTTCTTGGGGGTTAAATTAGAGGTGCATAATCTATTAAAAACACCATCATCTGTGCTGTTATTGATGTCTTCAGGTATAAGTGGAACACGGACAAACAGGTGGTGGTTCTGAAGTTCACCGATCTGGATGGAGATGGGATCGGGATGCTCAGGTAAAAACAAATCCACCCTCTGGAGATATAATGCAAATATAATGCAACCTGTCCTGCACCTGGGAACATATCATGGTGTTCATATCAAATGGTACTGATAACCTGATAAAAGTTTTAAGACTTTTCATATCAGACTCTTAATAAACATCTGGTATGAAAACTTCCCTCTGACCTGTCAGAGCAAGAAGCTGGCTGTTCACTATTACTGAAAGGTAGTGGTGTTCCTGGCTTCTGTTATAAACCAGGTGATTATGACCTGAAACACAACAGTTAACTCCCAGTTACTCAGAATAACAAACTCCGGATTATTAAAAAAGATATTTTCAGCTGTCGCCACGGATCACATGACCTGCAAGTCCGTGACGTTTGTGGGTGGCAACAAGATAAACAAAGCAGGCGTCCTGAGTGGTGGGTGGATGTTCCACTGATCCAGCCTCCAGGCAGATCACCACGGTGACGGGTGGATGTTCCACTGATCCAGCCTCCACCGCGGATCGCCACGGTGACGGGTGGATGTTCCACTGATTCAGCCTCCAGGCGGATCACCACGGTGACGGGTGGATGTTCCACTGATCCAGCCTCCACCGCTGATCGCCACGGTGACGGGTGGATGTTCCACTGATTCAGCCTCCAGGCGGATCACCACGGTGACGGGTGGATGTTCCACTGATCCAGCCTCCACCGCTGATCGCCACGGTGACGGGTGGATGTTCCACTGATCCAGCCTCCACCGCGAATCGCCACGGCGACGGCAGGTTTCAGTGTTAATGAAAAGCTGGACCTGGATTTTCCTTCGTGGTCTCAGTAAACACCGATGTTTCCTCCCAGTAGTTGTTCGTAACGTTAACTCCTAAATATCTCACCGGGACGTCCCTAATCTTCACATCGCTGTAACGTCATCTGCTTCTGCTGGTTGCTACTCAGCTTTCACATGAAGAAAAACTTTGTTTGGGGAACTTTCCACAGCTGAAGGTCTGATTCCCATCCGGCTATGAAATATTTAAATTTGTTTTAATTCTGCTCCTGTGTAGGGCGACTGTCCATCGACCAGGTAGCTGTAAATGTCAAAGTAACTCAGGTAGCAATGTCTCAGCTGGATGTTTGGAGTTTTTTTAACCAGGAATCTGGAAAATCAGACGGATTTTTAGCACCAACAAGACCACGTTTTTTTCTAAATATCCTGTCTGACCACATCAGAGCTGAACTGGTTTAAAAGTGTTCAGTTCGCTAACCCTGATGAGGAACAACTAATAGTCACTACAGCGGGTCCCAGCTAGCTTTTAGCCTCCCAAGATGGTGGCGTACACAACCAGGGTGACATCACCGAGAACGGTCCATAACACAACATTCAGCTGACAAAACATTAGTTTTTCAGATGTTATCTAAGTTAGCGCAGACCCACATGTATCATTGAAAAGTCTCTGAAGTTCATCAAATATCTGGACTGATACATGAGCTGAGCTTAAGATGCATGTGCAGACTAACAAAGTTTATTTAATTTCAGGACATGATGCTGCAAATTTGAACAGTTTTTACTTCAGCAAGACTGAAAGCCAAATACATCTGTCCTGTGGATAAATAGCAATGTAGCAAAATGCTAAAGAACACACTGAGGTGACGTCTAGATACAGACTGAACTGATTTTAAACAGATTTCAGTGAAGTTGGATCAGTTCAGAAAATTCAGTTTGGGGACCAGTTCTGAAAAACTAAAGTTTTCAGTTCCAGGTTCCACGTGGACAAAAAAGAAGAAGAAGAAAAATAAAACTTTAGCTGACACATCTAAAGCCATATCCATCTGGATGTGGTCTAATTCACATGGACACAGCCCATCCAAAAGACAAAGTCAGCACTGGGATGTAACTAAGCCAGCAGGTCTCTGTCTCTTATTGGATTACGCTACATTACAGTCACTTAGCTGACGCTATTATTCAAAGTGACTTAAGCTGGATTTATGTTCACGCGGCATCTGCGTGCGGTTGGTTACAGCGTAGCTGACACTGGTGAGTTTGCTCTCACACTCGAGCGTACGGGGAACGCGTTGTTTTGGTGTCTGGTTGCAGTTTCTCCTCCTAACCTGAAGGTGGCAGCAGGGGTGGTATCGGCCGGTAAACTCACCAGGTCAGAGTTCTTTTGATGGTTCACTTCAGTTCGGTGGTATTTCCTGTTTTAAAAGAAAAATGGCGTCCAGTATGGTTCAGTGTCTCTATTAGCTTGTGGAAAAAAATGAAGAAATAATTTGATCAGCCTCTCATCAACTTGATCCACTGGTTATTGTTTTTAAAATGGTGGTTACCAAACAAACTCAGCAAGAAATCCAGAAATCCAAGAACCTCCTCATAACCATCTGCACGTCAGGTCTGGAAGAGACGTCGGGCCTCTGCGGAGCTATTTGGCACCTACGGCGGCGACGCCATTGTAAATCCACCTTTACAATGGTTAGGCAGTAGCATTAAGGGTCTTGCCTAAGGAGTTGAAGGTGTTAATGTTCGTCCCATGGCCTATCAAACTCTCTTAAGCTTTGGTCTCCTGCATGGGAGATGGATGCTCTGCCAACTGAGCTATCCAGCTCACTGTGTGGATCATTCTGCAGGGTGATCATCTTACAACTGCAACTAGTTATTTAACTCCAACTGATGCAATGGCAGCTTCTCATGTCTTAACCAACCATGAGGAACAACGAAAACAATGAACAATGTGAAGGAACTCAAGGGACTGAACAGCTGTGTAGATTCTTTGGGATGTGCTGGAGAAGGCTTTGTGCAATGGTCGGCCTCCCCATCATCAACACAAGATGTTGGAGAGAAATTAAGGCAACTCTGAATGGAAATAAATGTGACGTTGCAGATGCTTCTAGAGACGGTGCCACAGAGAGGCTGCTGGAATCAGAGATGAAAGAGGTCCATTGAGGTGTTAGAATTAATACTGAAGGTTTAGCAGAAATGAACAGTTAACAATGTTATCTTGGTTTCACTATATCTGAGCTGATGTGGAAATTAGCTGTAATCTAGACAATAGTTTTCCATCTTTTTCTACTCATTACAATAAATCAAGGCTTCTCTTCACCCTCATCAAAAACCATCAAATGTCCAAATGTTTTAACTCAGAATGATGCAGAAAAGCAAACGTATGCATCTGTCCAGTTTACAGGCTTTCGGCTTTTAAAATGAGTTCTTAAAATGAGAAAACAGGAACCTCTAACGTTCTACTTGATTTTAAACCTAATTTATTCAGATTTTATGTGTAAACTGTTTGTTCTGCATGTTAACATTTTATTCTGATCATCCTGGCAGCTGGTTTGCTGTTCACGCCGTCAGCATGAATTACACCAACCGCATGGTGAGCAGCGACAACATGGGCTACGCCTCCTACCTGCTGGAGCAGGACAAGAACCCCGGAGAGCTACCTGGACAGGTGACACCACAAAGTCCCTTTAGAAAAGAGACCGGAAATTCATTTTAGCTCTTTTAGACATAAAACTTAGTGATGGCAGACGAAAAAAGAAAGAAAAATAATAAGACAATAAAGCTGTAAATAAAAGAAACTACACACTATTTTCTACTTTCTTTAAACACAATGATTGTTTCAACATCAGATTCAGATCCTGATTTTCCTTATAGGTTGCATTTGGAAAAGTAAAGTTACAATAACCGTCTAAATAAATGCGTGTGTGTGTGTGTGTGTGTGTGTGTGTGTGTGTGTGTGTGTGTGTGTGTGTCAGGGAAGTTTTGTGGCTGGTTTCTCCTCCAGTAACCTCGGTGACGTCAGTCCGAACACCAAAGGACCGTACTGTGTGAACACCGGGCTGCCCTGCGACTACCTGAACAGCTCTTGTCCTGTTGGAGGGGTAAACACATAAAAGCATTTACACACTCACAACGTTCTGGGATGAGCAGCCGGTTAACACAGCGTGTCTCTACCAGACTAATATGTGCCTGTCCTTCGGACCTGGAAACGATATGTTTGACAGCACAAGGATCATCGGACACAGCATCTACATGAAGGCCAAGGTACCTGTCCCTCTAGGTCTGTCTGATTGTAGCTGGTTGGCTGAAGAGGCAGTGTAAACACAAAAGAAGAAAAGACATTTGAAACTGTGAATTCTGATTTGTGTGACTTCTAGGGACCCTAGTGTTCACCCTGCTTTAAGGGGACAAAATAAAAACAGAGTCCTCACAATCACAATTTTTTTTTTACGACTCAGTGTGGTCCTTGTTAATGTCTGGATACGATGAAGAGGAAGAATAATTATTAGATCAACATCTTTTTAAAAGATGTTTGCATGTTTGTGTTTCTGCCCCCTGCAGGAGCTGTACGCAACTGCAGTCGAAGAAGTGACTGGCCCCATTCAGTCTGCTCATCAGTGGGTCGACATGACGAACGTGACTGTTCAGATCGACGACAAAAACACAGTCAGCAAGCACACACACACACGTACACACACACACACACGTGCACACACATGCATAGAGATGCACACAGACAAGAATTCAACTTTCTTTGAACTGTGGACATCATAGGAACATTTTAATGGCATGAAATCATCATTTCAGAGTTTTGGAAGATTTTCAGAAACATGTTGAAGATATATAGTTTAATTTTTTCTGTTAATGATAAAGACAAAATGCTCTGAAATCTTTTTGTTTCAATTGTAAATTTATTTGGATGTTTAACAGTTATTCATTATGCATTTTTGAGGTTATATAACTATTCATTTTTAATCACAATTAATTCTATGACATACTGCAATTAATTGCAATTAATCACACTGTTACATGCAAAATGTCTCTTTCAAAAAGAAGGCCTACTGCTATATAAAGAAAATGCAGTAAATTTTGTTTTACTAACACGACATCAGGGGTCTCCAACCTGCGACTCTGGAGCTGCAAGTGTCTCTCTGGACCTTCCATAATGTCTCTAAATCCGTGGCTAAAATATTTTTTATTACTCTATCTTTCTTGTAATTAGGTTGGAAACCACAGACTTTTTTTCTTTTACATCTTTTACCTTTTTTTTTACATATATATTTGTTAATATTTACATATTTCTTGGTGTGTTTTAGGTCACTACGTGTAAACCAGCTCTGGGTCACAGCTTTGCAGCTGGAACAACAGATGGGGGAGGAGGCCTGAACTTTACTCAGGGTAATTCTACTGTCATTTCACTCTTACTCTAATGTCACTTTGCTGTCTGCCTTTAATCGAACTGGTCTCTACAGGCGCTGTGGAAGGAGACCCGTTCTGGGATGGGATCAGAGATGCTCTTTTGGGCGCACCATCCAATCAGACGAAGGAATGCCATCACCCTAAACCAATCCTGTTCAGCACTGGGGAGGTGAGACAAGGCGGGGAGTCTCCTCCAGTCCTAGGAAACACTCAAACATCACCTGAATGGCTAGCTTTGCTCTGAACGGTGTGATGTTTGTGGGTTATAACACGCCTGCTGTGCTTATGTGTTCAGATGAACTGGCCTCTGCCTTGGCATCCGCAGATTGTTGATGTTCAGATCATAACCATCGGATCGGTGGCTGTCGTGGCTGTTCCTGGAGAAATGACGTGAGAATGTTTTACTGTAAAAAACAAAGCTGCAGGTTGCAGATAACAGTACTGATGACATTCTGTTTTACCAGCACCATGTCAGGAAGGAGGTTACGAGAAGCTGTCAAACAGGTGAGCAACAAGCTGAACAGGTGAACACATCATGTGACAGCAGTGAGGGTAATACTGTGCTGTTACCTGTGTCAGGAGCTGGAGTCTGAGGGAACATTAAAGGACATGGAGGTGGTGGTCGCTGGACTCAGTAACGTGTACACTCACTACATCACCACCTATGAAGAGTACCAGGTAAATGGCAGCTGGGAATCATGGGAGGTACAGCATTATGAGATATCTACAACCCTAACTCCACAATAGCTGGGCTGTGTGTAAAATGTAAAATGCAGAATCTCGTCATCATATTTTATCCCCAGTAGAAGATAAACAAGATGTCAGATGATGAAACTGAGACATTTTACCATGTGATGGAAAATCTGAGCTGATAATGAATCTGATGCAGCAACACGTCTTACCGGCGCTGCAGGTTGCAGGTTTTTGTTAATCACTACAATAGTGGTAAAATATTTGATTCTGTGATTATTCCTTCTGACATACTCTACACGGGGCTTCCATTCCCCGTCAGTCTGTGAGGACATAGAGAAATGAGGAAGGAGAGGAGGAGATTGAGACAGGTCCACCTCCCTTCAGTGATCCTCGCTCAGAAACAAGATAGATGAGCTTCAGGCCGACGTACAACACTTCACGAGCACAGGAATGTCTGTATCACGGCCTTCACTGAGACATTGCTTACATCCACGGATGCAGACTCGGATTTGACCATCACCGGCTTCGGAGCACCTGTCACAGTGAAGTCCTAAGGGGGTGGAGTCTGTATCTATGTCAACAAGCAGTGGTGCAACAATATGGTGATTAGTGAGTCTATGCACGTTTGCTATTGAGCCATTGGCTGTCTCTCTTGATCCCTTTTACATGCCAGGGGAATTTCCTCATCTGTTTGTGACGGCTGTATTTACACAACCCAAAGCAAAGCTACAAAAAGTATCATTTATAGTGACTCTCCCCGAAACCTCTTCCCTACTGATGGGAGACTTTAATAACTGCAAGCTGAAATAGGCCCTAAACTTGCATCAGTATGTAACTTGCCCAACCAGAAAAAATAAGATCCTGGACTTGTGTTTTGACACCATCAAAGATGCCTACAAAGCCTCTCCTAGACCCTCTTCTGGCTTCTCCGACTACAACACCACCTTCCTCTCCCGTGTATAAGGCAGGACTAAAGAGGGAGAAAGTGAGAAGTAGAGGAACGAAGGTCTGGGATGAGGAGAGTCTCTCCATGATGCAGGGATGCAGGGACTGTACTGACTGGCCTATATTTACTTTAGATGAATGAACCAGCTGCAGTTATATTGTTTTGTGAGGATGCAGTGATCGAAAATAAATTTATAGAGTTTCCTGATAACAAACTTGGGTAACAAGTAACATAAAGCAGGTATTTAGGAAACAGCTTTTATTTAAGGAATGAAGGAGACAGAGAAGAAGCAGAAATTAGGATAAACTGGATCTGAGGACAAGCTGGAGGAACAACTGATCTTGGGTATTATGGGATGGCTAAAACTGATCAGAAACCAGCTACATTGAAAGATTATAGCACAATTAAAGAACTGGATGAGTTTCAGATGTTTTTTATTTAAAATTTTTTATTTAAGGTGAGAAAGTAGAGATGCCGTCTAAACTGGAGATAAATGATGGAGTTTCAGTGTTTAAAGAACTGAAGCTGAACCAAAGTGGATCACAGTGGACCAGATGGATCACAGTCAGACTGAGCAGCTCGGCCATGTTGTTCTGGACATGTTAACATGTCGTTGGAGCAAACGAGGCCATGCTGTGGAAGGACTCCGTCATAGTTCCTGTAGCCAGATTTAGTTCTCCCCATCTTTTTTGTATCGTTTTTAATCTTTTTTGGGTTTTGATCTCGAGCATTTTTATTTTTTAAAGGTCATTGGTGTATTATTTCCTTTTTCTATTTCGATTTCATTGGTTTTATTTCCTCAGTGTTTTTTTTATTTGTGATTCCAGTGGACAGTCATGTTTGATGTGTGTGACTGGATTTTATAATTTGATGTTTTTGATATTGTGAGGACCTGTCTGTTAACTAAGTTTCCATTAGGGAGAATAAAACATTATTTGAACTTGAATGTCTGGAAAAAGTTGGAACAGGAGCAACAAAAGGCTGGAAAAGTACCTGGTACAAACCAGAAACACCTGGAGGAGCATTGGACAACTAACCAGGTTACCTGGCAACGGGTCAGTAACATGACTGGTATAAAAGGAGCATTTCAGAGAGGCAGAGTCTCTCAGATGGAAAGATGGAAGTACATAGAGGTTTTAGAGCAGTCTTCCACAAGGGGACCATGAAGACGTTGAAGGACCCTGAATTTTTTTTTTTTTATGATTAGACAAGTTTTAAAAAGATATTTTAAAATATTTTACCCTGACACTTAAATATACATTAACCTTAATCCAACTCTGAAGCTCTGATCCACAGCAGCCAATACCAAGGCCAGTACTGTATGGACATTGTTATGAACAAAATTGGAAAGTTTTGTAAGTCGATGGAAAAACTATACAAGCACAAGAAACAAGAAACAGCATCTCCCAACTCAGAAACCGCTGATGAAAACGCATGAGGCAAGGCAGCACCTTCTGCAGCTGACGAGACCCGAGATTATACAGATAATTATCTGACAGGTGGCGCTGAATTACCAAGTGGATTCCCGGCACTTTTAAATGTAGTAGTGAAGTAACAAGCTGTGTCACCAAACTTGCACAACACCAAGTCCAGCAACCAAGGTCCAGGACTGTAGAGCAGCTAGAATCCTGCATCAGACCAGAATGGGACAACATTCCTCTCCTAAAACTCCAGCAACTGGTCTCCTCACCGTGCCGAACATCACCCTGGAACTACTTTTACACCGTGCCGAATATCACCTGGAACTACTTTTACACCATGCCGAACATCACCCTGGAACTACTTTTACACCGTGCCGAACATCACCCTGGAATTACTTTTTACACCATGCCGAACATCACCCTGGAACTACTTTTACACCGTGCCGAACATCACCCTGGAACTACTTTTTACACCGTGCCGAACATCACCCTGGAACTACTTTTACACCGTGCTGAACATCACCCTGGAATTACTTTTTACACCGTGCCGAACATCACCCTGGAACTACTTTTACACCGTGCCGAACATCACCCTGGAACTACTTTTACACCGTGCTGAACATCACCCTGGAACTACTTTTTACACCGTGCTGAACATCACCCTGGAACTAGTTTTTACACCGTGCTGAACATCACCCTGGAACTAGTTTTTACACCGTGCTGAACATCACCCTGGAACTACTTTTACACCGTGCTGAACATCACCCTGGAACTAGTTTTTACACCATGCTGAACATCACCCTGGAACTACTTTTACACCGTGCCGAATATCACCCTGGAACTACTTTTTACACCATGCTGAACATCACCCTGGAACTACTTTTTACACCATGCTGAACATCACCCTGGAACTACTTTTTACACCATGCTGAACACCACCCTGGAACTACTTTTACACCGTGCTGAACATCACCCTGGAATTACTTTTACACCGTGCTGAACATCACCCTGGAATTACTTTTTACACCGTGCTGAACATCACCCTGGAACTACTTTTACACCGTGCTGAACATCACCCTGGAACTAGTTTTTACACCATGCTGAACATCACCCTGGAACTACTTTTACACCGTGCCGAATATCACCCTGGAACTACTTTTTACACCATGCTGAACATCACCCTGGAACTACTTTTTACACCATGCTGAACATCACCCTGGAACTACTTTTTACACCATGCTGAACACCACCCTGGAACTACTTTTACACCGTGCTGAACATCACCCTGGAATTACTTTTACACCGTGCTGAACATCACCATGGAACTACTTTTTACACCGTGCCGAACATCACCCTGGAACTACTTTTACACCGTGCCGAACATCACCCTGGAACTACTTTTACACCGTGCTGAACATCACCCTGGAACTACTTTTTACACCGTGCTGAACATCACCCTGGAACTAGTTTTTACACCGTGCTGAACATCACCCTGGAACTACTTTTACACCGTGCTGAACATCACCCTGGAACTAGTTTTTACACCGTGCTGAACATCACCCTAGAACTACTTTTTACACCATGCTGAACATCACCCTGGAACTACTTTTACACCGTGCCGAATATCACCCTGGAACTACTTTTTACACCATGCTGAACATCACCCTGGAACTACTTTTTACACCATGCTGAACATCACCCTGGAACTACTTTTTACACCGTGCCGAACATCACCCTGGAACTACTTTTACACCGTGCCGAACATCACCCTGGAACTACTTTTTACACCGTGCCGAACATCACCCTGGAACTACTTTTTACACCGTGCCGAACATCACCCTGGAACTACTTTTAACACCGTGCCGAACATCACCCTGGAACTACTTTTTACACCGTGCCGAACATCACCCTGGAACTACTTTTTACACCATGCCGAACATCACCCTGGAACTACTTTTACACCGTGCCGAATATCACCCTGGAACTACTTTTTCCAGATGTGTTGCTGCATCAGATTCACTATCAGCTCATATTTTCCATCACATGGTGAAATGTCTCAGTTTCATCCGGCAGAGGATATATGGTGTCCCAGATTCAAGACTGGAGTTGTAGTTTTAACTGGAGAAACAGACTGAAACCAGCAGGAAACTGATTGTGTTTCCTTTATTTTCCAGGTGCAACGATATGAAGGAGCCTCAACCATCTATGGTCCTCACACGCTCACTGCCTACCTGTACAAGTACCGCAGCCTCGCCAAAGCCATTGCTCAGGTGTGACTGGGCAGGTTACAGCTTCCTCCCCAGGAGCAAATGTGCTCATTAAGAGAAAATTGTTTAGAGATCAGCTTTTTTTTCTTCTTCTTTCTCCTTCTTTTTTTTTTTTACTTCTAAACCTTTGAGCCACAGTAATTAGTGAAAGTGTCACCAAATTACAAATTATGGAGGTACAAGGTGGAGGATCCTTATTAAATTCAACAGAGTGAAAAGGTCTAAATCTCTTGGATCATAATTTCACTAAGGGCTGTGTTGTAAAGCTGGACTAGGAATATTCTTTAATGTTTGAACACTGAACATGAGTCTAGGGGTGCTGCTTGTCCTCCCTCTGATGTGGAAAACTTTGTTAATAAACATAAGCAGAAATTTTATCTGATTATACAGATGATGTGTTGTTGTTTCTGTGTTTTCAGGACTCTGTCTCAAAGCTACCGGTTGGCCCTGAGCCTCCCTTCTTCACAAAGAATCTCTTCAATTTAATGTTGGCAGCATCCGTGGACAGAAAACCAGACAACAGCAGCTTTGGAGATGTCCTGGAGCAGGTTTATCCCGTCTATAGACAGGTAGGACATTTATGGGTCAGAGCTTGGCGCAGCCAATCCAGGTTTATACAATTCAACCACATTCCAATTCTGCTCATCTGGATTTAATTTGTATGAATTTAGCGTAAAGTATTATCTAAAATTTGCTTAATGGTTATCTCTAAAGGTGGTGATATTTCCCCTGCTGTGGTCACTGACTCGGCCTTGTCTGAGCATTTCTGTAATTAGTGTGATTTACTGATCACTCAGAACGTCCAACCAGCTGCTCCTCGGTTAGGGAGAGGAACATTAATGAAAGAACAAGAGCTCAGTATGTGGAAGGCAGAGCTATGTTACCAACAACCAGAGCAGAGTCAGAGTTTACGTGGATCATTTCAGTCTGGAAACCTTGAATGTAAAGGATACTGTTCCACCAATAAGAATCAGGAGCACCTTGAGCAACCAGAAAACAGCATGGAGAACCACCACTGTGGTCACCAGCCTAAAGAGAGAAAGCAGGAAAACTGAGTGGAAGTGGCGGAAAAATAAACTGCAGATTGACCCTGAGCTGTAGAAACAAAGCCTACATAGCTATAACACTGAGCTGCGCAAGGCCAGAGAGCTGCCTTTATCTGGAATGATCCATAAGAACGTCAACAATTCTGTCTGTTTGCTATGATGGAAAACTTCCAGTTCAGCCCAGAGCTCCTTTCCACTGAGAAATAAAACCAACTTTTTTAGCCAAAACATTAATTACAGAAAATATTAATTCCACACAGTCACATAAGAAAACTAGTCTGTGTCTAAAACCTGGAAATATTTCTGATGTTATATCACAGTTTAATATGGTGGATTTAAACATCCTCCAGGAAATAGTTTGGCCTCTGAAACCAGCAACATGCACTCTGGACATGATCCCATCCCACTTTTTAAACCAGTTTTTACCACAGTAGAAACTGATCTCTTACTGATAGTTAACAGCTCGCTGGCATCAGGCTCTAAAGATGGCTGCCATTAAGCCCCTCCCCTAGACGCCTCTATAACGAACACCTGTAGACCGTCTCTGACCTCCTTTATATCAAGATTATTGAGAAAGTTGTATTTCACCAGCTTCATGACTTTTTAAATTAAAGTGAAAATCTGGATAAATTTCAGTTCGGCTTCCGACCTCATCACAGCCCTGAACCAGCTCTGGTCACAGTGGTAAAGGACTGGTTCTGGTCCAGTCTCATTCCTGGTTCTGGTCTAGTCTCAGGCCTGGTTCTAGTCTAGTGTCAGTCCTGGTTCTGGTCTAGTATCAGTCTTAGTTCTGGTCTAGTATCAGTCCTGGTTCTGTTGGATCTCAGTGCTGCGTTTGATACTGTAGATCACAGAATCCTGTTGCAGGCTGGAAAACTGGGTTGGACTTTCTGGAGTGGTTTTTAACTGGTCCAGGTCCTGTTTAGAAGGCCGGAGTTATTTAGTTACGATTGGCAGCTATGAATCCAAGCGAGTGGCCATGACTTGTGGAGTCCCCCAGGGGTCAGTCCTTGGACCTCTTCTGTTCAACTTGTATCTGCTCCATTGGGTCAATAAATAAATCAAATAAATTCTCTCTAGGCATGAGCCTGAGTGTCTTACTATGTTGGTCCTGCAACAGACTGGCGACCTGTCCAGGTGAACCTGCCTCTTGCCTGCTAATTGTTGGGATAGACTCCAGCTTCCCCGCGACCCTTAAATGGACTAAGTGGTGCAGAAGATGAAAGAATGAATGGATGCAGATGATACACAACTTTATGTCTCTGTCACCAAACGACTGCAGCCCAGCAGACTTACTGTGTCAGAGTCTGGAGCAAATAAACACCTGGATGAGGGAGAATTTTCTACAATTACATGAAGACAAAACTGAGATTATTCTGTTTGGTAGAAAGAGAAGAGGGTCAGCATCGGTAAACACCTGGAGACTCGGGCTCTTAAAACCACCGACCAAGCTGGTAACCTTGGAGTGTTGATAGACTCAGATCTGACTTTCAGCAGCCACATCAAAGCTTCACTAAGAAGCTTTTTACCAGCTCAGAAACATCAACAGGATTAAAAGTTTAGTCTCCCCAGAAAGACCAGGAGAAACTTCTCCATGATCCATCTCCAGTAGACGGGATTATTGTACTGGTCAATACCAAGACTTACCAAAAAGAGCGTTAAACATCTGCAGCTCATCCAGATTGGAGAAACATAAGAAAACGATTGAGGATATGATTGACCATTCAGAACTTTAAAGTCTATCCTCTGACGGACCGGCAGCCAGTGTAAAGACCTCAGAGCTGGACTGATGTGGTCCACTTTCTTGGTCTTAGTGAGCACTGGAGCAGCAGAGTTCTGGATCAGCTGCAGGTGTCTGACTGATGTTTTAGGTATAACCTGTAAAAACACTGTTACAATAATCAAGCCGACTAAAGATGGAAGCTGGACTAGTTTTTCCAGGTCCTGCTGAGACATCACATCTTTTACCCTTGATATGTTCTTAAGGTACTAGTAGGCTGACTTTGTGGTTCCCTTCCTGTGATTCTCAAAGTTTAGGTCTGAGTCCATCACTACACCAAGATTTCTGGTCTGGTTGGTGGTTTTTAGGTGGATAGACTGAAGCGCTGTGGCAACCTTTAATCGTTTCTCTTTGGCTCCAAAGACCATCACCTCAGTTTAGTTTTTGTTTAACTGGAGAAAGTTCAGACACATCCAGTCATTAATCTCCTCAATACATTTACCAAGAACCTGTACAGTGCCTCGATCGCCTGGTGACATGGTAATATATACCTGTGTGTCATCTGCGTAGATATGGTAACTAATGTTGTTCTTAATGACGTGTGCCAGTGGGAGCATGTAGATGTTAAACAGAAGAGGCCCCAGGATGGAACCTTGGGGAACTCCACATGTAATTCTTGTCTGCTCAGATGTAAAATTACCTATTGACTATTATACATCCCGTTCTCTAAATAAAATTTAAACCACAGAGGCCCACCCAGTTCTCCAGTCGGGAGTAATATATTGTGGTCAACTGTATTAAATAAGATGGACTAAGACTGACATTTTTCCATCATCTGTATTCAAACATATGTCATTAATGACTTTGGTCAAAGCATCTCGTTGCTGTGGTGCTTTAATCTTGTACATAAAATTTGCTATCTAAATAAACGTGCCTTTCCTTACCCAATCTACAAATAATTAAAAAAAAATTATGAGCTGGTTGCTGAAAGATATTTTTAGGAATTTGTTAGGAATGTGAGTGTATTTAGAGAAAGCTTTTACTTCAACTTTGGGTAAGGTTCTGTTTGATTTACCAGCCAGAGACCTAAAATTGAAGATATCAGAGCTGCTTATTTATAGCACCCTTCTGTGAACATATGAATTCAACTGTTTGAATATTTTTCAGGGTGATGTTGCTTCTGTCACTTTTGTCGCAGGAAACCCTCGCCACAGCGGGGACATCGTAAGAACATTTTTCTTTCCTAGTTTTTATGGTTCTCTGTCTGTTTGGAGTTTAGCAACTTCTAGTTTATGTCCTCTCTAATCTGTCTGGTCTTGTTTTTGCTGCAGAGAGATAAAACTTTTGTAACTGTGGAGCTTTATGACAACAGAACGGAAACCTGGGAAGTCATCTACACTGATGCATCATGGGAAACAAGGTTGGACTGTGTGTAGTGTGTACTCCATGTGGAAGAAGACATATTAATATCCCTAGCTGGAATAGGCTGTGTTTGAACTGCAACAACAACAACAAAAAAAAAAAACTCAAATCTAACTTTTTTGTCCATATGTGACCCATATCGGATCTTTAAGTCTGAAGCATAAAAACAATTTTTTTCAAACAATCTGACCCAGGCCACTTTAACATCTGGTACATAATCGGATTTACTGACCTCAACCCAGCTAGATGACGTTTCTCTGCTCCATGATATTTTCTTACTGCGTGATGTTTCCCTGCTGCAGGTTTCACTGGCTGAAAGGTTCGAACGGCCAGAGCAACGCCACTGTTGAATGGCACATTCCTCCATCGACCCCCAGCGGCTCTTATAGGATCAGACACTTCGGAAATTACAAACAGATGAAAGGCTTGCAACCCATCATCACGCCATACGAAGGCTCTTCTGATGTCTTCAAAGTGTTAACCAGCTTCTACTCCCTGTGATTACACTTACCTGTCCAGGCAGGAACAGAGAGTTCGAACGTCTGGGACTCTGGAGCTTCAAAAGCCGAATGAAGATCAGGACTGAACTCTAGATTTATAGGAGGCGGCAAATTCGGTATGTTAATAAAAATTATGTAAAGAATCAAACTTCCTGTTAACACTAAATAAATGAAAAAGTAGTTTGTCTTTGACATCTTGTTTATTTTGTGTCTGCATGAGTTCAGCCTTTGGATGTATTCACGCATCCACGTTTTTTTGATTAAATTGCAAGTCCACTTGGTCGGAAAGTCGCTTCGTTTGGGGTATTGTGAACCCACAAAAAAAGACTAATTTAAAACAAAGAGGATTCTGTTGACCTACAAAACGCAGGTCTTGGTCCGCTTCAAGCGGACCAAATACAGGAAGTGGACAACAAAACAAAATGCATTGTGGGTTCAACACACGGCACTGTGGGTAACACAACCGAACCATACACACTATGGGGTGATATGCAGGTCTGGATGGGAGGAATGTCTCGTGGGCAGATGTGGAGCAACTTTGTTCGGACAGAAATCTGATCAACCCCAGGCCGCCAGGATCTGATGCAGCTCCAAGTTTCACTGGTGGAAACACAAGCTGTCCTGCATTAACCAATAGATGAACCAGTTTTCTTCTTCGTTGGCTGTCTCGTCTTCTCCATCAGTTATTGTTGGTGCAGCACCGCCTCTGGCAGAGTGTGGAATACGTTTCAAAGGTCTGATTCATTTGGGTTGTGCAACATGAATGCAAACTAGGTCCAGAAGAATGCTGCACCTCCCAAGTGAATCAAGTCCCCAACCAGACTGAGTCGAACGGACTATCCTGGTGTGAATGTGGTCTTGGTCCACTTTGGACCCCTTAGTACCAACATGTCCTGGTTTAACCAGCACAGCCTACCTGAGTATTGTTGCTGACCATGTCCATCCCTTTATGACCACAGTGGAGCATCTTCTGATGCTACTTCCAGCAGGAAGTAGCATCAGAGGGAAGGTTTCCACCACCTACTGTCACACCAGGATTAAAAAGGCCCAACCCGGTTATAGAAGGTGGACCTGATGAAGAGGATGACCCGGTACTAGAAGGTGGACCTGATGAAGAGGAAGACCCGGTTCTAGAAGCTGGACCTGATGGTGAGGACGACCTGGTACTATAAGGTGGTCCTGATGGAGAGGATGACCCGGTACTAGAAGGTGGTCCTAATGGAGAGGATGACCCGGTACTAGAAGGTGGACCTGATGAAGAGGAAGACCCGATTCTAGAAGCTGGACCTGATGGTGAGGACGACCTGGTACTATAAGGTGGTTCTGATGGAGAGGATGACCCGGTACTAGAAGGTGGACCTGATGAAGAGGAAGACCCGGCTCTAGAAGCTGGACCTGATGGTGAGGACGACCCGGTACTATAAGGTGGTTCTGATGGAGAGGACGACCTGGTACTAGAAGGTGGACCTGATGGAGAGGATGACCCGGTTCTAGAAGGTGGACCTGATGAAGAGGACGACCCGGTACCATACAGTGGACAGTGGGTGGATGTGGTGATCTTGAAGACGATGCGTCTCTTTCAGGATTCCAATAAAACCAAAATGATAAAACTGTTCATAGCAAAAATATTTATTGTCTGAATAGAAAGGTGAGTGGAACGAGGGTTGCACATCACAGGACAGATGTTTTCATCACAGCAGCATGAAGGAGGTCGACACATAAAAACTGACGTCAACATCCAGTTCAGAGTAGAAATCCACGTCATGTTTCACCAGAGACATCAGGAGCACAAAAACTGAAAATATTCAAGTTACATCATAGAAACCAACACACGCTTTCATGGCTGATGGAGTCTGTTTGGAGGACTGACAGCTGGACTCAGGACGGTCGGGTCTGGAAATCTGCTTCTCACATTAAAGACGGCACACCCTGGTCTGGGTTTTATATTCAGCCCTGTTCCACAACATTCAGACTGCATTATTCACATCCACCCTGACGCTAACGCTAACGCTAACCTGCAGGTCCCATCGCTTTCTGATCAACCTGGAAAACACAACTCTTCTGCAACAACATTTTGCATATCAACTTTAGAGACTTTGGATAAAAGTGAGTTTCCTTCTTAAAGTGCTCTGACATAGTGGCACGTCTACACCCTGAAAGCCGCATTTGTTCCACCAAAATGTCTTAATGAGACTGGAAACTGGTTTAACGGGTTCTGGACTCTGCTCCTCATCAGCTGAGGATCTGTTTTATGATGCCATTATGATGCATCCTCCTGGTCAGGACCCGTTTTATGATGTCATCATGATGCGTTGTATGACTCTGCTCCATGAAGGCACAAATGTTTTGATAAAAAATTCTAAAATGATTGAGTTTCAAACTTTTTCTTTTCTGACAAGTCAAGGCTCAAATGGATTTATATGGCAGCATTTTAAAATATTCTTTTAATAAGAGTTAATTGTGTTTGGACTAATTTATAGCCAATTAAAAAAAATATTTATTTATTTATTTAATGATTTATTTATTTATTTATTTATTCATTAATTAAGCATTTACTTAATTTATTTTCAAGCTTTGTGTATAACACCCAAAAAACTTGGGACACTGTAAAATGTGTATAAATAAAACCAAAATTGACTGATTTACAAATCAGCACTGGGATTCTGTAGTTTGACCTTCAGCCTTGCTCCATGCACACAGAGATTCCTCCTGAGATATTATATTTTACACACACACATATATGTGTTTGTGTGTGTGTATGTATACAGTGTTGCTGCCATCAGATTAACCATCAGCTCATTTTCATCATCTGACATGTTGTTTATCTTCTACTGGGAATAAAAGATGGTTGATGAGATTCTGGTTTTATGTACATTTTACACAACTTCTCAGCTTTTGTGGAAATGTTCTGGAAATAATCTCTATATCTTTTTATTTCATTCACTCATTTAAATCTTGCTCTTATTTTCTTGGATGTTTACCAGTAAAGGTTTGGTTTTCAGCTCTCCTGATGGTCCAGGACTTCAGAGTCGCCCAGTTATCAGAGAACTGAACCAGCTTTGTTGTTTGGAGGGATCATTTCTTTCCTACTCAGCTTCTTATTGCTCAGAGAGGTGGACACTTCAATAACTGGTTTTAAAAATTAAGCTTGATTCTAATGAAGCTTCTTTGTCTTAATGCATCTAAGATTAGGGCCTGCTCTTCCTCCCCATCCTCACCATCAGAATAAAGTGCTCTCTGTTGGACTCCAGACACATCCGGTTCTCATAAAAATGTTAAAATGATGTCAAACATGGAGGAAACGGCACAGTGGAGGAGACAGCTGGACATCAGATGCAGGGTGTTGGCAGGTTTCATTCTTTGCTTCAGTCCAACATGCTGGACCTGGACTTAGGTCTGACAGGTCTGATGGGTTCTGGACTTGTGTCAGACTGGTCGTAGACTTGTTTCAGACCAGTTCCGGACTCAGGTCAGACCGTTCCTGGACTCATGCTGGACTGGTGTCAGGACAGTTTTTAGGCTGATGGGGTTTTGTTGGAGTCCTGTTTGCTGAGCAGGACCTCCAGCAGGCGGAGTTTGGCTTTGAGCTGTTTGTATTCCTGGTATTCCTCCTTCATCGGGGTCCGGTCCTCCTTCTGGCAGATTCTGCTTGGAGATAGATTCAGGATCAGGTCTTCAGACACAGGACAAATGAAACGAGCAAGAACAACATTAACCTGTTAACTCAGGTCCAGGAGCAAGACCACGTCCCCAATCACCTGGTGAGCCTTTCACCTACCTCAACCATCCCTTTTCCCCTGAGATGGCCCCCACCCTGAGAGAGGACCTGTCCAGAGACAGGACTCCCATCCAGAGACAGAACCCCCTCCACTACCTGTAGGATCTGACAGTGGAGACGTGGTCCTTGCTGGTGGACAAGAGTTAATCCCATGATGGTGTGTTTACTGACCGTCCAGTCTGACAATAAAATTCCTCCTCAAACTCCTTCAGAACTTTACGCCGCATCTTCTTTTCAGCTCTTGTCTCCCTCAGACACTGAAGCAGCTGAGACCTGTACCGGTGGGAGGAAAGAAGGGTTATGAGACATGATGGAGACATCCAAGAATGTGGTCCAGCATGATAAGGACCAAGTTGTGGTCCAGGAGAGCCACCTGGAGGCTTCGTGCAGGTTGGCTGTGGTCAGAGCGACCTGCTGATGGACGGCCTTCACCTCATCTATTGGGGATACGAAGGCAGGGTCGCTGTCACGGTCGCTGTCCTCCTCACCGACAGCTGACCGGGTTGTTCTGCAAGGATGAGGGACTGGACGTTCGTCAACCAGAGAGGAGCTCAGAGTCTCTTCATCAGATCCTTCCTCTTCCTCCTAAGAGACAAACTACTTCAATATTTCTGCTCTTTTACATGTAACATCTGTAGTGTTTACAATAAAACTTTACACATTCTACATACTTTAGGTATAAATGTTAATTTTTACGCAGATGATACTCTGATATACTTCTCCACGAAGCCTTCTAAACTTAGACAGACTGAGGTTGTTGTTTTGAACCTGAGAACCCCTATTCTGGACCAGGATCTGTCCTTTGACTCACGTATAAAAACAGATTTCTAGAACCTCCTTCTTCCACCTATGTAATTTTCCCAAAATGAGGAACATCCTGTCTCATTTGTCTGGATTTGTTCCTTTCAGAGTGGACAACTGTAATTCCTCATAATTGTTCTGTTCCAGAAATGTCCTGAAAGTCTCCATTTGATCCAAAATGCTGCAGTTGAGGATTTTCATCAGAGATCATATTTCTTCAGTTTCATCATTTCTTCATTGGCTTCCCAGGATAGAATTTAAAATTCCTTTCCTCACCTAAAAAGCTGTTAGTGACCAAGACCAGCTGGATCTTAAAGATCTGAGTTCCAGATTTTACATCAGAACTTCTCTCTTAGACTGCAGGTTTACTGGTGGTTCCTGGTGGTTCTGAAAGTAGAATGCAAGGCAGAATCTTCAGGTATCGGACCTCTCTCTGTAGAACCGGCTCCCAGTTTGGCTTCGGGAAGCAGACTCCCTCTCTACCTTCAGATCAGACGTCAAACTTTACTTCCTGATAAATCTTAGGTCTGGCCCTCAGGCTAAAAATATTCTTACTTTTAACAATCCACGCTATCATGGCTGTGTTGTGAATTTTGTGCTTGAAGCATTGTTTGTTCACGCCCTCATAAATAAACAAGCTGACAAGCTGCAAAACTCCAGTAACCAGGAGGGGGCAGTGTGGGAACCAGTTAGACTATACAGCAGTAGACATGACGGAAACTTTTGACAGGTTAATCAGGTCTGAAATGACCTCCATCTTTATGATGCATCGTTGCTGCTGCACAGTGACAACATGTTCAACACAACAGCTGGACAGAGATCAGAATTATTCTAGAAGATGATGAGCAAAAGTGACTGCACTGTTCTTCTCTTCAGACAGATGGTTTAAAATTATTCCTAATAATAAGGTTTATTCTGAGAAAAGAGTGTTTCTTACGATGGTGGTGATTGGGGGACTGACACACAGCATATGTTTGATCATCTGGTACCGGTCGTACAGAGGCTTCACCAGGTTCTTCTCCTGTTTCGTTCCCTGACAGACAGAAATAAAACAGGATGTTATAAAGATGGATCAATCTACTCTGCAGCAATGCCCCCTACTGTCCACCAGGAACCAACAGAATCTCAGGTCAAACGTCAGAGTTTAAACTTTTTCACTCTAAATTAATAATTTTAAAATTAATTAAAAATAATTTACTAAAGCAGGAAGCGACTTTACTGCAGTTTCAGTCTTCTAACCCACACTGAGGCTTAAAAAGAAGATTTTTCTTTATTCATGCACTAATTTCCATTTTTTTTCTTCTTTTTTAAATAACTTTATTATTATTATTGTTTTTCTTTTTGTATGTGTTCATGTAAAAATAAATACTAAAAATCCAAAATATCCATATTTTTAACCACTTTTACCACCAATGACCACCAATACCACGAATGGAAGCTTCCAGATCCACCCCGACCATCCAAGAGGGCATGAACGTAAAAGTGTCTGCTGCAGCCTGCAGGTCCATGACCAGGAAATACCGGTATTCATCCAGCCACTGCAGCTCCTTCAGTTTCAGTTAATCCTTAAACCTCCAAACAATTTTTATTACTTTTTGTCCACATGGGTCATTTTAATCTAAACCATCTTCTAGCAGCTGAAGATTTTAATCCCAGTAAAAAACCAGTTTAGAGCAGTTGAAGCTTTTAATCCCAATATAAACTAGTCTGTAGCAGCTGAAGCTTTTATCCATCCATCCAACCATCCATCTTCTGCTGCTTATCCGGAGTCGGGTCGCAGGGCAGCTGCCTAAGCAGGGAAATCCAGACTTCCCTCTCCCCGGCCACATTCACCAGCTCATCCGGAGGGATCCCGAGGCGTTCCCAGGCCAACCGAGAGATGTAGTCCCTCCAGCGTGACCTGGGTCTTCCCCGGGGCCTCTTTCTGGTGGGACGTGCCTGGAACACTTCACCAGGGAGAAGTCCAGGAGGCATCCTAACCAGATGCCCGAGCCACCTCATCTGGCTCCTCTCGATGTGGAGGAGCAGTGGCTCTACTCTGAGCCCCTCCTGGATCATCGAGCTTCTCACCCTATCTCTAAGGGAGAGCCCGGCCACCCTGCGGAGAAAAGTAATTTCGGCCGCTTGTATTTGCGATCTTGTTCTTTCGTTCACTACCCACAGCTCGTGACCATAGGTGAGGGTAGGAACATAGATCGACCAGTAAATCGAGAGCTTTGCCTTTTGGCTCAGCTCCTTCTTCACCACGACAGACCGATGCAGAGTCCACATTACTGCACACGCCGCACCGATCCACCTGTCCATCTCCCGCTCCACTCCACTCCACACAAGACCCCGAGATACGTGAACTCCTCCACTTGGGGCAGGACCCTAATGCAGACCCGGAGAGAGCACTCCATCCTTTTCCGGCTGAGGACCATGGTCTCGGACTTGGAGGTGCTGATTCTCATCAGAGCTGCTTCACACTCGGCTGCGAATCGTTCCAGTGAGAGCTGAAGAGCACGGCCTGATAAAGCCAACAGAACCACATCATCCACAAAGAGCAGAGACCCAATCCTGAGGCCACCGAACCGGATCCCCTCCACACCTCAGCTGCGCCTCAAAATTCTGTCCATAAAGGTTATGAACAGAATCGGTGACAGAGGACAGCCTTGGTGGAATCCAACCCGCACTGGAAATGATTCTGATTTATTGCCAGCGATGCAGACCAAGCTCTGACACCGGTTGTACAGGGACCAGACAGCTCGTACAAGCTGGTCCAGCACTTCATACTCCCGGAGTACCCCCCACAGGAGTCCCCGGGGGACACAGTTGAATGCCTTCTCCATGTCCACAAAGAACATGTAGACTGGTTCAGCGAACTCCCATGTCCTCTCCAAGACCCTGAAGAGGGTGTAGAGTTGGTCCGCTGTTCCATGACCGGGACGAAAACCACACTGCTCCTCCTCAATCCGAGGTTCGACTATCCGACGGACCCTCCTATCCAGCACCTCTGAATAGGCCTTACCAGGGAGGCTGAGGAGTGTGATCCCCCTGTAGTTGGAGCACACCCTCCGGTCCCCCTTTTTGAAGAGGGGGACCACCACCCCAGTCTGCCAGTCCAGGGGAACTGTCCCCGATGTCCACGCGATGCTGCAGAGGCGTGTCAGCCAAGACAGCTCTACAGCATCCAGAGCTTTAAGGAACTCCGGGCAGACCTCATCCACCCCCAGGGCCTTGCCACCAAGGAGATTTTTAACCACCTCAGCGACCTCAACCCCAGAGATAGGAGAGCCAGCACCAGCCATCCCAGACTCTGCTTCCTCATCGGAAGGCGTGTTGGTGGGATTGAGAAGGCCTTCGAAGTATTCTCTCCGCTGCCTCACAACGTCCCGAGTCAAGGTCAGTAGCCCCCCATCCTCACTGTACACAGTGTTGACGGAGCACTGCTTTCCCCTCCTGAGCCGCCGGATGGTGGACCAGAATCTCCTTGAAGTTGTCCTAAAGTCATTCTCCATGGGATCTCCAAACTCCTCCCATGCTCGACCGCCGAAGCTGCGTTACGCTTAGCCTGCCGAGACCCATCAGCTGCCTCTGGAGTCCCACAGGCCGAAAAGGCCTGACAGGACTCCTTCTTCAGCTTGACGGCATCCCTTACTGCTGGTGTCCACCAACGAGTTCGGAGGTTACCGCCATGACAGGCACCAACAACCTTACGGCCACAGCTGCGACTGGCCACCTCGACAATAGAGGCACAGAACACAGCCCACTCGGACTCAATGTCCCCCGCCCCACCTGGGACGTGGTTGAAGCTCTGCCGGAGATGGGAGTTGAAACTCTTTCTGACAGGGGACTCTGTGAGACATTCTCAGCAGACCCTCACAACACGCTTGGGTCTGCCAGGCCTGACTGGCATCCTCCCCCACCATCTGAGCCAACTCACCACCATGTGGTGATCAGTTGACAGCTCCGCCCCTCTCTTCACCCGAGTGTCCAAGACATGTGGCCGCAAGTCCGATGATTCGACTACAAAGTCGATCATCGATCTGCAGCCTAGAGTGTCCTGGTGCCAAGTGCACATGTGGACACTCTTCTGTCTGAACAAGGTGTTCGTTATGGTCAGTCCATGACGAGCACAGAAGACGAACAACAAGACACCTCTCGGATTTAGATCAGGGGGGCCGTTCCTCCCAATCACGCCCCTCCAGATCTTGCTGTCATGCGCCACATGAGCATTGAAGTCCCCCAGCAGAACGAGGGAGTTCCCGGAAGGAGTGCTTTACAACACCCCGTCCAAGGACTCCAAAAATGCTCAGGGAGGAGCTGAAACTTTTAATCCCAGTAAAAACCAGTCTGTAGCAGTTTTTAATCCCAGTATAAACCAGTCTGTAGCAGCTTTTAATCCCAGTATAAACCAGTCTGTAGCAGCTTTTTATCCCAGTATAAACCAGTGTGAAGCAGCTTTTAATCCCAGTATAAACCAGTCTGTAGCAGCTTTTAATCCCAGTATAAACCAATCTGTAGCAGCTTTTAATCCCAGTATAAACCAGTCTGTAGCAGCTTTTAATCCCAGTATAAACCAGTCTGTAGCAGCTTTTTATCCCAGTATAAACCAGTGTGAAGCAGCTTTTAATCCCAGTATAAACCAGTCTGTAGCAGCTTTTAATCCCAGTATAAACCAATCTGTAGCAGCTTTTAATCCCAGTATAAACCAGTCTGTAGCAGCTTTTAATCCCAGTATAAACCAGTCTGTAGCAGCTTTTAATCCCAGTATAAACCAGTCTGTAGCAGCTTTTAATCCCAGTATAAACCAGTCTGTAGCAGCTTTTAATCCCAGTATAAACCAGTCTGTAGCAGCTTTTAATCCCAGTATAAACCAGTCTGTAGCAGCTGTTAATCCCAGTATTAACCAGTCTGTAGCAGCTTTTAATCCCAGTATAAACCAGTCTGTAGCAGCTTTTAATCCCAGTATAAACCAGTCTGTAGCAGCTTTTAATCCCAGTATAAACCAGTCTGTAGCAGCTTTTAATCCCAGTATAAACCAGTCTGTAACAACTTTTAATCCCAGTATAAAGCAGTGTGAAGCAGCTTTTAATCCCAGTATAAACCAGTCTGTAGCAGCTTTTAATCCCAGTATAAACCAGACTGTAACAGCTTTTAATCCCAGTATAAACCAGTCTGTAGCAGCTTTTAATCCCAGTATAAACCAGTCTGTAGCAGCTTTTAATCCCAGTATAAACCAGTGTGTAGCAGCTTTTAATCCCAGTATAAACCAGTCTGTAGCAGCTTTTAATCCCAGTATAAACCAGTCTGTAGCAGTTTTTAATCCCAGTATAAACCAGTCTGTAACAACTTTTAATCCCAGTATAAATCAGTGTGAAGCAGCTTTTAATCCCAGTATAAACCAGTTTGTAGCAGCTTTTAATCCCAGTATAAACCAGTCTGTAGCAGCTTTTAATCCCAGTATAAACCAGACTGTAACAGCTTTTAATCCCAGTATAAACCAGTCTGTAGCAGCTTTTAATCCCAGTATAAACCAGTGTGTAGCAGCTGTTGATCCCAGTATTAACCAGTCTGTAGCAGCTTTTAATCCCAGTATAAACCAGTCTGTAGCAGCTTTTAATCCCAGTATAAACCAGTCTGTAACAGCTTTTAATCCCAGTATAAACCAGTCTGTAGCAGCTTTTAATCCCAGTATAAACCAGTCTGTAGCAGCTTTTAATCCCAGTATAAACCAGTCTGTAGCAGCTTTTAATCCCAGTATTAACCAGTCTGTAGCAGCTTTTAATCCCAGTACAAACCAGTCTGTAGCAGCTTTTTATCCCAGTATAAACCAGTGTGAAGCAGCTTTTAATCCCAGTATAAACCAGTCTGTAGCAGCTGTTAATCCCAGTATAAACCAGTCTGTAGCAGCTTTTAATCCCAGTATAAACCAGTCTGTAGCAGCGTTTAATCCCAGTATAAACCAATCTGTAGCAGCTTTTAATCCCAGTATAAACCAGTCTGTAGCAGCTTTTAATCCGAGTATAAACCAGTCTGTAGCAGCTTTTAATCCCAGTATAAACCAGTCTTTAGCAGCTTTTAATCCCAGTATAAACCAGTCTGTAACAACTTTTAATCCCAGTATAAACCAGTCTGTAGCAGCTTTTAATCCCAGTATAAACCAGTCTGTAACAACTTTTTATCCCAGTATAAACCAGTCTGTAGCAGCTTTTAATCCCAGTATAAACCAGTCTGTAGCAGCTTTTAATCCCAGTATAAACCAGTCTGTAGCAGCTTTTAATCCCAGTATAAACCAGTCTGTAGCAGCTTTTAATCCCAGTATAAACCAGTCTGTAGCAGCTTTTAATCCCAGTATAAACCAGTCTGTAGCAGCTTTTAATCCCAGTATAAACCAGTCTGTAGCAGCTTTTAATCCCAGTATTAACCAGTCTGTAGCAGCTTTTAATCCCAGTATAAATTAGTCTGTAGCAGCTTTTAATCCCAGTATTAACCAGTCTGTAGCAGCTTTTAATCCCAGTATTAACCAGTCTGTAACAACTTTTAATCCCAGTATAAACCAGTCTGTAGCAGCTTTTAATCCCAGTATAAACCAGTCTGTAACAGCTTTTAATCCCAGTATAAACCAGTCTGTAACAGTTTTTAATCCCAGTATAAACCAGTCTGTAACAGCTTTTAATCCCAGTAAAAACCAGTCTGTAGCAGCTTTTAATCCCAGTATAAACCAGTCTGTAACAGCTTTTAATCCCAGTATAAACCAGTCTGTAACAGCTTTTAATCCCAGTATAAACCAGTCTGTAGCAGCTTTTAATCTCAGTATAAACCAGTCTGTAGCAGCTGTTAATCCCAGTATAAACCAGTCTGTAACAGCTTTTTATCCCAGTATAAACCAGTCTGTAGCAGCTTTTAATCCCAGTATAAACCAGTCTGTAGCAGCTTTTAATCCCAGTATAAACCAGTCTGTAACAGCTTTTAATCCCAGTATAAACCAGTCTGTAGCAGCTTTTAATCCCAGTATAAACCAGTCTGTAGCAGCTTTTAATCCCAGTATAAACCAGTCTGTAGCAGCTGTTAATCCCAGTATAAACCAGTCTGTAGGAGCTTTTAATCCCAGTATAAACCAGTCTGTAACAGCTTTTAATCCCAGTATAAACCAGTCTGTAACAGCTTTTAATCCCAGTATAAACCAGTCTGTAGCAGCTTTTAATCCCAGTATAAACCAGTCTGTAACAGCTTTTAATCCCAGTATAAACCAGTCTGTAACAGCTTTTAATCCCAGTATAAACCAGTCTGTAGCAGCTTTTAATCCCAGTATAAACCAGTCTGTAGCAGCTGTTAATCCCAGTATAAACCAGTCTGTAACAGCTTTTTATCCCAGTATAAACCAGTCTGTAGCAGCTTTTAATCCCAGTATAAACCAGTCTGTAGCAGCTTTTAATCCCAGTATAAACCAGTCTGTAACAGCTTTTAATCCCAGTATAAACCAGTGTGTAGCTGCTTTTAATCCCAGTATAAACCAGTGTGTAGCAGCTTTTAATCCCAGTATAAACCAGTGTGTAGCTGCTTTTAATCCCAGTATAAACCAGTGTGTAGCAGCTTTTAATCCCAGTATAAACCAGTGTGTAGCTGCTTTTAATCCCAGTATAAACCAGTGTGTAGCAGCTTTTAATCCCAGTATAAACCAGTGTGTAACAGCTTTTAATCCCAGTATAAACCAGTGTGTAGCTGCTTTTAATCCCAGTATAAACCAGTGTGTAGCAGCTTTTAATCCCAGTATAAACCAGTCTGTAACAGCTTTTAATCCCAGTATAAACCAGTGTGTAGCTGCTTTTAATCCCAGTATAAACCAGTGTGTAGCTGCTTTTAATCCCAGTATAAACCAGTGTGTAGCTGCTTTTAATCCCAGTATAAACCAGTGTGTAACAGCTTTTAATCCCAGTATAAACCAGTGTGTAGCTGCTTTTAATCCCAGTATAAACCAGTGTGTAGCTGCTTTTAATCCCAGTATAAACCAGTATGTAGCAGCTGTCAGACTGGGAGGTAAAATGATGTAAAATGAATGTATGAATAGATGTAGCAGCATAAAGGTCGACCAGAAGAAGAAAGCAGAATTTATTACTAACAGAACTTTGTAGAAATAACACACAGACCAACAGTGACCAAACCTTTTCTCATCTCATCGTTCTCTCAAGTCTTGGCTTTCAGGAGAAAAAATATTGTTATTGAAACAAACACACAACAGAAACTATTTCCATGTTTCCACTTTTTCCTCATTTCCAGTTATTCCTGCTACTATTTACCTGCTATCCTCACTAAACCAACTCCAGCTCAGCTGCTTTGTGGCGCCACCGTGCATCAGAAACGTCTTCTTGGCTTTATTCCAGCCATAGAGGAGCATTATTTTTCTTCTTCTCACACACACATAGAACTTTCTGCTCACTGGTTGATCTTTGGCTGCTCCTGATTGGACGTTACCGTCAATCTAAGCTCTCTGATTGGTGGAAAGTCTGACAGGAAGTGGCTTCATCATCATGTCCAGGTCTAAATAGAGGTCTCTTAGCAACATAGTAGTGATGGTGATGTTTTTATGGTGAAATGTGATAAATAATGCTGTTATCATGGATCATTGTGGATTTACCAGATAGAGTCTCTGAATAAAACTACATTTAGTGGCTGGATTGTAAACCTCCTAGACGGGATAGAAATGCTGGAAAACATCCATAGATCAGCTAAAAGGTAAAATATCCATCACATTTACCCCACAGAGATACACACCACCGCTCCTGGTGGTGGAGGAGATAGACCTCAGGGAGACCTGATGGAGGTCTAAGGGTTAATAAATTCGGGTTCCTCTATCGGGTCTCTGTTGGTTGCATCCTCCTCATCACCTCTCACCCACATCTCACCAAAGGCATATTTTTCAAGTAACTTGCTGATGTTTTCCCTGAAAGTCAGGATATGAGTGGAGGAGTGGGCGGGGACTCACCGGTCGACCGTGCAGACTCTCGAAGTAGAGCAGACATTTCTGCAGAGTGATCTTCTCCAGCACCATCTGAGCCTGGGTCATCTCCTGCAGACCAACATCAGACCATCAGAGGAGGAGACACAGCCGAGGAGTAGAACCAGGACCCAACACCCACCTTCATATTGTCGGGCAGACCCAGGGTCTGTCTCTTCTCCCTCAGACGTCTGAACAGAGATTCCACCGTTTCCTCCAGACTGGGTTTGTGCTCCGACGCCCCCTGCTGGCTGGAACCCGACCTGCAGACAGCATGAGGCAATCAGAAGAACATCCAGTTTTCAGACATGACTGTGTGTTCATGATGTGGGGCTAGGACTGGGTGATACATCCATTACACTCCACCTGTCCCGAGTTGATCAGTATGCGATTCATCAAACATCTACATCGCACACATCAGGAACAAATTCTCCCGGCAGTCTTTTAAGCTCTTTATATAGAAATTTCAGGTAGTGATGAAGACGGTGATGAAGGTCTGAGCTACAGAATCAGTAGCTCCATTACGAGGGCAGAATTAAAATCAATCTGATCAGATTCCAGCTGCCATGTTTACTTTTTATTTTTTTTTTATTTACCCTGTCCTGTCCAGCACGGCCAACACCCTACATGTCTGTGAGAGAGCGGGGAGGGGAGAGGACCAGAGGGAAGCAAACTTTCCTCCAGAAGGTGAGCTGTTGGTGGCAGTAGGTGCCCCCGTTCCCAGGGAGACCCCCCAGAGCAGGACAGGCCAGGAGCAGCCATCCACCATGACCAGGGCATGTTTGCAAAAGTAAACTGATCAGTTGTGTGTTGACATGTTGGGAAGATCTTTTGTACATGTGCAGTGTGGACTACGATAAGATATGATGTGATACCGTGCAAGAGACAAGACAAACGTCACCATCAGACTGTCTTTTACTGGCTGGAGAGATCAGAGTCCCGGTCAGATGAAGATGTTGCTGGTTTACCCGTCGACAGGGCAGAAACTCAGTAAAAGCTCCTTAGAGCATCTTTAACGTTAGTTGTCACTGGCATAAGAGTGAAAGCTGAGACGTGGTTGAGGATGATCTGACTAAGAAAAGGAGACTGAGCACCGAGCCCTGAGGAGCACCGTGGTTATCTGCAGCCAGGGAGGAGGACGAGGAACCGTCAACAGTAACAAAGACAGGACGAAGAGGAGGATGGAGTCAAAGGCTGCAGAAAGATCCAAGAGGATACGGACCAGAGTCAGCAGCAACAAGGAGATTGTCAGTTATTTTCATGAGGGTGGTCCCAGTGGCCTGATTGGATGGTCGATGGTTGTGTGTGTGGTGGGTCGGAGGTTGGCGGGTAATTATTGAGGTCATCAGGATCCAGACCCGATTTCCTAAGGGTGGGAGCCACTGAAGAAGGTGAACCAGTGTTAAAACCTAAATAAACTGGAAGCGGTAAACGTACCTGTGGACGTCGGTGGTCTCCTGCTCCTTGGACTCGAACACCGACTGCCTCAGTCTGAGTTCTACACAGGACACAACAGCAGGTGTTTTTATGATAAAATGTCAACAGCCTGTTGAGAAGATCGATGGGAAAAGCTGAATCTGCAGCAGGTTTCATGCTTGTACCTTTCAGCTGCTTGCGAGCCTTCGCCAGTTCACTCATGACCCTGACCATCTCTGGGTTGGAGTATTTGTCGTTGTGGGACGGCTGAGACAACAGAAACAGACTGATATGACTTAAACTCAGCTTTCAGTTTGTCTGTGAACACAACAAACGTCTTGTCTGACTCAGACAAGAAGACAGAAAGAAATTGACAAGAAACAGCAGATTTCCACAGAAATGGTTGAAGGTTAAACATGTCAGTTTATTTTACTGGTTAAACAAACCACCAGAGTTCATGTCAGCATCAGATATCAGAGTTTAAACCATTTAAAACCAGTTCAGAAGAATTTCTTTTGGGAGTCTTCCCTGTTTGCTCATGAATGTGGTACCTGCAGTCCATCCGGTGGCCAGCAGAGGGCAGCGTGTGAGAGAAAGACTCCCCTCTCATTCAGTTTGTAAAATCTTAAATTCATTCTGTGAATGATTCCCACCTTCACACGAGCTGATAAAGACATGTAACAGATCAGGTGTTGACTCACCTTGTAGTTCATCTCCAGTTCAAACTGCTCCTCAAACCTGCGAACCCTCTTCTTCAAGGTCTGGATGTGTCTGGTGAGGAAGGGGATGGAGGGAGGAAACCCGTCCTCTGAGCCTTCAGTCCTGTCCCCCCGACCCCGACACCTGGACACAAACAGATAAAATTCAGATGGAAGCAGGTGGTGGAAACCTTCCTCAGAGGTTTTCTCCATATCGACATGACAGCATCACACAGTTGCTGCAGGTTTGTCGGCTGCATCCATGATGAGAATCTCCCGTTCCACCACATCCCAAAGCTGCTCTACTGGACTGAGATCTGGTGGCTGTGGAGGCCGTTGGAGTCCAGTGAACTCATGGTCATGTTCTAGAAAGCAGGTGGAGATGATCTGAGCTTTGTGACATGGTGCATTATCCTGCTGGAAGTAGCATCAGAAGATGCTCCACTGTGGTCATAAAGGGATGGACATGGTCAGCAACAATACTCAGGTAGGCTGTGCTGGTTAAACCAGGACACGCTATTTTTTACAGTGTTATATATGTTGACGTTATTTACACCGAGCCAGCCGGCTCATCTTTCCATCTGTCATCTCCACATCCTGCCGTCATAACGGAGAAATGACTGAAAAATGAGAAGATGTAGAAAGAGACGGGAAGTCGATGCTGAGAGACGGTTGTAGGTTTTCATCGGTAAACAGCGAGCTCATCGTTCAGGAAGCAGCATGTCTGGACCCTCTGCTTCTGGCCGGTTCTCCGAGAAAAGATGATGATGGTGATGATGAAGGATAGATTACATAAGATACATTAATGCAGCAGGCACATGGAGGTCAAACTGAAACCTCTTCAGGATAACCAGATTTCATCCACAAGGCTGAGATTCTCTGCATAGACCATGTGACGGCACGTCTGTAAGCACCAAGAACAGGTTTCATTATAAGAAAGCAGAAGTAAGAAACCCTTCATCCAGTCCCAGATGCCTGGTCATGAACCCCACCCGGATCAACAGAAAAGGATGCCGCAGGAGGATGTGATGATGTGATCCAACGATACGATGGCGCTTAGCAGGACCTGCTGGAGAAACTTGTAGAAGAGATGGTTTGTGGGTGGTTGTCATGACACTGGAAGCTCTGTCTCTGAGGTAGAAAATCTGTTTCCTGTCAGCAGCTGAAGAGCAAACAGCTTTTCAGGCTTCTATCTGAGGGGGGTTTCTGTTGGAGAAGCGTCCTTTCCATAAACCCAGACAGTGTAAACAAACTCAGAGTAGAAAACAGTAAACAAGTAAACAATGATGCTCACAGGATGTACTGCTGGCTGCAGGGTGGGGACGGCGCCGAATCCGGGTCAGAGTTGAACCTCAGGCTGGGACTGGAGCAGCGTGGAGAGGGCAGGGGGCTGGGAAGTCCTGCCAGCAGCTGGAGGAGAGCTCCACCTCCTCCTGATCCATCTCCTCCCCCCTCCTCGCCTCCTGGACTGCTCCACTGTGGGGAGTGATGAGGGCTGGGGGGCAGCACTTCATCAGGGGATGGAGGCCGCTGACCCGGGTGGATGGGGGTTAACGGCTGATGTCGAGGGGATTGTGGAGGTCTGGTCAGGACGGTCAACAGCTCTGCACAAACACAGGTTTACATGTAGAAAACAAGTTGTTTACATCACAGCACATTTATAAGAAGAAAACAGATTAATAAACATGATTCAGATGTTTAACCCAACTGTCAGTTATCACCCGATCATACTCTGCATGACTCCGACCAGCCAGACAGGAAGCAGCAGAGCAGCTTGTTATCAGTGGACAGGTGAAAAGCTGCATCTCTGATGGGATGGGGCTGCATTAGTGCCTATGGCGTGGGCAGCTTCCACATCTGTAAAGCTCCATCAATGCTGAAAAGTACATGGAGGTTTTAGAGCAACATCTGCTCCCATCCAGACAACGTCTCTTTCAGGGAAGGCCTTGCAGATTTCAGCAAGACGATGCTGAACCACATCCTGCATCCATCACAGCAGCATGGCTTCACAGGAGAAGAGTCCGGCTGCTGAACTGGCCTGCCTGCAGTCCAGACCTTTCACCAGTACACAACATCTGGAGCATCATGGAAGCAGAAATCCAGCAACCAAGGTCCAGGACTGTAGAGCAGCTAGAATCCTGCATCAGACCAGAATGGGACGACATTCCTCTCCTAAAACTCCAGCAACTGGTCTCCTCACTTCCCAGACGTTTCCAGACATGTTAGAGGAAGAAGATGCTACACCATGCTGAACACCACCCTGGAACTACTTTTTACACCGTGCTGAACATCACCCTGGAACTACTTTTTACACCATGATGAACATCACCCTGGAACTACTTTTTACACCATGATGAACATCACCCTGGAACTACTTTTTACACCATGCTGAACACCACCCTGGAACTACTTTTTACACCATGCTGAACACCACCCTGGAACTACTTTTTACACCATGCTGAACACCACCCTGGAACTACTTTTTACACCATGATGAACATCACCCTGGAACTACTTTTTACACCATGCCGAACATCACCCTGGAACTACTTTTTACACCGTGCCGAACACCACCCTGGAACTACTTTTTACACCGTGCCGAACACCACCCTGGAACTACTTTTTACACCGTGCCGAACACCACCCTGGAACTACTTTTTACACCGTGCTGAACACCACCCTGGAACTACTTTTTACACCGTGCTGAACACCACCCTGGAACTAGTTTTTACACCTTGCTGAACATCACCCTGGAACTACTTTTTACACCCTGGAACTACTTTTTACACCGTGCTGAACATCACCCTGGAACTACTTTTTACACCGTGCTGAACACCACCCTGGAACTACTTTTTACACCGTGCTGAACACCACCCTGGAACTAGTTTTTACACCTTGCTGAACATCACCCTGGAACTACTTTTTACACCGTGCCGAACACCACCCTGGAACTACTTTTTACACCGTGCTGAACACCACCCTGGAACTACTTTTTACACCGTGCTGAACACCACCCTGGAACTAGTTTTTACACCTTGCTGAACATCACCCTGGAACTACTTTTTACACCCTGGAACTACTTTTTACACCGTGCTGAACATCACCCTGGAACTACTTTTTGCACCGTGCTGAACATCACCCTGGAACTACTTTTTACACCGTGCCGAACACCACCCTGGAACTACTTTTTACAGATGTGTTGCTGCATCAGATTCCCTATCACCTCATATTTTCCATCACATGGTGAATTTTCTCCGTTTCATGCAGCTGACATGTTTTTTATGTTCTACGGGGGATAAAAGATGGATGATGAGGTTGCTTTTATTTACATTTGATTAAGAGAACCAACTTTTTTTGTCGATCAGATCCATTTATAACATTTAAACATCAGAGATAAATCAGTTCAGAGCTGTTATCAATGAAAAATAAACCTTTACATGAACAAAGGCAAAATTCAAAGGATGACTTGATTGACTGATCGATTTCCATCAATAATCAGGTTTGATACATGTAGATTTTAGTGAAAGAAGGAGGAAATGTTGAAGGATGAAGGACAACGCTGCTGCAGAGTGTTTTCCTTCAGTGTGCTGAGCTATAAATAACTCCATGCTAGGGGGAAGGAGGCAGCGTGCCAACACACACTCGCATGCACGGCATGCACGGCGGCATTGATGAGAATCTGAGCAGAAATATACATATATATACATATATATATATATATATATATGTATATATATATTATATATAGTAAAAGTATAAATATTTATCTGATATGTTTTTACAGCAGGTTTTTGTAAAGAACATTTTTGTCCTTTAAGGACCTGAAAGGGTTGGAAATTTGTCCCTCATGTCCCGATGAACTTAAAGAAAAAAAGACCAGAGAAACTTTCTCAGCAAACATCATCCTACATGGAAAAGTTCCTGATGACCTCAGTGTGGACAGGTGACATACAGGTGTGGAGAGGGACAGACAGGTGGGGACAGAGACAGACAGGTGTGGAAAAGGACAGACGCGTGGGGACAGGGACAGAAAGAGACAGACAGGTGTGGACAGAGACATACAGGTGTGGAGAGGGACAGACAGGTGTGGACAGGGACAGACAGGTGGGGACAGAGACAGACAGGTGGGGACAGGGACAGACAGGTGGGGACAGGGACATACAGGTGTGGACAGGGACAGACAGGTGGGGACAGAGACAGACAGGTGTGGAAAAGGACAGACGCGTGGGGACAGGGACAGAAAGAGACAGACAGGTGTGGACAGAGACATACAGGTGTGGAGAGGGACAGACAGGTGTGGACAGGGACAGACAGGTGGGGACAGAGACAGACAGGTGGGGACAGGGACAGACAGGTGGGGACAGGGACATACAGGTGTGGACAGGGACAGACAGGTGGGGACAGAGACAGACAGGTGTGGACAGGGACAGACAGGTGGGGACAGGGACATACAGGTGTGGACAAGGACAGACAGGTGGGGACAGAGACAGACAGGTGTGGACAGACAGGTGTACCTGGTGGGTTGTTCTCGTTGGGGACGTGGTGGCAGACTGCTACCGTCTTCACCTCCCTTCCACCAGCCTCCGTCTGGATGCGGGGGCTCTTCTGCTCTTTGCTGCCCAGGGCAGGAGGGCTCTCCTCTGGGGACGGCCCCCCGTCCACCTCCAGCGCCTGGAGCTTCAGCAGCGAACTCTGCAAACAGAAGCAGAACATGCCAGATCCAGAGATGAAGCAGGTCCAGAGATGAAGCAGGTCCAGAGATGAACCAGATCCAGAGATGAAGCAGATCCAGAGATGAACCAGATCCAGAGATGAACCAGTTTCAGAGATGAACCAGAGCCAGAGAGGAAGCAGGTCCCAGAAGGAGCGTTGGTGGTAGATGTGGAGCCGGTGGTCAGGTGCGGCTATCAGGGATTCCAGGTATTAGCTAGGTCCATGTATGTCAGGCTGTTTTTCAGAAACTAGTCATCTCCTCTCTAAATCTAAGGATAAACTGGTCAGCTTCTCATCCATGAATTAGTCTAAGACAAGCTTCCTCAGCCTGCGGCTCCAGAGATTAGTCATGTATGCTTCCTGTGGTCTGAGCTCCAGCTGTTAGCCTGTACCAGAAGGAGAAAATCAGCTGATTTCTTCTTCCTCCGTCGCTGTATGTCCAGGAATTATCCAACTTCATTCCAGACAGTGTGGCTGGAAATGATTTGAGCTCTAACCCTCTGGTATGACGATGATGATGATGATGCTGCGATGGTCTCCTCCCTCACTCCCTCCCTCTCTCATTGTGTCTGCTCCTCTCTCGTCCCCCTCCCTTTCTGAAAGGATTACTCATCCTCAGTCTTGTGAGGAAGAGGAGGGGAGGAGGATGAGGAAGGCAGCTAAGCTTCTCCTTCATCGTGAGGTTTTTCCCGCAGAGTGGGAGGACCGTCCTGCTGACGTCACAGAGTGTTTAAAATTCTCATTCATAAAAACACAGGGGGAGGAGGAAGAGGAGAAGGAGGAGGAAGAGCAGGAGGAGGAGGAGAAGGAGGAGAATGAGCTTCTCCTCAAGCATGTTTACAACCACTGAAAACGCTTAATTGTAAAATGGTTTCAGTTTTCTATGAAGTGTTTTCAAGACATGTTTCATAAAAAAGCTTTTTGGGATAAGACTTGTTATCTACGGAGCTGTAGTTCATTATAATTGTATAATGTTAAAATATGTTTATAAAGTGTTAAACTAATCGTTGTTGTGTCTGATGTGAAGAAAGTCCCGTGATGAGCTGAAGGGTCTTGGGAGAGGCTGGAGATGCTGCTACACCGGATTCCTTCAGGCGCACACGCTGGTTTGTTACCTGCTTTATATTCAAGCTTGCTTGATGCAGCATGGACAGTGTAGATGTGTGTAATGTGTGTAATGTGTGTAATGTGTGTAGATGTGTGTAATGTGTGTAATGTGTGTAATGTGTGTGATGTGTGTAATGTGTGTAATGTGTGTGATGTGTGTAATGTGTGTAATGTGTGTAATGTGTGTGATGTGTGTGATGTGTGTAGATGTGTGTAATGTGTGTGATGTGTGTAGATGTGTGTAATGTGTGTAATGTGTGTAATGTGTGTAATGTGTAGATGTGTGTAATGTGTAGATGTGTGTAATGTGTAGATGTGTGTAATGTGTAGATGTGTGTCCACTTTGACAGAGAGAAAAAGAACAAAAGAAAATAAATGAAGAAGACATCAGGACGTTTTGTGGCCTTTATTAATTGAACTGGTGCAGCTAATACACATACACACACACACACACACACAGGCGCTGGCGTGGGACGCTGCAGAGCTGGAGGCGACACTGGGCCGTGGAGCTGACAGATTTCAGACAGACTGCGGCCTCCAACCTCGTGGTGGTGCTACACGTACGAAGGGAGGTAAGGCTCCACCAAACTATTCAGGCAGGACTTTTTGGCCAGGTGTAGGCACTCTGCTGGGTCTGGTCATATCATTCTGTCATGGTTTGGCGGACGCAGGTAGAAAGCAGGTAAAAGTGTTTAATCCATAAACCAGAAACTCAGAAAACACAGGACAGGGAAACAGGACGGATGATGTGACAAAGGCTAACTGAAACCAAGGAGAATAAATACACAGGGTGTGTCCCAATTCAGGGTCTACACACTTGGAAGTCTGCTTAACGTTGGTGAAATGGGACAGCCTACCTAGTCTACAAGAATTTCCCATAGCAACAACACAGGACGTTGAATCACTTAAACCTCTGAAATTACTCGTAGGAAACGTCAGTAGACGCCGAACACGGAGCGGCAACACCGACAGTAAATAAAAGAAAAAAAAAAAAAACACAGTTTGAGGCTCTGTTGTTTTCCAGCCGGTACACACTTCATTAACCCCTTAAAAGTAATTGAATATCAAATATTACCGAATTTTAATGTCACCATTTAACAAACATGCTTTAAATGTACTTGATTTTGTAACGTATATACTAAAGTGTAGTTAAAAGAACGTACTTTTTTTTAAATAAAACTTTATTTAAACTTAATACGACTCTTCTGAGGTTGCTGATTCGCCACCGTCCTGTGCGCAATGAATTGTGGGAGACAAGAGGCCGTGAAGGATGCATCACCAGCAGCCTTCGTTTGAGGCCAAACGAAGTGCTGATTCGAAGGATGGATTCGGAGGGTCCTTCTAATTCTGTGAATTGGGACAGTACTTCGCGCACCGCGATGACGTATGTGGCCGACGAATCAGCACTTCGAAGTGTGCAGACCCTGAATTGGGACACAGCTACAGAGGAACTAACTAGACACAGGTGAGGTGAACAAACAAGCAGACCAGGTGAACTAATGAAACCAAGAGCAACACAGACCTAAACGTGACAATGAACCTGCAGCCTCCGCTACCGGGAGTTAAGGGTTAACATCTCGTTTCCGGGTGTAACGTCAGGTCTGTAGATGTAACTATAAACATGTGTGGTATCCACAGAAAGTCCAGAATCTCAGCTACCAGCTCAGTAAAACCATTTCTATCACCAACAAACACAGTTAAGACAACAATAGTTAAAAGACCAGGTACACAAAGTCCGAAACAACATGTAAACACAGATGATGTTTCCCCATGAACACGAACCAACGGCTCCTCTACTGAAAGCTCACATCTCACAGATTCCACAGCTGGAAGTTTCATCTCGCTACAACCAAGATTCACCGAACCAGAGGCAGAAGAAGACCCGATTTATGCTGCACGCTTGGAAAAAACATGTCTTAGCTCTGCTGTCTGGCCTCAGAGCTTCTATCCACCAGGATAAAACCACATTTAGTTAAAAAATAAAAAAACACAATTTTACTTATCATCTTCTGGGAGCAGTTTCCCTCCAAAAATGACATTTTTCTACCATCTGAATGGGTGTAGATGGACAAAGAGAAATGTGGTTCTTTTTCTTCTTGAAGTTTCAGACAGAAAACGTGACTTCATGTTAATAAAGCCACTCTCTCCTGATTCCACCATCACCGCTGCAGCAGGACCAGACATGGAGGAAGAGGCCTGATGCAGCCTCTGTATGAGGTTCCTCTGGTTCAGACCAGTAGCAAGAAGGTTGAAGACAAAACTGAATTAATGTGCAATAAAAAAGAAATAACTTATTAAATAATGTGTTACCGCAAAGAGAACACATTAACGTGCCCAACCCTAACACATACATACACATACACACACACATACATATATATATATATATATATATATATATATATATATACATATATATATATATATATATATATATATATATATATATATATATATATATATATATATATACACATATATATACATATATACATTTTCAGACGTTAAAAAACACAGAACCCCTTCAGGTTGTTCTTGTTTATTATTTTTATTTGGTTTCTAACAGTCACAACCATAAAACTCGGAAAGAAGCTTTCTTCAGTTACCAAGGCAACCACTAATAATACTGATCTTAATATTAATCGTAACCCGTAAACAACAGAAATACGTTGGAGCAATATATACAAATAAATCTGGAAGATTCATCACTAAAATAGAAACATAAAACTTTCTGGTATAAAGGAGTCACATGATGCGGCCTGGTGCTAAGCTAATGCTAACTGAACACGGTCCATGCATTCGTCATGCAGCGCTGAGATTTCAGAACACTGGTCGTTTTACAAAAATATCACAGCTGCTCGTACAAAGGCTTCATACAAAAGTAGAACAACTGCTTTTTACTAAAGGTCACAAAATACAGCATCGGTACAAATTTTAAGAAACGCATGAGTCAGCATTTTATGGGTAAAACAGAAGCTAAATGTCTGTATCAGCTCAGCTGTTTTCCACCGGCTTTGTGGCTGCAGACTGTTCATCTTCCCCGGCCTGAAAATGAAAGCTGCAGAGGATCAGAGAGGCCGTCTGGAGTTAAAGGTGTAGTCTGTGGTTTGTAGTGACATCTAGTGGCACATTGACCAACTGCAGCCAGACTGATTTAAGATTCTTCATCACTGATCAAACTGAAATTAAAAATGTACAGAGCATGGCTGCTGCGTCCATGTTCAGTCCAGCTTTTTTCTTCTAATCCGGCTCCATTTGTTGGGGAAGTTGCTTCCTTTGGGATATTGTAAAAATGTAGGTCTTGGTTATAGGAAGTGGATTACAAAACAAAGTGCATTGTGGGTTCAGTGCACGGCATTGTGGGTAAGCACAACAAAAACATACACGCTATGGGACGATAGGAGAAAAGTCAAACGTGGAAGATCTCGATAGTTCTGAGAGAAATCTGACGAAGCTGCGAGGACCTGATGCAGCTCCATGTTTTACTCTGCTGGAAACACAAGCTGTTAGTAGGTTAATTAGTGGGCGTGGCTTTACCATCAATGACCTGGATGTGGGCGGAGCTTGATCTCTAGCTGGACTGATGGGAATCAGAAAAAATAAAGACTGAAATCTAAAATCTTCAAAAGGCCTTTTTTCCAAAACAAAAATCAGAAACTTTCCGATTCTCTTTGAAAAAGCTATTTGAAAATATTTTTGCTTCCAGCTGCAAAAGAATTTTCACTTTTTACTAATTTTCTATTTTATTTTTTTTTTTTATTTTATTTTACAAGGTCAGAAAAAGTTTTTTGTTTTCAGTCTGTTGCATATTTTCACCTCCAAAAACTGAAATATAAATAATTATGGAACATTAATTAAATAATTCTATAATAAATAATCGTTACATGATATAATAATATTTAATCAAATAATTCGGTCTAACTCATTGTTGGCCTTCTGTGTTTTATGTTATTTCTCTTAAAATCTTTTTGGTCATTTTTGATTTGTCCAGAAAAATCATCAAAATTTATTTTCAGCTGAAAAACAAACGAAAACAAACTGAAATATTTTTTCATTTTAAAGTTATTTTTAAAATGAGATAAAAAATGACTTCCTTCCAGTAAAACTGGAGTTAGATAACAGACACGATGATGAAGGACTGATGATGTCCATCAGTGTCTTCAGGACTAGAAGCTTTGCAGCCATAAGGGGACAGACGAGAAAACATAGAGAAACATCTGGAAAGTTCCAGGTTCTGGTTCACTGAAGTTCCAGGTTTTCCTGACAGGAAGCACAGATCCGGCAGAGCTGAGCTCATAGATGTTGAAAACATGCAGCAGAAGTCTCCAGAAACCCGCAGGTTGTTTCATCCTTCCGGTGTTTGGTACCATCTCCAGAACTGGAGCCACCATCCCGAGGACTCTGGTCCATCTCCATCCAATCCAGCTGGTCTCCACCAGGTCTCCACTCAGTCACGTTCTAAAAGTCGTAATCCCATCCAGAGTTGTCGTCTAGCGGCGGCTCGTCCACATCTTCAGGGAAACTGTCGAAGTTACTGGTGTCGATGGGAGAGGAGACCTGGACAGAAGAAGAAGTCAGACACCAGAGAAACACCCCAACAGAACTCGATGCATCACGTGGAAACATTCAGACCACCAAAGTTCC
Source organism: Melanotaenia boesemani (assembly GCF_017639745.1). Classification (NCBI taxonomy): domain Eukaryota; kingdom Metazoa; phylum Chordata; class Actinopteri; order Atheriniformes; family Melanotaeniidae; genus Melanotaenia; species Melanotaenia boesemani. Next base: position 1,038,214 of record NC_055702.1, read on the forward strand.
AGCAGGAGGCGCTCTACAAACCACACAACCTCTGGATGTTTGGAATGAACATGGCGACAACAAAGAAGGTTCACTTTAGGTTTGAGATAAAAAAGAAAAGGGAGCAGCTGTGGTCCAATGGTCGCAAGGACCCGCTGACAGATACCGGAAATGCCAGACCCCCGCCAGACCGCAGCCAGACCCCCACCAGAGTCCCACCAGACCGCCGCCAGACCCCCACCAGAGCCCCACCAGACCACCAACAGACTGCCGCCAAACCCCCACCAGACCACCGCCAGACTCCCACCCAACCACCGCCAGACCCCCGCCAGACCACCACCAGACCACCAACAGACCGCCGCCAGACCCCCACCAGACCACCGCCAGACCACCCCCAAACCCCCACCAAACCACCGCCAAACCACCGCCAGACTCCCACCAGACCACCACCAGACCCCCGCCAGACCCCCCCAGACCACCCCCAGACCACCGCCAGACCACCTCCAGACCACCCCCAGACCCCCGCCAGACCCCCACCAGACCACCCCCAGACCACCGCCAGACCCCCGCCAGACCACCCCCAGACCACCGCCAGAGCCCCACCAGACCACCATCAGACCATGCTGGAAGCTGGTGATCTCAGAGGAGTCGATGTAAACAGGTGAACTCTCACCTCAGGTATGATGGGCGGAGTCAGAGTTCCTTTCCTCAGACCCTCCCAGTTGAAACCTTCGAACCACCTGAACACAGAAACACACGAGTTTCACGTCAGGTTGAATGAAAACAACAGCTGGTGGATGAAGGATGAGGACGAGTCTTACTTGTGCTTCTGGATGTCTTTGACTCCGTTCTTCAGGTTCCCGAGTCTCTCCGAGGGATTATCTCTGTGGACGAGGACAGACGGTGTTAGATCTGACCTCTGCCGGGGAAGCGGGATACAACGTGCCTCCTACCTGCACAGCTTCTTGATGAGGTTGGCGGCGTTCTTCGTGATCTTCTTGGGGAACTCGATCATGTCGATGCCTCTCAGGATGATGTTGTAGGTCTTCATAGGATCTGGACCTGAGAAAGGAGGACTGGAGACATAAACAGAGGCTGAACAAAGACTGAAAGACGTTTGGGTCTTCCGGATATGGAGGACAGAAACTGCCAAAATAAAAAAAATACAGAAATATAAAAATAGTTAAAAAATTAATTAAAAGGCCAATAAATTACACAAAATCTTTTCCATTAAATAATTGATCAAAGGTGACATAAATTGATATTTCTTTTGTCATATTCCCAAATGACTGGGAAACCACGGAGACCTGGAAGACATCGTTGGGAATGTTACTACGTGCGGTGATCAGCCAAATAAAATAACTGCCAAGTAGCTAAATGCATATTTTCCCGTATGTTTGTCCTTCCACGTGATGGAAACTGGTGTCATTGAGGAATATAGTAACAGGATTGGAAATGTTGACACGGGGCACTGGGTTCTGGTGGACCGGGTTGTGGTCCAGAGGGGGGTCCCGGTGACCCACATCCGGGCAAGGGAAACCTTGGTCCCTGCTTCATCATGGGGGTGATTTGAGCCGCACTTCGTCTGGTCCCTCCCCTAGACACCTGTTTGCCACGGGTGACCCTACCAGGGGCATGAGCCCCGACAACATAGCTGCTAGGATCATCAGGACGCACAAACTCCTCCACCACGATAAGGTGGTGGCTCAGGGAGGAGCTTACTGTCTATATATATATATATATATATACATATATATATATATATATAATACGCCCCGTCAATTACATAATAAGGCAAAAATGCATACAAATACAAAAATGTAAAAAGAAAGGAAATAAATATGCTTGGAGAAATAAACAGAGGAAGAAAACTGCAAGTAAATATAACTGAATGAAAAAAGGTCAATATATATAAAACTAAATAACTTGGGGGACAAAGAAAAGCAAAAAATAAAGAAATAAACATGGATAAAAAAAGAGCGCAAATAAATAAATACAGCTTAAAATGAAATAGAAAATGGAATAAATAGGGGTATTCATACAAAATTAAATTAAAACAATTAAAAATATATATATAAAATTATTTCACATTTTATGAATTACTAAATGGACAAACGATTAAATTTTTACATAGAATTTTTTAGCCTGTTATGTGGTTTATTTAGGCTCATTTATATTTATGTATTTATCTTTATTTTTGGCCCTTTTGTTCCTCCGTACCAGGACGGCACCATCTGTTTGGTCCTCACCTGCCAGTCAGCAGCTCGTACATCAGGACGCCCAGCGACCAGTAGTCTGCAGAGACGTCGTGACCCTTGTTCAGGATGATCTCCGGAGCGACGTACTCCGGCGTCCCGCAGAACGTCCATGTCTTCTTACAGAAGCCGATCTTCTTTGCAAAGCCAAAGTCCACCTGGAAGGTACAGAACTGACCATGAGAAATCACCGTCCTTCACGTCATCCTAGCTTCATCCTGAAGATGCAGTTGGGTACCAGCTTGGCGTATCCTTGGCTGTCCAGGATGAGGTTTTCAGGTTTCAGGTCTCTGTAGATGATGCCTTTGGCGTGAAGGTAGGCAAAGGCTTCGACCACGCAGCCCGTATAGAACCTGGTGGTTGAGTCTTCAAACGAACCTCTGAAACACAGACGGACAGTTTCCTGAAGAATTTCAGACAATTTCATCCTCGTCAGGATGCGACTTCTAACCAGGATCAGTTCTGGTCTAGTGTCTGGTGGTGGTGGTAGACTGGATCCTGATAAAGCTAGCTCCACGGTGGGGGCTGTGGGGCTGATGATACTGGGTCTTGGATCTGTCTCCACCTGATTTGTGTCCTTCCCCTTCATTCTTATATCTTCATCTAGAAACCAGACTGGTTCCAGAATCTATCCACACGTTTCTCTACTTTAAAACCAGCTAGCAGCCTTGCTAGCCTCCTGTTTAAATGATACTGGATCATGTAGCACTAGCTTAGTCAGCACTAAGTAATGTGGACACTGAGCTTCTCTTTGAGAATCTTTATAGTTTATTTTCAGCTCCAGTGTGAAAATCTTGATGAAGTGAGTTGCTGTGTCGTCCCTTAATATACTCATTTAAAACTAAATATGACCTGGTTTCCCCACATTAGCTTTAAACTAATCTAGTGCTAGCATAGTACTAGATTAGCACTGCTATGTAGCTTCATGCTAACATCAAGTTAACAGTCTTACATAACATTAGTAGTTGTAGTCGCACAGGCACTAAATTTCCATGCAAGTCTGGAAAGATGTTTCTATCCTCCTCCTACATCCACTTGTGACTCATCTGGGGTGTCCAATCAGATTTCAGAGTTGTCAGTGCCACTGACTAGCTCCACCCCTGATGCCAAGCCATTGAGGAGACAGTTAAAGGGTTAAAAACTTGATTCAGTATCAATGATCAACATCAACATTTTATCACCAGCCTCAGAACTGAGGCAGTTCTACCTGCTGGTACAAGAACAGGTGTTTACAGGTGTGTTAGAGGTGTACCTGTCCCTCAGTATGGTCCACAGCTCTCCACCCAGACATGCCTCCATCAACATGTAGAGATATTTACTGTCCTTGAAGGTCCGGTACAGCCTGAACCAAAACAACAGAAGCCCACCCTTCAACAGAACTGGATTAACCTGAAGAACTGATGAAACCTCACAGAGAATTCTGCAAGGTGGGACGGGTCCAAAGATGGAGGTTCTGACCTGACGATGAAGTCGGAGTGGGCCTCGGTCATGATGTGCTTCTCGGAGCGAATGTGCTCCTGTTGCCTCGTGTCCACAATGTATCGCTTCTTCAGGATCTTCATGGCGAACGTCTTTGCCTCTTCGCTCTTCAGCTGTACCTGAACAGAGACAGACAGAGCTGGTAACCATGGCAACAACAAGCCCAGTCAGCTGGTAAACATAGTTAGTCCTCATTCCTCTAAGCTGTAGCACAGGGAAGCAGCTGTTTGCCCTTCTCAGGATCAACGTCAGCATTCAGGCTGTAAACATCCTGCTGCTTATAGAACATGACACAATCCTCTATTCCTGGACCGACTCTTCACGTTATCTGAGCTTGGACATGTTGGAGACGCCGCCACCAGCAGCTGGACGCGTTTCCTCCGTCAGGACATTCGTTTGGAGCTTTCCACCAGCAAACATCTCTTGCTATGATGTGCAAGGTTTCTGTTTCTCCCTGAAAGTCAGAGCTTGTCGTAAAGCTCAGTCAGTTTATCACAAATCATTCGTCATCTTTAACTGGTTCCATTAAGCTGGGCTGGTTCCAGGTTCTGGTCTGATCCAGTCTGGACTGGTAGATGCTGCAGCTGCTGGGAAGGTGAATTACTTAAAATTACTTCCTCTTCGTCTGAGAATCTTTCAGGAAAATTTCCTTCAGTTTCAAACTAACCACAAACATTTCCCTTCGGTCAGAGCTAAGCTAAGCTAACTGGCTTCTCACAACTGACAGAAGGGCCTCTGGATCCTCTTCAGGAGCCTCAAGTCTTCAGGAGCCTCAAGTCTTCAGGAGCCTCAAGCCTTCAGGAGCCTCAAGTCTTCAGGAGCCTCAAGTCTTCAGGAGCCTCAAGTCTTCAGGAGCCTCAAGCCTTCAGGAGCCTCAAGTCTTCAGGAGCCTCAAGCCTTCAGGAGCCTCAAGTCTTCAGGAGCCTCAAGCCTTCAGGAGCCTCAAGCCTTCAGGAGCCTCAAGTCTTCAGGAGCCTCAAGTCTTCAGGAGCCTCAAGCCTTCAGGAGCCTCAAGTCTTCAGGAGCCTCAAGTCTTCAGGAGCCTCAAGCCTTCAGGAGCCTCAAGCCTTCAAGAGCCTCAAGTCTTCAGAAGCCTCAAGTCTTCAGGAGCCTCAAGTCTTCAGGAGCCTCAAGTCTTCAGGAGCCTCAAGCCTTCAAGAGCCTCAAGTCTTCAGGAGCCTCAAGCCTTCAGGAGCCTCAAGTCTTCAGGAGCCTCAAGCCTTCAGGAGCCTCAAGTCTTCAGGAGCCTCAAGTCTTCAGGAGCCTCAAGTCTTCAGGAGCCTCAAGTCTTCAGGAGCCTCAAGCCTTCAGGAGCCTCAAGTCTTCAGGAGCCTCAAGTCTTCAGGAGCCTCAAGCCTTCAGGAGCCTCAAGTCTTCAGAAGCCTCAAGTCTTCAGGAGCCTCAAGTCTTCAGGAGCCTCAAGTCTTCAGGAGCCTCAAGCCTTCAGGAGCCTCAAGTCTTCAGGAGCCTCAAGCCTTCAGGAGCCTCAAGTCTTCAGGAACCTCAAGCCTTCAGGAGCCTCAAGCCTTCAGGAACCTCAAGTCTTCAGGAGCCTCAAGCCTTCAGGAGCCTCAAGTCTTCAGGAGCCAGGGGCCTTCCTGTTTTCCTTCAGACAATAGAAGGTTTAGTGAGTCAGGTAAATTTAATAGGACTGAAAACCTTTAGGACGTCTCTGGATTCTGGAGGAAATGTGTCTCAACATTTCGGGTCATTTATTCCAGAACTTTTTAAGTTTCTCTTTAAACTGCAGGAAATCTTCAGAGGACCAGCAGAGCAGAAATGGTGATTTATTGGAGGAGAATGAGACACTGCGGCAAATCTCCAGGTTCTGGTGATGATCTGGAAACTGGGTCATCTGCGCCCTGTTCAGGTCAGACTGGAGGTCAGAGGTCAAACCAGAGTTACGTTCTGATTAAGCTCTAAAAATACCTCCAGATGAGCGGTGGGAGACCCTGAGCAGGGATTCCTTCCTGTTTTGGGCAAACCCTCTGCAGGGTTTCCCTTTCAACCTTTACTACTTTCCACCCAGAGAAACCCGACTCCTGACCCCCCATCCCACCCCAATTTCCACTCAATCAATCTGTCGGATCAAAGAAGACGGAGAACTGATCATCGGTCAGAAGTCTGAGAAACCGAAGCTGCTGCCTGGATGACGTCAAAGTCCAAAGTCCAGCTCCGTCTGGATCACGAGGACTGGTTTCCAGTTACCTGCACCACTCTACTGGAAAAATACTGGAAATAACTGAACACACACGTACATACACACACACACCCACACACACACACAATGCATCTGCTTTCTGTGTTTTTCTATGAATAAAACCAGTCTGAAACTGGTTTTAAACTGGTCCAACTCAGATCTTTCTCCTGGTTAAATCCTACCAGCTCAACGCGTCCAAATCCTCCGACTCCCAGCGTGTCGATGATGTTGAAGTCGTTGAGCTTCAGGCTGGAGAAGAAGGCATTCTCCGCTTCGTATCTGCAAACACAAGAACACAGCAGAATATGCTGGGAACGTTCAGACTTCCAGCTTTCCCAGGAAAACATCCTGCACCTGTACCTGCAGCACTTCACCACGTGGAAGAATGGGAACTTCTTGGAGGTCTGGATGGAGAAGGAGGTGATGGGGAAGGAGAGGGAGGCGGTGGGAGGAGAGGGCAGGCTGGCCAGGCGCTCTCTCTGCAGCCTCACCGGGGCGGGAAGCAAATCCCGCATTTTCAAACTTTATTTACACGGATCAGGAAAACAAGTCTGGATCAGTTCAGGGATGGAAAACTGTTTCAGGAATGTGGTTCTGTCTGACCCAACGGGGGAGATCTGACAGGTTCAGAAAGAATCTGGAGCGTTGGTTCCTCAGGGGAACATTGGTTCCTCAGGAGAAGGTTCTGCAGAGCGTCCGTAGGAGAGCCGTCTCAAAGGAGGAGCTCCACGTCCAGTTCACATGGTGGGGGTAGGAGCGGTGACAGCAGCGGACCCTGGGGGTTCTGGTGTGGTGGTACCGGTGTTGCGCTGAGGTTGCCAGATCCTCCAGCTCTCTGTGCATGAAGGTCGGAAACAAGGTGGGTGGTGCAGAAAGTACAACACCTTCAGAACCGAGAGAAGACCGCAGAGGATGGCATCACCACAGAGAAGATGAAGAGAAGCTCCAGGAATCTCTGAGTCTCAGCCGGCTTCGTCTGAGCGCGCTCAGACTGAGGAGGGAGGAGGAGGGTCTGCAGTGGGCCAGTGCTGCAGGGTGAAATGTCACCTGAGAGGACAGCCGCGCGCTTGCAGCCTGCTGCTGGTATTTTTAGCAGCTGGAAACATTGCTTAGAGGTTTTCCTGCTAAAGACAGGTCAGTTATTAAAGAGGCTGCAGGACATGCTGTCCCAACCCGAAACTGGAGCAGCCAGAGGCTTCAGGGATCACCAGAACTCCCCTCAGTTCCCGCTCAGGTTTCAGCTGCAGGAGTTTGCCTTCATGTCTGAAGGTTTCTCTGAGGGTTTAATGTTGCTGAGGGACCCTCAAACTAAAACAAGAACAGCTGGTTGGGGTTGAGGCAGCAGTGGCTCAGGTAGTAGAGCGGGTCGTCCAATAGTCCAAATCACAACATTGGGCAAGACACGTCAACCTCATGAAGCCAACGTGAGAAAAGGAGCAGGATGAAGCTAATTTAAGCTCTTCTCCACAACCAGCCCCAAACTTCCATATTACCTGAAACATGTTCATAAAAAGTAGAAAATTAACAGATTAAATATGTAAGTCATTATGAGAACAGCTGGTTGTTAAAGCCTCCTTCCTCGCTGGACCTGGTGAAAACCAGGTGTTTTAAGCCAAGTCAAGCCTGGACGATGCTGGAGCTCCACCCAAGGTGGTCCACAGCCTCCCTCCGCAGACAGAACCACTACACCTTTATAATGTTCTACGTGACCCCCCCTCAGATTATAACCCCACCTCAGGTAAACCACAGAATATTTCCAGGAAGTAGACAGTGAGAGAGTAGACAGTAGACAGTGACGGGTCTGGTGTTCGGGTACCCTCTCCAGTTTTCGAATGTGGAAACACAAAAAAATCTGTCTCAAACTGCCCCGACCCGACCAATTGGTGGAAACGGCACTAAAGTAAAAACAGACCGACTTCACAACTGTCTTCATGTGATGCTGAAATTTAGCAGGATGTCGATCTCATTGGAAGTCATTAAGCACAACTTTGCAGTTAAAGACACCTCAGGAGGGAAAAGAGGTCAAACTGCAGCTGCAGAGAGAACAATGCTAACTGTGAGGGATCCGACTGCTTCCTGGAAGCTGTAGCATCAGGTTTCTGCAGAAACAGTAGCTGCTGTCGGTCCTTCAGGACGAGGAAACGCTCTAAAATTAGCTTGTGATAGAAAGAGATTAACAACTCCTGATGGCAAGAAGCTGCAACATGGAGAAAATATTCTGCATTTTCATGGACTCTGAAAAACAAAATACCAATGAAACAAAAACATCTTAATGTAAAGTTAATGGAAATGTTTCTGACTGTATGAACATATTGGTGTAATCTACTGAATATGATCTTATGAAGATGTTCATTTAGTTTCTGTTGTTTTTTATGCTTTCCTTTTATTTGTGTGAAACTAATTTAAAAACACACATGAAACAGTTTTAATTGGTAAAAAAATAAAGTCACAATATCATGATACTAAAGGTCAGTTAAAGAGAAAAAACAATATGAAGGACATACAAATGCTCTGATTTCATGCTCTGTTTTCTATTTACTGTTACCGTCGCAACAGCCATGACTGACAGCAGGACTGCTGTGTGTATTACATCTGTACCATAAGAGGTACATGACCGACTGTCACCTAACACACAGTACAACACAGCTGTGTGTGTGATCGTCCTCCATATATCCTCCATACATACATCCTCCATACATCCTTGATATATACTCCATATATACTCCATACATCCTCCTTACATCCTCCACATATACTCCATATATCCTCAATACATCCTCCATATATACTCCATATATCAGAATCAGAATCAGAATCAGAATCAGATTTATTGCCAAGTAACTTTCATTACAAGGAATTTGTTGTGATTTGACGGTGCCTACATATAAATAGATAAATATGAACCATAAAGATATGAACAAGCCAACTGAACATATAACATTAAGACTGAAAAACTATATAAGAGTGGAAATAAAAATTATGTACATAAAAATAAATAAGAGTAAAGTAGTGTATTTACATTAAATGAAATGTGCAGTCTGTAGTATAAAAATAAAAATGTACAAATTGAAGTGACCAATGAAGGGGGAGTGTGTTAATGCGTTGTCAGTCAGGTAAGTCTTTAGGTGAGTTCCAAAGCCTGATGGCAGAGGGGAAGAAACTGTTTTTGTGGCGGGAGGTTCTGGTTCTGATAGACCGCAGCCTCCGGCCAGAGGGGAGAGGATCAAACAGATGGTGTCCAGGGTGGGAGGGGTCAGCTGCTATCCTCCCTGCTCTCCTCAGGGTTCTGGAGGAGTAGAGTTCTGGGAGAGAAGGAAGGCTGCAGCCAATCACCTTTTCTGCAGAACGTATGATACGCTGCAGTCTGCACCTGTCCTTGGCAGAGGAAGCAGCGTACCAGACGGTGATGGAGGAGGTGAGGATGGACTCCACGATGGCAGTGTAGAAGTGGACCAGCATTGTCCGTGGTAGATTGAACTTCTTCAGCTGCCTCAGGAAGTACATCCTCTGCTGAGCCTTCTTGATGAGGGAGCTGATGTTCAGCTCCCATCTGAGGTCCTGGGAGATGATGGTGCCCAGGAAGCGGAAGGACTCCACAGTGTCCACTGGGGAGCCACGCAGGATGACAGGGGAGGGGGGGGGCTGTGCTCTTCCTGAAGTCCGTAATCATCTCTACTGTTTTGGAAGCATTGAGCTCCAGGCTGTTCTCGCTGCACCAAGCCATCAGACGGTCAATCTCCCATCTATAAGCAGACTCATCCCCACCAGAGATGAGTCCAATGAGGGTGGTGTCATCTGCAAACTTCAGGAGCTTGACAGACTGGTGACTGGAGGTGCAGCTGTTCGTGTACAGAGAGAAGAGCAGGGGAGAAAGAACACAGCCTTGCGGGGAGCCGGTGCTGATCGTCCTGGAGTCCGAAGTGTGGCTTCCCAGTCTCACGCGCTGCTTCCTGTCCGACAGGAAGTCTGTGATCCACCTGCAAGTGGTGTCGGGCACGTTGAGTTGTGAAAGCTTGTCCTGCAGACGAGCCGGGACGATCGTGTTAAATGCGGAGCTGAAATCCACAAACAGGATCCTGACGTAGGATCCTGCAGAGTCCAGGTGCTGGAGGATGAAGTGAGTGGCCAGATTTACAGCATCGTCTACAGACCTGTTGGCTCTGTAGGCAAACTGTAGGGGGTCCAGGAGTGAGTCCGTGATGGATTTGAGGTGGGACAGAACCAGGCGCTCAAAGGATTTCATGACCACAGAGGTCAGGGCGACGGGTCTGTAGTCATTCAGTCCTGTGGGTCCTGGTTTCTTGGGGACTGGGATGATAGTGGATGCCTTGAAACATGCTGGTACATGGCATGTCTCCAGTGAGATGTTGAAGATGTCCGTGAACAGAGGAGACAGCTGGTCTGCACAGTGCTTCAGGCAGGCTGGAGACACGGAGTCTGGCCCAGCAGCTTTGCGGGGGTTCTGTCTCTTGAAGAGCCTATTTACATCTCTTTCAAGGACAGAGAGAGGTGATGTTGGGGGGGATGTGGGGAGGGGGCACTGTAATGGTGAGAGGTGTACAGCCTCTATTGTGGTGGTGGGGGAGGGGCTGGTAGGCTGGAGCCGGTGTGAGGTGTGGTGGGGGGAGGTGTGAGAGCTGTCCAGGTGGTCTTCAAAGCGGCAGTAGAAGTCGTTGAGGTTGTTGGCAAGACGTCGATCGTTAGCAGCGGGGGGAGCTCTTGGCTTGTAGTTGGTGATCTGCCTGAGCCCCCTCCAGACAGAAGCAGAGTCGTTAGAGGAGAACTGATGTTGGAGTTTCTTTGAGTACAGCTGTTTAGCATTCCTCACCGCCCTGCTGAACCTGTACTTGGCCTCTATGTACTCTGCTCTGTTGCCACTTTTGAAAGCCTTTTCCTTTTCAGACCTCAACTGTCCCAGTCTGGATGTGAACCAGGGCTTGTCATTATTATAAGTCACCCAGGTGCGTGTTGGTACACAGCAGTCCTCACAGAAGCTGATGTATGAGGTTACAGCTTCTGTGTACTCATCCAGACTGGTGGAAGCAGCCCTGAAGACATCCCAGTCAGTGCAGTCCAGACACGCCTTTAAGTCTTCTGCAGCTTCACTAGACCACTTCTTTGATGTCCTCACCACAGGTTTAGAAAGTTTTAGTTTCTGTCTGTAGGCAGGAATCAGGTGGACCATGTTGTGGTCGGAGTGTCCCAGTGCAGCGCGGCTGACGGCGTGATATGCGTTACTGACGGTAGTGTAACAGTGATCGAGAATGTTCCCCTCCCTGGTAGCACATTTAATAAACTGTTTGTATTTAGGCAATTCCTGACTGAGTTTGCCTTTGTTGAAGTCCCCGAGGACAATAACCAAAGAGTCCGGGTTGGTCCGCTCCACTTCCAGTATCTGGTCGGCGAGTGCGCGCTGTGCGTCCTGCACGTTGCACTCCGGCGGAATGTAAACACCGACCAGAATGAAGGAGGCAAACTCACGTGGGGAGTAGAATGGTTTGCAGTTGATAATAAAAGTTTCCAGGAGGGGAGAACAGTGCCGTTGTATCACTGTTACGTCGTTGCACCAGCCAGCATTGGTGTAGAAACAAATACCTCCACCCTTTGTTTTGCCAGAGAGCCGCGTATCACGGTCCGCTCGGTGAAGCTGGAATCCATCCAGCTGTAGCGCGGAGTCCGGGATGTTCCCACACAGCCATGACTCGGTGAAGCACAAAACAGAGGATGAACGAAAGTCCTTGTTTCTCCTCAGCAGAAGATGAAGCTCGTCCATTTTATTGCCCAGTGAGCGCACATTAGAGAGAAATATTCCAGGTAGCGGCGTGCGTCTTCCTCGCTGGCGAAGGCGCACGAGCGCGCCACCTCGTTTCCCCCTGCGTCGGCGTAAAGTTAAGGTGAGGGCACCTTTGACTAAAAAGTCCACTAAAACTGCTGTAGGAGCCAGAAACTCGGGAAACAAACCCCGTGGAGTTCTTTCCCGAATGTTCAGGAGTTCTTCTGTAGTGTAAGAGAGCCGCGAACCGAAACAAAAAACGGTGTTTACAAACAAAACAAGACAAAACAGAGCGCACCAACAAATCGAGGCAGCCATCCGCGGCGCCATCTTGAACCAAATATCCTCCATACATCCTCCATACATCCTCCATATATACTCCATACATCCTCCATATACACTCCATATACGCTCCATGCAGCCTCCATACATCCTCCATACAGCCTCCATACATCCTCCATACATCCTCCATATATACGCCATATATACTCCATACATCCTCCTTACATCCTCCATATATACTCCATATATCCTCAATACATCCTCCATATATACTCCATATATCCTCCATACATCCTCCATACATCCTCCATATATACTCCATACATCCTCCATATATACTCCATATACACTCCATGCAGCCTCCATACATCCTCCATACAGCCTCCATACATCCTCCATACATCCTCCATATATACTCCATATACACTCCATGCAGCCTCCATACATCCTCCATACAGCCTCCATACATCCTCCATACATCCTCCATATATACTCCATATATCCTCCATACATACTCCATACATCCTCCATATATACTCCATACATCCTCCATATATACTCCATATACACTCCATGCAGCCTCCATACATCCTCCATACAGCCTCCATACATCCTCCATATATACGCCATATATACTCCATACATCCTCCATATTTACGCCATATATACTCCATACATCCTCCATACATCCTCGATATATACTCCATATATACTCCATACATCCTCCATATATCCTCCATACAGCCCCCATACATCCTCCATATATACGCCATATATCCTCCATACATCCTCCATATATCCTCCATACAGCCCCCATACATCCTCCATATATACGCCATATATACTCCATACAGCCCCCATACATCCTCCATATATACGCCATATATACTCCATACATCCTCCATACATCCTTGATATGTACTCCATATATACTCCTTACATCCTCTATATATCCTCCATACAGCCCCCATAAGTCCTCCATACATCCTCCATATGTACGCCATATATCCTCCATACATCCTCCATACAGCCCGCATACATCCTCCATATATACTCTATACATCCTCCATACTTCCTCCATACAGCCTCCATACATCCTCCATATATCCTCCATATGTACTCCATATATACTCCATACATCCTCCATATATCCTCCATACATCCTCCATATATCCTCCATACATCCTCCATATATCCTCCATACAGCCTGCATACATCCTCCATATATCCTTCATACATACTCCATATATACTCCATACATCCTCCATATATACTCCATACAGCCTCCATACATCCTCCATATATACGCCATACGTCCTCCATATACACTCCATACATACTCCATACAGCCTCCATACATCCGCCATACAGCCTCCATACATTCTCCATATACACTCCATACATCCTCCATATATCCTCCATACAGACTCCATACATCCTACATACAGCCTCCATACATCCTCCATACAGCCTCCATATATCGTCCATACAGCCTCCATACATCCTCCATGCAGCCTCCATACATCCTCCATACAACCTCCATATATAGTCCATACAGCCTCCATATACACTCCATACATCCTCCATATATACTCCAAACAGCCTCCATATTTACTCCATGCAGCCTCCATACATCCTCCATATATACTCCATACAGCCGTCATACATCCTCCATATATATCTTCTATACATCCTCCATACATCTTCCATATATACTCCATACATCCTCCATATATCCTCCATTTATACCATGGTCTGGGTGAATATTTGATTCTGATTGGCTGGAAGGAGTCCAACAAAAAGTGATAATGGACACCTATGATAGACGTGCCAGTCAAATAGCCTTATTGTTGTAAATTATTGCGGGTTAGGGTTACTAAACGCTAGTTGGTAACCGTGGCAACAGAAACTCAGACACTGGGCTGCAGGCGCGCCAGATCATCTCAGTGACGGCACATTCCTGTGAGAGGAGGCTTACTGGGCTCCGTCAGTCCAGGAGAGACATGGAGCAACATTTTGTCATCCCGCAACGTCCCAACGACCGGCGATCAGGGTCCACAAACGATAAACCAGCAGCGGTCAGAGTCCACAGACTTTAAACCAGCAGAGGTCAGGGTCCACAAACATTAAACCAGCAGCGGTCAGAGTCCACAAACGTTACACCAGCAGCGGTCAGAGTCCACAGACGTTAAACCAGCAGCGGTCAGAGTCCACTTACATTAAACCAGCAGCGGTCAGAGTCCACAGACGTCAATCCAGCAGCGGTCAGGGTCCACAGACGTTAAACCAGCAGCGGTCAGAGTCCACATACATTAAACCAGCAGCGGTCAGAGTCCACAGACGTCAAATAAGCAGCGGTCAGGGTCCACATACGTTAAACCAGCAGCGGTCAGAGTCCACAGACGTCAAACCAGCAGCTGTCAGGGTCCACATACGTTAAACCAGCAGCGGTCAGAGTCCACAGACGTCAAACCAGCAGCCGTCAGGGTCCACAGACGTTAAACCAGCAGCGGTCAGGGTCCACATACGTTAAACCAGCAGCGGTCAGAGTCCACAAACGTTAAACTGGCAGCGATCAGGGTCCACAAACGTGAAACCAGCAGCTGTCAGGGTCCACAGACGTCAAACCAGCAGCGGACAGGGTCCACATACATTAAACCAGCAGCGGTCAGGGTCCACAGACGTTAAACCAGCAGCAGACAGAGCCCACAAACGTTAAACCAGCAGCGGTCAGAGTCCACAAACGTTAAACCAGCAGCGGTCAGAGTCCACAGACGTCAAACCAGCGCGCGGCGATCAGGGTCCACATACATTAAACCAGCAGCAGTCAGGCTCCACAGACGTTAAACCAGCAGCGGTCAGGATCCACATACGTTAAACCAGCAGCGGTCAGGGTCCACAGACGTCAAACCAGCAGCGGTAGGAGTTCACAGACGTCAAACCAGCAGCGGTCAGAGTCCACAGACGTCAAACCAGCAGCGGTCAGGGTCCACATACATCAAACCAGCAGCGGTCAGGGTCCACATACGTTAAACCAGCAGCAGTCAGGGTCCACAAACGTTAAACCAGCAGCGGTCATGGTCCACATACGTCAAACCAGCAGCGGTCAGGGTCCACATACGTCAAACCAGCAGCGGTCAGGGTCCACATACGTTAAACCAGCAGCGGTCAGGGTCCACAGACGTTAAACCAGCAGCGGTCAGGGTACAGAAACGTTAAACCAGCAGCCGTCAGGGTCCACAAAAGTAAAACCAGCAGCGGTCAGAGTCCACAGATGTTAAACCAGCAGCGGTCAGATTCCACAGACGTTAAACCAGCAGCAGTCAGAGTCCACAGACGTTAAACCAGCAGCGATCAGGGTCCACAAACGTTAAACCAGCAGCGGTCAGAGTCCACAGACGTTAAACCAGCAGCGGTCAGGGTCCACAGATATTAAACCAGCAGCGGTCAGAGTCCACATACGTTAAACCAGCAGCGGTTAGAGGCTTTAAACCAGCAGCGGTCAGGGTCCACAAACGTTAAACCAGCAGCGGTCAGAGTCCACAAACGTTAAACCAGCAGCGGTCAGAGTCCACAGACGTTAAACCAGCAGTGGTCAGGGTCCACAGATGTTAAACCAGCAGCGGTCAGGGTCCACATACATCAAACCAGCAGCGGTCAGGGTCCACAGACGTGAAACAGCAGCGGTCGGAGTCCACAGACGTCAAACCAGCAGCGGTCAGAGTCCACAGACGTTAAACCAGCAGCGGTCAGAGTCCAGAAACGTTAAACCAGCAGCGGTCAGAGTCCACAAAGTTTAAACCAGCAACGGTCAGAGTCCACAAACGTTAAACCAGCAGCGGTCAGAGTCCACAAACGTTAAACCAGCAGCGGTCAGAGTCCACAGACGTCAATCCAGCAGCGGTCAGGGTCCACAGACGTTAAACCAGCAGCGGTCAGAGTCCACATACATTAAACCAGCAGCGGTCAGAGTCCACAGACGTCAAATAAGCAGCGGTCAGGGTCCACATACGTTAAACCAGCAGCGGTCAGAGTCCACAGACGTCAAACCAGCAGCTGTCAGGGTCCACATACATCAAACCAGCAGCGGTCAGGGTCCACAAACGTTAAACCAGCAGCGGTCAGAGTCCACAAATGTTAAACCAGCAGCGGTCAGGGTCCACATACATCAAACCAGCAGCGGTCAGGGTCCACAAACGTTAAACCAGCAGCGGTCAGGGTCCACAAACGTTAAACCAGCAGCGGTCAGAGTCCACAGACGTTAAACCAGCAGCGGTCAGAGTCCACAAAGTTTAAACCAGCAACGGTCAGAGTCCACAAATGTTAAACCAGCAGCGGTCAGAGTCCACAAACGTTAAACCA
Source organism: Melanotaenia boesemani (assembly GCF_017639745.1). Classification (NCBI taxonomy): domain Eukaryota; kingdom Metazoa; phylum Chordata; class Actinopteri; order Atheriniformes; family Melanotaeniidae; genus Melanotaenia; species Melanotaenia boesemani. The sequence goes on from NC_055702.1 coordinate 1,054,544, forward strand.
GCAGCAGTCAGAGTCCACAAATCTTAAACCAGCAGCGGTCAGAGTCCACAAACGTTAAACCAGCAGCGGTCAGAGTCCACAAACGTTAAACCAGCAGCGGTCAGAGTCCACAGACGTCAATCCAGCAGCGGTCAGGGTCCACAGACGTTAAACCAGCAGCGGTCAGAGTCCACATACATTAAACCAGGAGCGGTCAGAGTCCACAAACGTTAAACCAGCAGCAGTCAGGGTCCACAAACGTTAAACCAGCAGCGGTCAGAGTCCACAAACGTTAAACCAGCAGCGGTCAGAGTTCACAGACGTTAAACCAGCAGCGGTCAGAGTCCACAAATGTTAAACCAGCAGCGGTCAGGGTCCACATACATCAAACCAGCAGCGGTCAGGGTCCACAAACGTTAAACCAGCAGCGGTCAGGGTCCACAAACGTTAAACCAGCAGCGGTCAGAGTCCACAGACGTTAAACCAGCAGCGGTCAGAGTCCAGAAACGTTAAACCAGCAGCGGTCAGAGTCCACAAAAGAAAAACCAGCAGCGGTCAGAGTCCACAAACGTTAAACCAGGAGCGGTCAGAGTCCACAGACGTTTAACCAGCAGCAGTCAGGGTCCACAAACGTTAAACCAGCAGCGGTCAGAGTTCACAGACGTTAAACCAGCAGCGGTCAGAGTCCACAAATGTTAAACCAGCAGCGGTCAGGGTCCACATACATCAAACCAGCAGCGGTCAGGGTCCACAAACGTTAAACCAGCAGCGGTCAGGGTCCACAAACGTTAAACCAGCAGCGGTCAGGGTCCACAAACGTTAAACCAGCAGCGGTCAGGGTCCACAAACTTTAAACCAGCAGCGGTCAGAGTCCACGGACGTTAAACCAGCAGCGGTCAGAGTCCACAAATGTTAAACCAGCAGCGGTCAGAGTCCACAAACGTTAAACCAGCAGCGGTCAGAGTCCACAAACGTTAAACCAGCAGCGGTCAGAGTCCACAGACGTCAAACCAGCAGCGGTCTGGGTCTACAGACGTCAAACCAGCAGCGGTCAGGGTCCACATACGTTAAACCAGCAGCGGTCAGAGTCCACAGACGTTTAACCAGCAGCAGTCAGGGTCCACAGACGTTAAACCAGCAGCGGTCAGGGTCCACAGATATTAAACCAGCAGCGGTCAGAGTCCACATACGTTAAACCAGCAGCGGTTAGACGCTTTAAACCAGCAGCGGTCAGGGTCCACAAACGTTAAACCAGCAGCGGTCAGAGTCCACAAACGTTAAACCAGCAGCGGTCAGAGTCGACAGACGTTAAACTAGCAGCGGTCAGGGTCCACAGATGTTAAACCAGCAGTGGTCAGGGTCCACATACATCAAACCAGCAGCGGTCAGGGTCCACAGACGTGAAACAGCAGCGGTAGGAGTCCACAGACGTCAACCCAGCAGCGGTCAGAGTCCACAAACGTTACACCAGGAGCGGTCAGAGTCCACAGACGTTAAACCAGCAGCGGTCAGGGTCCACAGACGTTAAACCAGCAGCGGTCAGAGTCCACAAAAGTTAAACCAGCAGCGGTCAGAGTCCACAGACGTTAAACCAGCAGCGGTCAGAGTCCACAGACGTCAAACCAGCAGCGGTCTGGGTCCACATACGTTAAACCAGAAGCGGTCAGGGTCCACAGACGTTAAACCAGCAGCAGCCAGAGTCTACAGACGTCAAACTAGCAGCGGTCAGGGTCCACAAACGTTAAACCAGCAGCGGTCAGAGTCCACAAACGTTAAACCAGAAGCGGTCAGGGTCCACAGACGTTAAACCAGCAGCGGCCAGAGTCTACAGACGTCAAACTAGCAGCGGTCAGGGTCCACAAACGTTAAACCAGCAGCGGTCAGAGTCCACAAACGTTAAACCAGCAGCGGCCAGAGTCTACAGACGTCAAACTAGCAGCGGTCAGGGTCCACAAACGTTAAACCAGCAGCGGTCAGAGTCCACAGACGTTTAACCAGCAGCAGTCAGGGTCCACAAACGTTAAACCAGCAGCGGTCAGAGTCCACAAACGTTAAACCAGCAGCGGTCAGAGTTCACAGACGTTAAACCAGCAGCGGTCAGAGTCCACAAATGTTAAACCAGCAGCGGTCAGGGTCCACATACATCAAACCAGCAGCGGTCAGGGTCCACAAACGTTAAACCAGCAGCGGTCAGGGTCCACAAACGTTAAACCAGCAACGGTCAGAGTCCACAGACGTTAAACCAGCAGCGGTCAGAGTCCAGAAACGTTAAACCAGCAGCGGTCAGAGTCCACAAAGTTTAAACCAGCAACGGTCAGAGTCCACAAATGTTAAACCAGCAGCGGTCAGAGTCCACAAACGTTAAACCAGCAGCAGTCAGAGTCCACAAATCTTAAACCAGCAGCGGTCAGAGTCCACAAATGTTAAACCAGCAGCGGTCAGAGTCCACAAACGTTAAACCAGCAGCGGTCAGGGTCCACAAACGTTAAACCAGCAGCGGTCAGAGTCCACAGACGTCAATCCAGCAGCGGTCAGGGTCCACAGACGTTAAACCAGCAGCGGTCAGAGTCCACATACATTAAACCAGCAGCGGTCAGAGTCCACAGACGTCAAATAAGCAGCGGTCAGGGTCCACATACGTTAAACCAGCAGCGGTCAGAGTCCACAGACGTCAAACCAGCAGCTGTCAGGGTCCACATACGTTAAACCAGCAGCGGTCAGAGTCCACAGACGTCAAACCAGCAGCCGTCAGGGTCCACAGACGTCAAACCAGCAGCTGTCAGGGTCCACATACGTTAAACCAGCAGCGGTCAGAGTCCACAGACGTCAAACCAGCAGCCGTCAGGGTCCACAGACGTTAAACCAGCAGCGGTCAGGGTCCACATACGTTAAACCAGCAGCGGTCAGAGTCCACAAACGTTAAACCGGCAGCGATCAGGGTCCACAAACGTGAAACCAGCAGCTGTCAGGGTCAACAAACGTTAAACCAGCAGCGGTCAGGGTCCACAGACGTCAAACCAGCAGCGGACAGGGTCCACATACATTAAACCAGCAGCGGTCAGGGTCCACAGACGTTAAACCAGCAGCAGTCAGAGCCCACAAACATTAAACCAGCAGCGGTCAGAGTCCACAAACGTTAAACCAGCAGCGGTCAGAGTCCACAGACGTCAAACCAGCGCGCGGCGATCAGGGTCCACATACATTAAACCAGCAGCAGTCAGGCTCCACAGACGTTAAACCAGCAGCGGTCAGGATCCACAAACGTTAAACCAGCAGCGGTCAGGGTCCACAGACGTCAAACCAGCAGCGGTAGGAGTTCACAGACGTCAAACCAGCAGCGGTCAGAGTCCACAGACGTCAAACCAGCAGCGGTCAGGGTCCACATACATCAAACCAGCAGCGGTCAGGGTCCACATACGTTAAACCAGCAGCAGTCAGGGTCCACAAACGTCAAACCAGCAGCGGTCAGGGTCCACATACGTCAAACCAGCAGCGGTCAGGGTCCACAGACGTTAAACCAGCAGTGGTCAGAGTCCACAAAAGTTAAACCAGCAGCGGTCAGGGTCCACAAACGTTAAACCAGCAGCGGTCAGGGTCCACATACGTCAAACCAGCAGCGGTCAGGGTCCACATACGTTAAACCAGCAGCGGTCAGGGTCCACAGACGTTAAACCAGCAGCGGTCAGGGTACACAAACGTTAAACCAGCAGCCGTCAGGGTCCACAAAAGCAAAACCAGCAGCGGTCAGAGTCCACAGATGTTAAACCAGCAGCGGTCAGATTCCACAGACGTTAAACCAGCAGCAGTCAGAGTCCACAGACGTTAAACCAGCAGCGATCAGGGTCCACAAACGTTAAACCAGCAGCGGTCAGAGTCCACAGACGTTAAACCAGCAGCGATCAGGGTCCACAAATGTTAAACCAGCAGCGGTCAGAGTCCACAGACGTCAAACCAGCAGCGGTCAGGGTCCACATACATCAAACCAGCAGCGGTCAGGGTCCACAAATGTTAAACCAGCAGCGGTCAGAGTCCACAAACGTTAAACCAGCAGCGGTCAGAGTCCAAAGACGTTAAACCAACAGCGGTCAGGGTCCACAAACGTTAAACCAGCAGCGGTCACAGTCCACAGACGTTAAACCAGCAGCGGTCAGAGTCCACAAACGTTAAACCAGCAACGGTCAGAGTCCACAGACGTTAAACCAGCAGCGGTCAGAGTCCACAGACGTTGAACCAGCAGGGGTCAGAGGCTTTAAACCAGCAGCGGTCAGGGTCCACAAACGTTAAACCAGCAGCGGTCAGAGTCCACAAACGTTAAACCAGCAGCGGTCAGAGTCCATAAAGGTTAAACCAGCAGCGGTCAGAGTCCATAAAGGTTAAACCAGCAGCGGTCAGAGTCCACAAACATTAAACCAGCAGCGGTCAGAGTCCACAAAGTTTAAACCAGCAACGGTCAGAGTCAACAAATGTTAAACCAGCAGCGGTCAGGGTCCACAAACGTTAAACCAGCAGCGGTCAGGGTCCACATACATTAAACCAGCAGCGGTCAGGGTCCACAAACGTTAAACCAGCAGCGGTCAGATTCCACAAACGTTAAACCAGCAGCGGTTAGAGTCCACAAACTTTAAACCAGCAGCGGTTAGGGTCCACAGACGTCAAACCAGCAGCAGTCAGGGTCCACAAATGTTAAACCAGCAGCGGTCAGAGTCCACAGACGTTAAACCAACAGCGGTCAGGGTCCACAAACGTTAAACCAGCAGCGGTCACAGTCCACAGACGTTAAACCAGCAGCGGTCAGAGTCCACAAACGTTAAACCAGCAACGGTCAGAGTCCACAAACGTTAAACCAGCAGCGGTCAGAGTCCACAGACGTTAAACCAGCAGCGGTCAGAGTCCACAAACGTTAAACCAGCAGCGGTCAGAGTCCACAGACGTATAAGCAGCAGCGGTCAGAGTCCACAGACGTTAAACCAGCAGCGGTCAGGGTCCACAGACATTCAACCAGCAGCGGTCAGAGTCCACAGACGTTAAACCAGCAGCGGTCAGAGTCCACAGACGTTAAACCAGCAGGGGTCAGAGGCTTTAAACCAGCAGCGGTCAGGGTCCACAAACGTTAAACCAGAAGGGGTCAGAGTCCACAAACATTAAACCAGCAGGGGTCAGAGTCCACAGACGTTAAACCAGCATCGGTCAGAGTCCACAAACGTTAAACCAGCAGCGGTCAGAGTCCACAAACATTAAACCAGCAGGGGTCAGAGTCCACAGACGTTAAACCAGCAGGGGTCAGGGTCCACAAACGTTAAACCAGCATCGGTCAGAGTCCACAAACGTTAAACCAGCAGGGGTCAGAGGTTTTAAACCAGCAGCGGTTAGGGTCCACAAACGTTAAACCAGCAGCGGTCAGAGTCCACAAACGTTAAACCAGCAGCGGTCAGAGTCCACAGACGTTAAACCAGCAGCGGTCAGGGTCCACAAACGTTAAACCAGCAGCGGTCAGAGTCCACAGACGTTAAACCAGCAGCGGTCAGGGTCCACAAACGTTAAACCAGCAGCGGTCAGAGTCCACAGACGTTAAACCAGCAGCGGTCAGGGTCCACAAACGTTAAACCAGCAGCGGTCAGAGTCCACAAACGTTAAACCAGCAGCGGTCAGAGTCCACAAACCTTAAACCAGCAGCGGTCAGGGTCCACATACATCAAACCAGCAGCGGTCAGAGTCCACAAACGTTAAACCAGCAGCGGTCAGAGTCCACAGACGTTAAACCAGCAGCGGTCAGGGTCCACAAACGTTAAACCAGCAGCGGTCAGAGTCCACAGACGTTAAACCAGCAGCGGTCAGGGTCCACAAACGTTAAACCAGCAGCTGTCAGAGTCCACAAACGTTAAATCAGCAGCGGTCAGAGTCCACAAACTTTAAACCAGCAGCGGTCAGAGTCCACAAACGTTAAACCAGCAGCGGTCAGAGTCCACAAACGTTAAACCAGCAGCGGTCAGCGTCCACAAACTTTAAACCAGCAACGGTCAGAGTCCACAAATGTTAAAGTTATGTTCTTCAAACGCCACTATGGACATGCCAGTATCTTTATGAAATGTAACGATCAACGGCAATGTTACATTTAATTTTAAAAAGGTTGTCGCCTCTTTTTCTGTCTTGATTACCTTACTTACATACTTGATACAGAGTGAATGGTGGATAACATCATAAAAAAGATTTAGGATAAATTTAATGATTGTTTTAATGGTCAGAGTGAATGGTGGATAATATTTCTTACAATAAAAACGATGTAGGAAATTATCTGTGCACTTTGACTGAAATAAAATGTGGCATCATCCTCTGGACACACACAAGCTGTAAGAACTACAAAGTCGATCATCGAACTGCGGCCTAGAGTGTCCTGGTGCTAAGTGCACATGTGGACACTCTTATATCTGAACAAGGTGTGGACAATCCATGACGAGCACAAAAGTCCAGCAACAAAACACCACTCAGATTTAGATTAGGGGGGCCGTTCCTCCCAATCACGCCCCTCCAGGTCTCGCTGTCATTGCCCATGTGAGCATTGAAGTCCTCCAGCAGAACGAGGGAGTCCCTGGCAGGAGTGCTCTCCAACACCCCCTCCAAGGACTCCAAAAAGGGTGGGTACTCTGAACTGCTGTTTGGTGAATAAGCACAAACGCTCAGGACCCGTCCCCCCACCTGGAGGCGGAGGGAGGCTACCCTTTCGCCCACCGGGGTAAACCCCAACATGCAGGCGCCAAGTCGGGGGGCAATGAGCATGCCCCCACCTGCTCGGCACCTCTCACCGGGAGCAACTCCAGAATGGAAGAGGGTCCAGCCCTTCTCAAGGACAGTAGTTCCAGAGCCCAAGTCGTACGTCGAGGTGAGTCCAATGTTACGGCCGCTGCTCATTGCCAGCAGCTGTGGCTCATCCTGATGGTTATTGCCTGGCCTGGAGGTCTGTTTGGACTGGCTGGTTCAGACACACCCTGGTCTCCTCCCCGCTGATTGACTCAACGCCCAGCCAATCATAAGGCAGCTTGGTTGGAGATCAGGAAATAAAGGACTGCTGCAGAGCTCATTCGAGAGGGAGAAGCTAGATAGCACAGGCTGCTTCTCCTCACTCTGGCAGACTTATGGTGGCACTACTTTCCCTTTGGGGATTTTGTAATAGTCTTGTTGGTGTGGGCTTGCCTTTGTATACACACAGTTTTGGTTTGAGTTGTGCTTTGAGTTATTATGTGTTCTGCCAGTTTTATTAATTTTGGTGTTTAACTTTGTTTAGGTTGTGTTGGGCTAGGTTAGTGTGTTTTATTTGTGACAACGGTCACATTAGTTTATTGGAACTGCTGCAGTTTTGTTGTTTAGTTATGACGCTGAGTTAGGGGCACACCTTTGTTTATATGAATTTGTCTTAGTTTAATTTACTCAGCGGATTTTGGTTAAGGTTTAGTAATCCCCTTTTTGTGTTTCTTTCAGCAGTTTCACCAACCCCAACACTATTCATGTTTCACTTCCTATTTTATTTGTTTGACTTCCTGTTTTATCCTATATTTATACTCATCACAATAAAATACCGTGTTTCATTTGTACATCTGTCCACGACTGTTGTTTATGTTGCACCCCGTTCATACCCCTTGAAAACCGGACGCAACATCCAACTATATCTAGCCGGAACCGCTCAACCTCGCGCACCAGCTTAGGCTCCTTCCCCGCCAGAGAGGTGACATTCCACGTCCCTAGAGCTAGCTTCTGCAGCCGAGGATCAGACCACCAGGGTCCCCGCCTCTGGCAGCCACCCAGCTCACACGGCACCCCTATGGCCCCTCCTGCAGGTGGTGAGCCCACGGGAGGGGGGCCCAGACATGCACAGGAAATTTCTATCAAACAAAAACTATTGGAAGCACCAAAAGAAATATAAAAACCTCCCCATCTTTGCTGAGTACAACAGTCATACTCTGTCATTGGTTTGATTTTTTTTTTTTACTTTTTATCTTTGCTTTGTTGAGTCTAGAAAAATGTCTTTTTTGGTGTTGTAGAAATGACCACCCAGTCTGCTCCTCGCTGCAGCCGGTATTATTAGCTGCTCTTACATAAGCTGAGTATCCAGTTTCTGTTGTAAACATCCACAAACATGTTGGAGCAAAAATGACCGAGGTCATCACAACTCAACCACCACACCAGGTTTCACATTCAAGCTAATGTTATTTAGTCCCAAAATATCCAACTTCAGGAAAGGTGTTTTAAACGTGGAAAAGTTAACTATCTGCTGTCAGAAGTCCTCTAGGAAGTCTTAATGTTGTGATTTAAGTCACGCAGGTGCTGGAAAACTGAGGTTGTGTGTTACACCTACTTGGCTTTAGCTTCAGCGTCATCGTAGGCTTTGCTGGAAACGTCATCCAGTCCACCAATCAGATGCTTGAATGAGCTGAGGAGGAAAAGACATCATTTATGTTGCTCTTTTTTACAGTTTAGTCAGAAACAGGGTTAATGCAGTGCTGCCTGAGAACACCAGCATCCAGCCTTGTCCCATGCACACAGAGATTCCTTCTAATGATTTATATTGTAGGCCAGTGATCAGCAAGCTTTTTAACCTTATTCAGGGTTAGATTATGCTCACAGGTTTGGGCTTTTTATTCAGGCTAATTATAATTAACCAGCATCAAAAACTTTGGTCCAACAGATGTTGAACATCCTGGACATTGTGGATGGAAATGTAGGGCTTTGCTGTTTTTCATGGCGCCCCCGTCATGCTAGCTAACTGCGTGTCAACATGCTGTCACCGGGTGCCGGATGTTGATATCTGTGACAGTAAACTTTACGACTTTTTTGGAATTGGGGTTGTATTTCTCATCTTATTGGATTAACTGCTGACATAATTGTTAAAATCCTTGATTATCTCAACAGACGCTTGCTGCAGGTCTGTAAAATCCTCCTGATCCCGAACTCGTATCTGCTTGAAGCCATTTGGTTTAGTGTGCAGTTTGTGATGATGACCAGCAGAGGGCAGCATCACGCTGCAGGTTTAAACAGTCTGACAGGATCAGACCCAGAAACCCAGACTCAGCTGTAAAGGGACATTTCACAGAGAAACCGAGACACAGAAGCAGCTGATCGAACTGACTGATCAGCTGATCAATCTCAGTTTAAGTGTGTCAGGAAAGAACACTCACTCTCTATCGATGACCAGGCAGGTGACGGTCCCAGCGGCAATGACGTTGGCTGTTCTCACGTCCTCCCTGTTAACACACACACACAAACACACACACGAACGACACACGTAAAAAAACTTCTGAGAAAACCTTTTCTTTACTTCCAAACTTACTCATTTTCCAACATCATCTAGAATTCCTACCACCAGGATTTCACCACCTAACTGGACTTATCCTCACCTGAAAGAAGGTCACATGACCGACATTGGTCATGTGACCAGCATACTGTTGGTTATATGACCATATTTTATACATTTTTTATGTATTTGTAAGAATGTCTTTATGTTCAGAAAGAAAACACATTCAGTAAAAAGTGGACTAAACATGAAACATTTCACAAACATACAAATAAAAATAAGAATCAGAAAAGTTCTAAAAATGTTTAAAAGTCTGAACATGTGTGAAGTGTTTTCCACATTTCCTGATGGATTCTGTAAATATTCTGAAAATGAAATATTTAAAATAAAGTGTGGTAAGCAGAACTTCGGCTTGGACACGCTCCGCCGTGTAGAGCCGCTCTGGTTCTAATGAAGCTGAACACGATGCGGCCTCTCCTGCTCCGTAAAGAGTCCATGCAAAAAGGGGCAGGACTGTTGTTTGATGGACCATGCAGCCAACCACATGTGAGAACAGAATGGGATCATACCATTATGTAGATGAAGGGAGGGGGGATTTCTGACCAACTCACAAACCATTCAGAATGTTTAAATCAGCTCAAAATGGAAGCTGTGAGTGATTCTGTGGATGTTTGAAAATGATCCTCCCATCACTTCTCCCCACACTCCCCAGGATAAAACCCCTAAAAGTCTGAAGTTTTTCTGTTTGAAGAAAAAACTTCTGGAAGAGTTTGAGGAAAAACTAATGGCGTTGGGTCACATGAACTTACCCTTGCAGCGCTCTTTCGCCAAACCACTCTCCTCTGCTGAGCTCCCGCAGGTGTATTGGCTCCTGATTGACTGAATCCCCCTGGGTCACGTCCACCTGCAGGGGATGCGGTCAACAGATGATGAGGACAACTCAGCAGATCCATAATGATGAGATCAGCGTGAAGGAGGAAGATGCTGACCTTCCCCTTGCTGATGATGAAGAAGGTGTCTCCTCGAGCTCCCTGTCTGATGATGTACTCTCCATCTTCGTAGTGAGTCTGAATGCAGTAAAACATTTTCTAACTGGATGGTTTACAGCAGGACGCCACCACAGAAGAAGACATGGTGAAAGCCTCACCTCCTCCATGACATCAGCCAGCTTACTGAGAGTTTCCTCAGAAAGACCCTGGAAGGTCGGAACGCTGCAGACACAGATTTTGTTGTTGTGAACATAATACAGGGAATCCTGGACACCTGAGATTAACTTCGTGTTTCTGAGGGAAACCTGAGATTAACGTCATGTTTCTGATGGAAACCTGAGATTAACGTCATGTTTGTGATGGAAACCTGAGATTAACGTCATGTTTGTGATGGAAACTTGAGATTAACGTCATGTTTCTGAGGGAAACCTGAGATTAACGTCATGTTTCTGAGGGAAACCTGAGATTAACGTCATGTTTCTGAGGGAAACCTGAGATTAACGTCATGTTTCTGATGGAAACTTGAGATTAACGTCATGTTTCTGAGGGAAACCTGAGATTAACGTCATGTTTCTGAGGGAAACCTGAGATTAACGTCATGTTTCTGAGGGAAACCTGAGATTAACGTCATGTTTCTGATGGAAACCTGAGATTAACGTCATGTTTCTGAGGGAAACCTGAGATTAACGTCATGTTTCTGATGGAAACCTGAGACTAACGTCATGTTTCTGATGGAAACCTGAGATTAACGTCATGTTTCTGATGGAAACCTGAGACTAACGTCATGTTTCTGAGATTAACGTCATGTTTCTGATGGAAACCTGAGATTAACGTCATGTTTCTGATGGAAACCTGAGATTAACGTCATGTTTCTGAGGGAAACCTGAGATTAACGTAATGTTTCTGATGGAAACCTGAGATTAACGTCACGTTTCTGATGGAAACCTGAGACTAACGTCATGTTTCTGATGGAAACCTGAGATTAACGTCATGTTTCTGATGGAAACCTGAGACTAACGTCATGTTTCTGAGATTAACGTCATGTTTCTGATGGAAACCTGAGATTAACGTCATGTTTCTTATGGAAACCTGAGATTAACGTCATGTTTCTGATGGAAACCTGAGATTAACGTCATGTTTGTGATGGAAACTTGAGATTAACGTCATGTCTCTGATGGAAACCTGAGATTAACGTCATGTTTCTGATGGAAACCTGAGATTAACGTCATGTTTCTGATGGAAACCTGAGATTAACGTCATGTTTCTGAGGGAAACCTGAGATTAACGTCATGTTTCTGATGGAAACCTGAGATTAACGTCATGTTTCTGATGGGAACCTGAGATTAACGTCATGTTTCTGAGGGAAACCTGAGATTAACGTCATGTTTCTGATGGAAACCTGAGATTAACGTCATGTTTCTGATGGAAACCTGAGACTAACGTCATGTTTCTGATGGAAACCTGAGATTAACGTCATGTTTCTGATGGAAACCTGAGATTAACGTCATGTTTCTGATGGAAACCTGAGACTAACGTCATGTTTCTGATGGAAACCTGAGATTAACGTCATGTTTCTGATGGAAACCTGAGATTAACGTCATGTTTCTGAGGGAAACCTGAGATTAACGTCATGTTTCTGATGGAAACCTGAGATTAACGTCATGTTTCTGATGGAAACCTGAGATTAACGTCATGTTTCTGATGGAAACCTGAGATTAACGTCATGTTTCTGAGGGAAACCTGAGATTAACGTCATGTTTCTGAGGGACACCTGAGATTAACGTCACATTTCTGATGGAAACCTGAGACTAACGTCATGTTTCTGATGGAAACCTGAGATTAACGTCACGTTTCTGATAGAAACCTGAGATTAACGTCACGTTTTTGATGGAAACCTGAGATTAACGTCACGTTTCTGATGGAAACCTGAGATTAACGTCACGTTTCTGATGGAAACCTGAGACTAACGTCATGTTTCTGATGGAAACCTGAGATTAATGTCATGTTTCTGAGGGAAACCTGAGATTAACGTCATGTTTCTGATGGAAACCTGAGATTAACGTCATGTTTCTGAGGGAAACCTGAGATTAACGTCATGTTTCTGATGGAAACCTGAGATTAACGTCATGTTTCTGAGGGAAACCTGAGATTAACGTCACGTTTCTGATGGAAACCTGAGATTAACGTCATGTTTCTGAGGGACACCTGAGATTAACGTCACATTTCTGATGGAAACCTGAGACTAACGTCATGTTTCTGATGGAAACCTGAGATTAACGTCACGTTTCTGATGGAAACCTGAGATTAACGTCACGTTTCTGATGGAAACCTGAGGTTAACGTCACGTTTCTGAGGGAAACCTGAGATTAACGTCATGTTTCTGATGGAAACCTGAGACTAACGTCATGTTTCTGATGGAAACCTGAGATTAACGTCATGTTTCTGATGGAAACCTGAGATTAACGTCATGTTTCTGATGGAAACCTGAGATTAACGTCATGTTTCTGATGGAAACCTGAGATTAACGTCATGTTTCTAATGGAAACCTGAGATTAACGTCATGTTTCTGAGGGAAACCTGAGATTAACGTCATGTTTCTGATGGAAACCTGAGATTAACGTCATGTTTCTGAGGGAAACCTGAGATTAACGTCATGTTTCTGAGGGAAACCTGAGATTAACGTCATGTTTCTGAGGGAAACCTGAGATTAACGTCATGTTTCTGATGGAAACCTGAGATTAACGTCATGTTTCTGATGGAAACCTGAGATTAATGTCATGTTTCTGAGGGAAACCTGAGATTAACGTCATGTTTCTGAGGGAAACCTGAGATTAACGTCATGTTTCTGATGGAAACCTGAGATTAACGTCATGTTTCTGATGGAAACCTGAGACTAACGTCATGTTTCTGATGGAAACCTGAGATTAACTTCATGTTTCTGAGGGAAACCTGAGACTAACGTCATGTTTCTGATGGAAACCTGAGACTAACGTCATGTTTCTGATGGAAACCTGAGATTAACGTCATGTTTCTGATGGAAACCTGAGATTAACGTCATGTTTCTGATGGAAACCTGAGATTAACGTCATGTTTCTGATGGAAACCTGAGATTAACGTCATGTTTCTAATGGAAACCTGAGATTAACGTCATGTTTCTGAGGGAAACCTGAGATTAACGTCATGTTTCTGATGGAAACCTGAGATTAACGTCATGTTTCTGAGGGAAACCTGAGATTAACGTCATGTTTCTGAGGGAAACCTGAGATTAACGTCATGTTTCTGAGGGAAACCTGAGATTAACGTCATGTTTCTGATGGAAACCTGAGATTAACGTCATGTTTCTGATGGAAACCTGAGATTAATGTCATGTTTCTGAGGGAAACCTGAGATTAACGTCATGTTTCTGATGGAAACCTGAGATTAACTTCATGTTTCTGAGGGAAACCTGAGACTAACGTCATGTTTCTGATGGAAACCTGAGATTAACGTCATGTTTCTGATGGAAACCTGAGATTAATGTCATGTTTCTGAGGGAAACCTGAGATTAACGTCATGTTTCTGATGGAAACCTGAGATTAACGTCATGTTTCTGATGGAAACCTGAGATTAACGTCATGTTTCTAATGGAAACCTGAGATTAACGTCATGTTTCTGAGGGAAACCTGAGATTAACGTCATGTTTCTGATGGAAACCTGAGATTAACGTCATGTTTCTGAGGGAAACCTGAGATTAACGTCATGTTTCTGAGGGAAACCTGAGATTAACGTCATGTTTCTGAGGGAAACCTGAGATTAACGTCATGTTTCTGATGGAAACCTGAGATTAACGTCATGTTTCTGATGGAAACCTGAGATTAATGTCATGTTTCTGAGGGAAACCTGAGATTAACGTCATGTTTCTGAGGGAAACCTGAGATTAACGTCATGTTTCTGATGGAAACCTGAGATTAACGTCATGTTTCTGATGGAAACCTGAGACTAACGTCATGTTTCTGATGGAAACCTGAGATTAACTTCATGTTTCTGAGGGAAACCTGAGACTAACGTCATGTTTCTGATGGAAACCTGAGATTAACGTCATGTTTCTGAGGGAAACCTGAGATTAACGTCATGTTTCTGAGGGAAACCTGAGATTAACGTCATGTTTCTGATGGAAACCTGAGATTAACGTCATGTTTCTGAGGGAAACCTGAGATTAATGTCATGTTTCTGATGGAAACCTGAGACTAACGTCATGTTTCTGATGGAAACCTGAGACTAACGTCATGTTTCTGATGGAAACCTGAGATTAACGTCATGTTTCTGAGGGAAACCTGAGATTAACGTCATGTTTCTGATGGAAACCTGAGATTAACGTCATGTTTCTGATGGAAACCTGAGAATAACTTCATGTTTCTGAGGGAAACCTGAGATTAACGTCATGTTTCTGATGGAAACCTGAGATTAACGTCATGTTTCTGAGGGAAACCTGAGACTAACGTCATGTTTCTGATGGAAACCTGAGATTAACGTCATGTTTCTGAGGGAAACCTGAGATTAACGTCATGTTTCTGAGGGAAACCTGAGATTAACGTCATGTTTCTGATGGAAACCTGAGATTAACGTCATGTTTCTGATGGAAACCTGAGATTAACGTCATGTTTCTGATGGAAACCTGAGATTAACGTCATGTTTCTGAGGGAAACCTGAGATTAATGTCATGTTTCTGATGGAAACCTGAGACTAACGTCATGTTTCTGATGGAAACCTGAGACTAACGTCATGTTTCTGATGGAAACCTGAGATTAACGTCATGTTTCTGATGGAAACCTGAGATTAACGTCATGTTTCTGAGGGAAACCTGAGATTAACGTCATGTTTCTGATGGAAACCTGAGATTAACGTCATGTTTCTGATGGAAACCTGAGACTAACGTCATGTTTCTGATGGAAACCTGAGACTAACGTCATGTTTCTGAGGGAAACCTGAGATTAACGTCATGTTTCTGAGGGAAACCTGAGATTAACGTCATGTTTCTGATGGAAACCTGAGATTAACGTCATGTTTCTGATGGAAACCTGAGATTAACGTCATGTTTCTGATGGAAACCTGAGATTAACGTCATGTTTCTGAGGGAAACCTGAGATTAACGTCATGTTTCTGATGGAAACCTGAGATTAACGTCATGTTTCTGAGGGAAACCTGAGATTAACGTCATGTTTCTGATGGAAACCTGAGATTAACGTCAAGTTTCTGAGGGAAACCTGAGATTAACGTCATGTTTCTGAGGGAAACCTGAGACTAACGTCACGTTTCTGATGGAAACCTGAGATTAACGTCATGTTTCTGATGGAAACCTGAGATTAACGTCACGTTTCTGATGGAAACCTGAGATTAACGTCATGTTTCTGATGGAAACCTGAGATTAACGTCATGTTTCTGAGGGAAACCTGAGACTAACGTCACGTTTCTGATGGAAACCTGAGATTAACGTCATGTTTCTGATGGAAACCTGAGATTAACGTCATGTTTCTGATGGAAACCTGAGATTAACGTCATGTTTCTGATGGAAACCTGAGACTAACGTCATGTTTCTGATGGAAACCTGAGATTAACGTCATGTTTCTGAGGGAAACCTGAGATTAACATCATGTTTCTGAGGGAAACTTGAGATTAACTTCATGTTTCTGAGGGAAACCTGAGATTAACGTCATGTTTCTGATGGAAACCTGAGATTAACGTCATGTTTCTGAGGGAAACCTGAGATTAACATCATGTTTCTGAGGGAAACCTGAGATTAACGTCATGTTTCTGAGGGAAACCTGAGATTAACGTCATGTTTCTGAGGCAAACCTGAGATTAATGTGCTTAACGTGAACACTTGTACCAACTTTTCTGCACTGGATTGAAAGATGTGAGAGTTTGTTTTGTTTTTTTCCAGGTAGGTGGAACGACTGATCTAAACCAGCTCTCTGATTGGCTGTTGGAACCAGTTCAACCCACAGTTACTAACTGGATGTGTGTATGTCGATGTTTGGACTGGAGGCTCGGGAGTCGGTCACCTCTTCAGAAAGTCCATGTACTCGGCATGTTTGATGAGTCCAGTCCTCATCATGATGGTCTGGAAACACTGCCGATCGATGGCCCACAGCTTCACATGGATCAGAGCTGGAAAACACATTCAGCACCATCAGAACGCCGACTACACCAGTCTGGCTTCCATTAAACCAACTGGATCGTCTTTCATCATCCATGTGGCTGCAGCTGCTGAGGAACATACCAGGTTCACTGTGTTAATATTCATGTGTGTTTGTCTTTAATCTGCACATGAGGATCAGATGAAAGCATGAATCATTATGCTGTATCTGCACACAAAAAGAAGGCGTTGTCATGGCAACAGCATACAGGTCTCTGCATGTGTGTTGTTCAGATATTACAGGATGAAACAGGTGGCAGAACAGAACTGCAGGTCCGATCTGGTGAAGTTTGTCTGAATTTAAACCAAGCACACCAACTTTTATGGTGAGTGGATGTAGTTGCTAAGCAACAGGAACCTCTGTAGGGCGGCAAAGGAGCCCTTTACGAGTGAAATGTTGGACCTCTGTCTCATGATTTGACACAATAACTTCTGGTTCTTTGAACCAGTATTTTGGACTGGATCCGACCTCCTCGGTTCTGGACCCGATGTCTGCAGTTTCTCCTCAGTTAGCAGAGTTAGTATCTTTACAGAAGCTCCTGAGGTGAAAATATCACTCAATGAAGATTGGGATGAAAGAAAAGAAAAAAGGATGAAAGAATCAATAAATATGGAAGATGAAAGGATCTAAAATGAAAATCAAGTAAGAACGGACTACAAAATGACAAAAAGATGGATGATATGAGAAAGAAAGAAAGAAAGAAAGAAAGAAAGAAAGAAAGAAAGAAAGAAAGAAAGAAAGAAAGAAAGAAAGAAAGAAAGAAAGAACAGATAAATGGCAGGCTGAAAGAAAGAAGAAAAAAATTAAAAAATTAAAAAAAATTTGAACAGGAAGTAGAAACGTCTGATGATGACGGCCTGACCTGCAGACAGAACTCAGGGACCACAAACCCATCAGCTCCCCACATCCTGACTTACACCAGACATCCCATAATCCTCAACTGACGCTCTGGACCTGGATTCCATGGTTACAAAGCATCCAACCGAATGTACTGGCAGTTACCGTGGAGATGCAGACTAACAGAAACTTTCAGCACTTTAAAGGTCCCATATTATGCAAAATTCACTTTTTAATGGTTTTGGAACAGTCATACTGGTCCCCCCGCATGTGTAGGAGACCCGTAAGTGTGAAACTCTTTCAGGCGCTCTCTCTCCCCCCTGCTCCACCTCTAGGGAAGTAAGCGCTGAAATGAGCTTGTTTGAAAGCGTGTACGTTATGACGTCATAAGGGACAATAACCACTCCCCACAGAGCGATGGACCCGTCTACCGGCTCTCAAAGCCCGCCCTCTAAAAATCACCTAGCGCCCAGTGTTTTTCCCTCTTCAGCAACCCTCGTTAGCGGACATGGCTAAGCGACAGAAGCACTGTTCTGTTTGTGGCTGCATAAATGAACACGAAAACGTTTTTTTACTTCCATCCACTGAACCCACGAGGACTGAGTGGATTAATTTTATTTTTGGAGGAAATGTACCCGGAAAACTTCCAAAGGTTTTGCATGTCTGTGGCCAGCATTTCAAAGAGGACTGTTTCCACAACATGGGGGCATGGAAAGCAGGCTTCGCCAACCGTTTGAAGCTGAAGCCAGGTTCAATACCAACTGTCCGTGACACAGCTGGAGAGGTAAGAGCTGGCAGTTATTTTATCGTTTCGGCCTTATTAGTCTGATAGCTTGAAAATATATTAACCTGTCAATCACCTCATGACGGGCGATGCGATGGGCGGAGCCAACAGCTGAGCTGCTCCACCAGGGTTCCGCCCACCATAAACGGCACATTTCTGAAGCTACTAAAAAGAGGGAGGTGAAGAGAAGCCGCTGCACTCAAACTGAGGGTCGATTTGTCCATACCATGGCGGAAATATTTCATTTAGATATTAATGAATGGTCTCAGATTGGGAATAAAGTGTATAATATGGGACCTTTAATGAGCTGGAAGAGCATGTGTGCGTGTGTGTGTGTGTGTGTGTGTGTGCGTGTGTGTGTGTGTGTGTGTGTGTGTGTGTGTGTGTGTGTGTGTGTGTGTGTGTGTGTGTGTGTGTGTGTGTGAGTGATTTATGGGGACATGTTGCCTGGACACAGCTTTAGAAGCAGTTGGAATGTGGTGATGTTTGTTTTTAAATGACTTTTCCAGCCTTTTGTTGCTCCGGTTCCAACTTTTTCCAGACGTGTTGCTGCATCAGATTCACTATCAGCTCATATTTTCATCACATGGTGAAACGTCTCTGTTTCATCCTCTGACATGTTGTTGATCTTCTACTGGGAATAAAAGATGAGCAAATGAGGTTCTTATTTTATTCACATTCTACACTGAGACCCAGTGTTTCTGTATGGGGGATGTAGGTCTTATTCTTGATGTAAGTGGGTTTAAACTGTAGTCTGTTTCAGCAGCTCATCTGACTGGATGTAAAACTGATCTTCATTGACATCATTAACACTGTAGAACCCTGAACCGTCTCCATTGCCTTCACTTGGCTTAAATTTATCTTTAAACCTCTGCTGAAGCAATGACTCCTCACCGAGTTCTATCAGCTAGTTTCCATATCTAGCATCCAGGACATGGAAGCGCTGTGCCCCGGCTAGTCTCTGAGTGATAGGCCAAGGGTAGGCAAGGGGTAATGGGGTCTCTGGACAGCTTTGTTTAGTGGGCGAGGGTCTAGACACACCCCAAGGTTTTGTGTTTTGGGTGTTTCCACCACCACTAATGCATTTAGTAGTGCTGGTGTCAGCGTTGTGTCTGGTAGTTTTATGGTGAGATGAACCTGGCTCAGAAGATCTTTTGCTCATTGCGCGGGCAGACCGAGTGACTGTCGGCAGCAAGCCATGATCTTTAACTGCATCTGTGATAGCTCGCATGATCTCACAATGCCTGTGGCTTTTCCCAGTGTCAGGTCAGGGCTCTGACAGTTTCCCACGGACCCACAGTGAGTTGGTTGGAAATACAATTCTGTCTGTGATCATCTCCTCACTGTTGGGATAACTGCTCCTTTAGCTGGGAGCCTCAACTCGGTCAAGAATTGATCAAAACTTTCACCGTCTCCCTGTAATTGTTCTTGGAATTTGTAGCATGGAGTTTTCTTAAGGCGTTACATTTTCCACAAACTGGTCAAAGTACATTTGTACTACCTTTCGTTCATCAGCTATGACAGTCCACGTGCTGTAGACATCGTTCCAAAGAAGGAGATAACCTGCGATAACATCAGCTCTACGTGCTGGTGGAAGTTTCTCCACGTCGGATAAACAACGCAGTTGAAGTAGCATCACAAAAAACTAGCAATAGGCTCTTTATTTGAGCATCAGTTATCATTGATGAGCAGGTTGAAGCTTAGCATGTCGACATGCTGATCTTGATGATGATGATGCTTGAACTGCAGAAAGTGGAGATGATCTGAGCTTTGTGACATGGTGCATTATCCTGCTGGAAGTAGCATCAGAAGATGCTCCACTGTGGTCATAAAGGGATGGACATGGTCAGCAACAATACTCAGGTAGGCTGTGCTGGTTAAACCAGGCCACGTTGGTACTAAGGGGCCCAAAGTGGACCAAGAAAATCTCCCCCCACCATTACACCAGCAGCAGCCTGAAGCGTTGATCCAAGGCAGGATGGATCCATGTTTTCATGATGTTTCCAGCAGATTCTGAGCCTAGCATCTGAATGTGGAGCTGAAATGGAGACTCATCAGACCAGCAACGTTTCTCCATCTTCTATTGTCCAGTGTTGGTGAGTGTGTGTGAATTGTAGCCTCAGTTTCCTGTTCTTAGCTGGCAGGAGGCACCCGGTGTGTCTTCTACTGCTTCCTGGTCCATCTGCTTCCAGGCTGGACGTGTTGTGTGCTCAGAGGTGCTGTCCCGATGAAGTGATGCTTCCTGGAAGCCTCTCTGGTGAGATGGTCCTGGTATATCCCACCATGAGAAGTCTTAGCCGGCCAGGGAACGCTGCAGGATTCCCCACATGAGCTGTAAGAAGTAGCTGTGGAAAGGAATGACCCTCCAGCACCCACCCAAACTCAAACTCAGATAAGCAACAGATAATGGACGGCTGGACGGATGGACGGTGGCTGGATAGATGATGGATGGGTGAATGGATGGATGGATGGATGGATGGATGGATGGATGGATGGATGGATGGATGGATGGATGGATGGATGGGTGGGTGGATGGATGGTGGGTGGATGGATGGATGGATGGATAGATGGACGGTGGCTGGATGGATGATGAATGGGTGGATGGATGGATGGGTGGATGAATGGATGGATGGATGGGTGGATGGATGATGGTCTCCGTCAAACCCCCGTCTACTTTTATTAAAGCAGCTGCCATCGAGAAGGTAGACAGTTATAAATACTTGGGTGTGGTCTTCGACAACAAATTATGTTTTAAGTCTCACATTGACTTAACCTCAAAAAAGGTTCATAAGAGGTTATTCTTTTTAAGAAAGATGAGGTCTTTTAACGTTTGCACTAAAATGTTGTCTCTTTTTTTATAAAAGTGTAATTGAATCGGTTTTATCCTTTTGTATTATTGCTGGTTCGGGAGCCTAAGTTTGGCAGATAAAAACCGCTTAGGTCGTTTAGTCAAAGCTGCTGGCAAAGCTTCTGGATCCCAGCAGGAGGGTCTTTTGTCCATTTTTAATAAAAATGTGTTGAGGAAAGCTTGTCCTATATTAGACTGCCCGAACCACCCTCTCCAGAATGAGTTCATTTTATTACCTTCTGGCCGTTGCTTCAAGGCCACTTTGGGAAGGACAAAGAGACTTAAAGTGTCATTTGTCCCTACTGCTGTTAAATTACTTAACAGTAATGGCCTAAGGTGACAGAGTTGTTTTATTTAGTTTTTAGCTGTGACTCTATTTAACTTCTTTTAAGCTCATTTAATGTTTTTTAAGCTCATTTAATATTTTGAATTGTGAGAATCTCTCTTTTTGACATATGCCTTCGGTTCTGATTTTGTTTGCTGATGTTTTGATGTGATGTCTGTCCTATGTGTGTGTTTTGGCTGCGAAATCAATTTCCCTTTGGGGACAATAAAGAAACTGAATTGAATTGAATTGAATTGAATTGAATTGATGGGTGGATGGATGGAAATATGGATGATGGATGGACGGATGGATGGGTGGGTGGATGGATGGATGGACGGATGGGTGGATGGATGATGGATGGATAGATGGATGGATGGACGGATGGGTGGATGGATGGATGGACAGACGGATGGATGGGTGGGTGGATGGATGATGGATGGATGGACGGATGGACGGATGGATGGATGGACGGATGGATGGGTGGGTGGATGAATGGATGGACGGATGGACGGATGGGTGGATGGATGATGGATGGATAGATGGATGGATGGATGGACGGATGGGTGGATGGATGGATGGACAGATGGATGGATGGACGGATAGATGGATGATGGATGGACGGATGGATGGGTGGGTGGATGGATGATGGATGATGGATGGACGGATGGATGGATGGACGGATGGGTGGATGGATGGATGGACAGATGGATGGATGGACGGATAGATGGATGATGGATGGACGGATGGATGGGTGGGTGGATGGATGATGGATGGATGGACGGATGGATGGACGGATGGATGGATGGACGGATGGGTGGATGGACTGTGTCATTACTGTGTTTTTACTGGAGCTCCAGACACATTTTTTCTAGCTTCAGTTCATAAAGACGAGGAACTGATTATAAATCTACTTCAGCTTTGTTAATCAGTTCCTCCTGAACCTTCTCCTGCTACAGCTGAGAAAAACACACCATCTAGAGGGTTACTATGGAAACATAGGCTTGTGTTTGGAGTTGCCATGGATACCAGGAGCTGCCTTAGGGCAGAAAGGGAATGTTTGTGTAACGTGAGGCGATCTGAAGGTAAAGCTGCCCTCAGTCAGGTATTCACACGTGGACATGTCTGCTGGTCTACTCACTCCTGACGGTGGCCGTCCTGGTGCAGTTGTAGAGGATGGCCAGCTCTCCAAACACTTTGCCTGGTCCCATCGTGCACAGCTTCATCCCCTCTTTGGTCACCTCCACCTTCCCCTCTGAATGACAGAAAGAAAGTAAACATAACCAGAAATATGACGATTGAACCAAAGGGACACCTCCATGTCACCGTCTACAGAAAACACCGTCCAGGTGCGTCACCCACAGCTCTAAAGAGGTGTTCAACCTGCGGCTCTGGAGCTGCAAGTGGCTCTCTGGACCTTCCACAATGGCTCCTAATACACGGCTAAACATGCTAAAGAACTAATTCCTGTTTTTATTTATAGATATAATTAATCTTTTTTAACATTTTTTCAGTTTTTCATGGAATAATTACAGTGAATTTCCACAATATAATGACACTGAAAGTACCGAAAATATTTATTTATTTTTGTCATTAGGTTGGAAATTATGGACTTTTTCTTTTACATCATTCTCCATAAATATCTACATCCCATTGAAAAAGTCTGTCTATGCTCTTTTTGCAAAAGTTTGATGTTTTTTATTTTAAAACCTAAAAATAGAAATAAAATGTGGTTCTTCTATAGCAGATATTTATCAGAAACTCTAAGTTGTCTTTTTCTAAAAGGTCCTGTACTATCTGCGTTTCTACACGGGTTTTATTTAGCTGGCTGAGAGAAAAATGGCTCTGGACTGGAAAGGCTGCACACCACTGATGTCACTGCTATGGATGTTTTTTATCATTATTATTATTATTATTATTATCCACTCATTTCATTATTATAGTTATTACTGAACATTGTAGTTAAATTTGTAATTACAGTAAATGTAGGTAGTACAAAACAAAGTTTATTAAAAGTTCATTATTTGAAATAATTAACATTTATTTATTCATTACATCTAAACTTTATTTATACAGGTGAAAATGTGACAGTTCATTTTCAAGAGCGACCTGTTTCAGATAAAACTACAATAATTAAATAGATCAAATAAACGGAACATTTAACATTTCAGGCTGGAACACCGTAAACCAGGAAAACAAAGCTTTCTGTTTCCTGCCACCACGGACCCGTGCACGCATTGATCATCAGTGATCAACCTGCTGGTGAGAAAGAAAGTCTTTGATGTGGAAAATCCTCATTTTTCTGCTCCAGCTCTGAAATGGCAGGTGGAGGAAAAACGACTCACTGGAAACAGAAAATGTGCTTTAAATGATTCTGTTGGAGTTTTCCTGCACATGCATCCTGCTGAGGATCTCCACGCCGTCATGGTTCATCCTCTGCTTTTGGTCCGCAGACAGAAAAAGCTGCAGATATTTCATCCATCTTTATGTTAAACGTGAAAACATAATGATGTTTAAGATGTGTGGTCCTACAGCAGCATCCCCAACGTCAGTGAGGTGCAGCAGTAAAAACGGTCCCCCTCAAACAGTTTCCTGCTACAGGTTTAGTGGTGCAGCAGTAAAAACGGTCCCCCTCAAACAGTTTCCTGCTACAGGTTTAGTGGTGCAGCAGTAAAAACGGTCCCCCTCAAACAGTTTCCTGCTACAGGTTTAGTGGTGCAGCAGTAAAAATGGTCCCCCTCAAACAGTTTCCTGCTACAGGTTTAGTGGTGCACCAGTAAAAACGGTCCCCCTCAAACAGTTTCCGGCTAATAGGTTTAGTGGTGCAGCAGTAAAAACGGTCCCCCTCAAACAGGTTCCTGCTGTAGGTTTATGTTGTGTTCCAGTTGTCCTTGAAAATTGGAATTTTAAGGAATTTTTTGTTTTGCTTTTCCAAACTGCAAACTCGTAAGTTGACCCTGAGATACCAGCTTTAGGATTGGTTGGGCCCAGTACCACCTGTATTCTAGAAGCCCCCCCTGCCCTTCTTCCCCCAGGCTGTATGAACTGGGAAATCTACCCTGTAGTGACCCTGGCCAGCATCCTACTTTCTGCTGGAAAACACTGTCATTTACTCATGTCCCTTTAACAAGCTTTATATTCTGCACCAACATTTACACCAGACTTATTACATATATACATACTGTCAGTCTGTATAGCAGCACATCACTGCACAGTCATTAAACTGTGGCTCATTATATTTATATTTTTGTCTTTTTAGTTTATTACCGTGGTGGTGTTTTTGTTTGTTGCATGTACGATTGCATCCGTCTTGCACCTGACAAACAACTTTTAACTTGAAACTTTTTTATTAAAATTCTTTGATAAGTTTTGTGTCCGTTAAGTTTCTAGTGTAAATAGCAGCAAGTTGTTATTGATAATTATGTTTTTACAGCGGTGAGTTTGTGAAAAATCATATATGTGTGGTTTATTAATCATTATTACCAAAATGGACCGCTGTTCTCATGGTGAACATTTTTACAACAGGTTTGGAGACGCTCATAACTGGGCTGTTTTGGAGCCATTTGTTCCGAGTTGGTGCAGCTGAAACACCAACAACCTGGTAATGAAGTCACCAACTCTCTACTGCTCGGAACTCCAAGACAACTGGAACGCACGATGAGCGGTGCAGCAGTAAAAACAGTCCCTCCTCAAACATTTTTCCGCTTCACCGTGTTCCCTATGTTGTTGAGGTTGATCAGAACAAGAAAAAAGTGTATACTGTTCAGCTCCAGAGCTGTGTCACCAGTTAAAACATGGTGGAAAGAAAGAAAGAAAAGCAGGAAAAATGAAGCTCTGCTGAGAGACAAACTAAAAGTCCAGGCTGGACTCATCCAGGTAGACAGAACCACAGAAGCAGCTGCTCGACTCTGGACTAAAGCCCAAAACTCATTTGCTCCAACGGCCGCCTCCAAAACACTAAACTACTTATAGAAGTGGAAGTCAGCTGGTCTGATGTCAGTCATCCATGAACATGACAGCTTCAAAATCAGAGTGAGACCTTCTTCTCCCGTCTTTGTTCCAGTAAAGTTCAAAGTCCAAAACAGGAAGTAAAGCGGATGTTTTGTACATCAGGAAACGTAGAGGAGAGCTGTGAGTGGACGAAATAAACATGCAGAATTCAGGAGGATTGGCTGAATTTGAATTGATAGTTGAGTAAAACAGTTTTTCCTACCAAGCACAATGGTCCTGGAATAATCTCCAAAAATCTCTTACACTGAAATCTCTCACCAATAAATGATTTTAAGAGTATCAGGAAGAATGCTTCACTTAGGGAGACACAGCATGAACAGCTGCCTTTTGTTTTCCTGTCATTTGTGCTTCATATCTGTCTGGCTGCTACCTCAGCAACACCCCCATAAAAATATTCCTAATGTCAACGGGACTTCCTGGTAAACTCAGTTCAATTCAATTCAATTCAATTCAGTTTAATTCAATTCAATTCAATTCAGTTCAGTTTAATTTACAGGGGAGCAAAACAGAGCCCTGGGGAACTCTATCATCTATGTTTCATTTGATCCAATTTACCAGTTTAAAAACTGAAAACAATGAAGGTGTTCTTCTAAATCATGTTGAGCCACCAGTTCAAGAGACTCAATGAAACACTGGAATAAAGAGAAGCTTGGAGCCACAACCATGGAGCCGGAAAAGAGGAAATCTCATCCAGGAAGAGCAAAACCCGCTTTCTACCACCAGGATGAATGTTTCTGATAAATGCTGATGAATGGGGGGCAGATGGCGGCTTATGTCACAGAAAGGAAGTGATCGCTAAAAACAGGCCGATAATGGTGTGCTATAAATACGATGCTCATAAAACCTGTGTTTAGAGGACGAATCAGACGCAGCTTGTTTGTCTCATTATGTAAAACACACACACAGGCTGGCCTTCCCATCTTTATGAGGACCATCAGCATCTCCAGATTCTGGTCTGAAATCCAAAAAACCGCCTGAGACATCCTCATGTTTCTAACTAAAATCTGTCCACACAAAACTCATTACTCCGTTCAAACACACACATACAGGGCTCTGGTGGATGCTGTTGGCATGGCAACATGTTGGAAGATCATATGAAGCATTTCATGTTTTCACTGTTTGGAAACCAGTTTTTAATAAATATCATCATAATCTTGTTGATGATTCTGGTAATATGTTTATATTTAGAACTTTATTTAATAAATTATCACTATTATAAATTTATTTCACTTTTATTTTCTAATTATTTGACTTTTTCTTACCCTCTTTTTATAGTTTAACAGCTTTACTATGATTACTGATTATATGACTAAATTAATCTTAAGTGATAATAATAATTATTATTAATAATAATAATAATAATAATAATAATAATAATAATAATAATAATAATAATAATAATAATAATAAGAAACACGTCTCTAATCTCAGAGCTCGTCTAAATCCAGATTTGATCAATATTTCAACTTTAATAAAAGATTTCAGTCTGAACAGAACCGAATTCTACAGAAACTCAGGAAGACCCGACCCAACTGGAGGGTTCTGACAAAAAAAGACAGCCAGTAAACAGCTGGTAAACAGCCAATAAACAGCCAGTAAACAGTCACTAAACAGCCAATAAACAGCCAGTAAACAGCCGGTAAACAGCCAGTAAACAGTCACTAAACAGCCAATAAACAGCCAGTAAACAGCCGGTAAACAGCCAATAAACAGCCAGTACACAGTCACTAAACAGCCAATAAACAGCCAGTAAACAGTCACTAAACAGCCAATAAACAGCCAGTAAACAGCCGGTAAACAGCCAATAAACAGCCAGTAAACAGTCACTAAACAGCCAATAAACAGCCGGTAAACAGCCAATAAACAGCCGGTAAACAGCCAATAAACAGCCAGTACACAGTCACTAAACAGCCAATAAACAGCCAGTAAACAGTCACTAAACAGCCAATAAACAGCCAGTAAACAGCCGGTAAACAGCCAGTAAACAGCCAGTAAACAGTCACTAAACAGCCAATAAACAGCCAGTAAACAGTCACTAAACAGCCAATAAACAGCCAGTAAACAGCCGGTAAACAGCCAGTAAACAGTCACTAAACAGCCAATAAACAGCCAGTAAACAGCCGGTAAACAGCCAATAAACAGCCAGTACACAGTCACTAAACAGCCAATAAACAGCCAGTACACAGTCACTAAACAGCCGGTAAACAGCCAGTAAACAGCTGGTAAACAGCCAATAAACAGCCAGTAAACAGTCACTAAACAGCCAATAAACAGCCAGTAAACAGCCGGTAAACAGCCAATAAACAGCCAGTACACAGTCACTAAACAGCTGGTAAACAGCCAGTAAACAGCTGGTAAACAGTCGGTAAACAGCCAATAAACAGTTATTGATCATTAACACCTGAAAACTGACAGTAAATGTTGAGTCTGGTCTGAGTCTGTGTGAAGACCTGGACCCAGGTGATCCAGGTCTGCCTGGACCCTTCCACCCACCATCAGTCATGAAATCATCTCACAGAACTGATCAGAGCAGACCACATGGAGTCCAACTCACCTGACTCATCACCAGAACCTAAACATGTCCCAGAAAGGATCAGCGGGACCAGTGGAATTAATGTGGAACCACCAGGACCAGCAGAACCAGCAGGACCAGCGGGTGTTTGATGTGTTTTTCTTCTCAGTGTCAGGTGATCCGACCCGACACGTCTTCAAGCTCATATCAACACTAACGCAAACAAAACAAATATGACGTCACTAAGGCATATTTACAGCGTTGCTGTAGCAACAAACTCACAATATTAAGATTTTTTTAAAAAGAAAGAATATGAAGGTCTGCACACACACTGTCCGCCCCACCTCCACCACCCACCAGACGCCATGAACAGCTCCATCCGTCCCATTAATGAAAAACCTGAGAATGTAGACGTGTTAGCCTCCCTGCAGCGTTAACGTCCATAGAAAGACTTCACACTGCCCACCACCATGCAGGATGGAGACGGGAGGACAGAGGATAGAGGACTAAGGACCAAATAGGGAGGACGGAGGACGGAGGACTGGCCATCTGGAGGAGTGTTGTCGAGTCCAGCTTTAAGAAAAAAGTGTGAAGTGACCTTAAGATACAACATGACTTCAGTAGAGGGCGTGTTTAAAGTTGCCAAAGATCACATGATGAGTCATGAGGAGGAAGAGGATGGAGCTCTTCATCTCTACAGCCGCTTTATAAACAAAGAAAAACAGAACAAGAAGAAACGTGAAGGAACGATTCCAGGAGAACAGCGTCTTCCTGTGGGAGGAACATGAGACGGAACGGGCTTCTCATTAACAGACCCACCTGAAATCCTCAGGTACCCAGGTACGCATATACTGGTATCCTCAGGTACCCAGGTACGCATATACTGGTATCCACAGGTACGCATACTCACGTATCCTCAGGTACCCAGGTACGTATACTCAGGTATCCTCAGATACCCAGGTACGTATCCTCAGGTATCCTCAGGTATCCTCAGGTATCCTCAGGTACCCAGGCACGCATACTCAGGTATCCACAGGTACCCAGGTACGCATATACTTGTATCCACAGGTACCCAGGTACGCATATACTGGTATCCACAGGTACCCAGGCACGCATACTCAGGTATCCACAGGTACCCAGGTACGCATATACTGGTATCCACAGGTACCCAGGTACGAGTATACTGGTATCCACAGGTACTCAGGTACGCATACTCACATATCCTCAGGTATCCAGGTACGTATCCTCAGGTATCCTCAGGTATCCTCAGGTACCCAGGCACGCATACTCAGGTATCCACAGGTACCCAGGTACGCATATACTGGTATCCACAGGTACCCAGGTACGCATACTCAGGTATCCACAGGTACCCAGGTACGCATATACTGGTATCCACAGGTACCCAGGTACGAGTATACTGGTATCCACAGGTACTCAGGTACGCATACTCACATATCCTCAGGTATCCAGGTACGTATACTCAGGTATCCTCAGGTACCCAGGTACGAGTATACTGGTATCCACAGGTACCCAGGTACGCATACTCACGTATCCTCAGGTATCCACAGGTACCCAGGTACGCATACTCACGTATCCTCAGGTACCCAGGTACGAGTATAATGGTATCCACAGGTACTCAGGTACGCATATACTGGTATCCACAGGTACCCAGGTACGCATACTCACGTATCCTCAGGTATCCTCAGGTACCCAGGTACGCATACTCACGTATCCTCAGGTACCCAGGTACGAGTATAATGGTATCCACAGGTACTCAGGTACGCATATACTGGTATCCACAGGTACCCAGGTACGCATACTCAGGTATCCACAGGAACCCAGGTACGCATACTCAGGTATCCACAGGTACCCAGGTACGCATATAGTGGTATCCACAGGTACCCAGGTATGCATACTCAGGTATCCACAGGTACCCAGGTACGCATATACTGGTATCCACAGGTACCCAGGTACGCATACTCACGTATCCTCAGGTATCCTCAGGTACCCAGGTACGCATACTCACGTATCCTCAGGTACCCAGGTACGAGTATAATGGTATCCACAGGTACTCAGGTACGCATATACTGGTATCCACAGGTACCCAGGTACGCATACTCAGGTATCCACAGGAACCCAGGTACGCATACTCAGGTATCCACAGGTACCCAGGTACGCATATAGTGGTATCCACAGGTACCCAGGTACGCATACTCAGGTATCCACAGGTACCCAGGTACGCATACTCAGGTATCCTCAGGTACCCAGGTACGCATACTCACGTATCCTCAGGTATCCAGGTATCCTCAGGTACCCAGGTACGTATACTCAGGTATCCTCAGCTACCCAGGTACGAGTATACTGGTATCCACAGGTACTCAGGTACGCATATACTGGTATCCACAGGTACCCAGGTATGCATATACTGGTATCCACGGGTACCCAGGTACGCATACTCAGGTATCCACAGGAACCCAGGTACGCATACTCAGGTATCCACAGGTACCCAGGTACGTATACTCAGGTATCCTCAGATACCCAGGTACATATCCTCAGGTATCCTCAGGTACCCAGGTATGCATACTCAGGTATCCTCAGGTACCCAGGTACGTATCCTCAGGTATCCACAGGTACCCAGGTACGCATATACTGGTATCCACAGGTACCCAGGTACGCATACTCAGGTATCCACAGGTACCCAGGTACGCATACTCACGTATCCTCAGGTACCCAGGTACGTATACTCAGGTATCCTCAGATACCCAGGTACATATCCTCAGGTATCCTCAGGTATCCTCAGGTACCCAGGTACGTATCCTCAGGTACCCAGGTACGTATACTCAGGTATCCTCAGGTATCCTCAGATACCCAGGTACGCATACTCAGGTATCCTCAGGTACGCGTATACTGGTATCCTCAGGTACCCAGACTACATGTACACATACATCTGAAACGGGACTTTACTGAACTGCTGGATATGATCAGCTGTCTGGATGCCTGGATATCCATCAGTGTCCTCGCCCTCCGATCAGAGGAGGAGTGAAGAGATCCAGCAAGATGGATTCTGGTTGAACAGATCAGGAGTGAAGCTGTTAGCCTCCAACCTGATTTATTTTCTGAACTGACTCAGTTCCCTCGGACAAGGACAACAAACAAGAGAGACCAGAACAACGTGATGAGGCAGTCTAGAGGAAACATGGAGAAAAACCACCTCAGCCCCTCCTAAAGAAACCCCCAAAGCTTTCAGCAAGGACCCACCCATTCACCTCATCATCCTCCATCCAGGTCTCCCTCCCTTGACCCATCCTCCCCTCCCCTCCTGGACTTCACTTCCGAGATGGATGGGCTGGTCACTATGGCAACCAAACTGACCCCATGCCCCAGTCCCTTCTTTTCACCCTGAAATACCCCACTTCATCCTCCCCCACCAGTTCCCCAGCGAGCTCTGACCAGTCGTCCCAGCGCCCACCCTCCCTCCAGGACGGAACCAAACTCCTCACCCGTCTCCAGCCTGATAACAACCAGCATCTGATGGATCTGTGCTGGGCTGCTTCCAGTATGATCACACTGCTGAACAAAGTCAGGTTTTTTCTGTAACTGTGGGATAACAAATGAACAAAATACCAATTTTACCATCAGAGGAATGGTTGGGGTAATGAATCGCTAATGAATATTAAGTGTAAACTAATCTTCACTTGGGACCTTCAGATGGCCTGGGACCTTATGTTGTTCAACACTGAAAAATGATACTGTTTTTCCAAATTTAACAACTGATGACCACTTAAATTCTAACAATCAGCTAATTATTTACTAAAATCTAGACCTGAAAGAAAAAGAATTCTCATCTGTGGCGCTCCTACCAGGCCCCCTCATCAGAACTTCTCTAGATCCGCCCCTGCATATGAATCCTTTCTATCACCTGTCAACCGCCTAGTTAGAGAAGGTCCGGCTCTGACTTGTATTTCAGAACCTGTTCATAATTTCCCTTCTCCACATTTATGGCTCCTATAAGGTGAACCTGCCGATACAGCATCTGCACAGCACCGATGATTTACAGAAGACGTCCTCTGGTTTCATCCTGACACTCCAGACCTCAGATTCTGGTTCGTAATAAAGCAACCAGATCCCTCAGGTCATCAGGGTCAGGTCTACTTTCTGTTCCCAGAGTCAGAACTAAACGTGGAGAGGGAGCATTCAGCTTTTATGCTCCTCACATGTGGAACAAACTCCCAGAAACCTGCAGGTATGCTGACTCAGCAGTTTTACATCAGGGTTAAAACTTTTCTATTTGCTGCCTTTTATCACAATAGCTGTTAATTCCTCACACTGGAACTTTATTTTTATTTTATCTGCTTTATTTTTGCTTTTCTCTGTAATTTCTTTTAAAGTTTGTTTTTATTGCTTCCTGCTCCCCGCTGTGATGCTGTTAATGTTTTATATAAAACACTTTGACTTTTCTTGTACATGAAAGGTGACGCAGAAATAAACTTGCCTTAAATCTGATGTATGCGTACACGTAGTCTGGACCACTGCACTGCTCCCCTTCCTTCTTTTACATAAGGATCCCAGTCAGTCCCCACATGTGATTGGTTGCATGGTGTGTCCATCAAATTAAAGCCCCACCCCCTGCCTGCATGGAGCTGAACAAGAGCACTGAAGACTCGGTTCTACCAACAACTCAACCCTTAACAGCAGACACGTGTCCTCACCTTCCATCACGAAGACCAGCGAGCCCACATCACCCTCTTTAATGATGCAGGCATCCTTCCCATAATCTACTGGGTACATACAGTCCACAATCTCCTGGATCTGAGACAGGTCCAGGTTCTTCATGAAGTCGTTGTCCAGGATGGCTTCCTTTATCAGCTCCTTAGACCTGAGAGGAAGAAGAGGATGAAGAGGAGGTTAGAAAAGTTTCCAGTTCATCCAAACCATCCACAGAGGGATGAAAATACCAGAACTCAGCAGGTCGAACACATAGACTGTATATAAAAGATGGACGGAGCCTCTGGGACGTCACCCATAGGTTTCTGAAGAGCAAAAGTGAAACTTGTTGGGCGGTTCCTACCATCGCCATCTTGGCAGCGTCACGCCTGCCGTTGCTCCCGGAAATCCAAAATTGAGCAAAGTGGCGGGAGCTGAGCGGGGGCTGTGAGCATGGGGGTGGATGATTGACGTCTATCAAACTCTGCCTGTAGCCTGTAGCTAAGAGCTAACTGAGCCAACCCTGATCTAACGTGAGCTAACCGGCTAACGGAGGTAGGTAGGCTAAAGCTAAGGTGCACTGTTAGCCGGCTAAAAACCGCGGTTGTGCTGCACTCTCCCTTCTTGCTGCGGATATTGGATATATGTCAATCAAATGGACCCGCCCTTAATTATGCCAAATTTCAAGATTAAATAACATCCAAACGGATGAGTTAGAAAAAAATTAACCCCCCTTACAGTTGTCATGCAGGTAAACTTCATCCATCCATTGTCTGCCACTTATCCAGAGTCGGGTCGTGGGGGCAGCTGCCCAAGCAGGGAAACCCAGACTTCCCTCTCCCCAGCCACATTCATCAACGTTCCATGTTCCACAAAAATATCTTTCCTGTCCAGCAGCGAGACAGGGTGGTAATGGTCTGGATCCCTTGATGGAACCACCACTTTACCAGCATGTCCCGGCTCCCTTTGATACGGAATTACTTTTATTTGATGTCTTTATTGTTGAATTACATATAAACGCTGGACCTGACGAACATAGTAGATAAAGATGAAAAATACCAAAAGAGAGAAAATAACAACTGTACAAGCAGCTGCAGCGTCTGTAAAGATCCAGGAAACAAAGCAAACAATCATCAGGAGCACCTACAGGAGGACAAACATGAACAAATCTGAAAACATGACGCTGGTGATTAAACCTCATGGTGGCTGGATGTACATGTGTTAGTGAATGAGAGTGTGTGTGTGTGTGAGAGAGAGTTGTGTTTAATATGTGTGATTATGCCCTTGTGCCTTGTCCCCTTTCCAAAGATCAGAAGCCTAGACAGCCCCAAGACCCGGACAACCAGCACCCAACACAGATCAGGGAACCTTGAAAATCTACTACAGGGACAGCCACACACCCATCCAGAAGATGGCAGAGGAAGGGCCCAGCCAGAGCCCCCATGGCCCAGCCAGAACCCCCATGACCCAACCAGAGCCCCCATGGCCCAGCCAGAACCCCCATGGCCCAGCCAGAGCCGCCATGGCCCAGCCAGAACCCCCATGACCCAACCAGAGCCTCCATGGCCCAGCCAGAGCTGCCATGGCCCAGCCAGAGCCGCCATGGCCCAGCCAGAGCCCCCATGGCCCAGCCAGAGCCGCCATGGCCCAGCCAGAGCCGCCATGGCCCAGCCAGAGCCCCCATGGCCCAGCCAGAGCCCCCATGGCCCAGCCAGAGCTGCCATGGCCCAGCCAGAGCCGCCATGGCCCAGCCAGAGCCCCCATGGCCCAGCCAGAGCCCCCATGGCCCAGCCAGAGCCCCCATGGCCCAGCCAGAGCCGCCATGGCCCAGCCAGAGCCCCCATGGCCCAGCCAGAGCTGCCATGGCCCAGCCAGAGCCGCCATGGCCAGAGCCCCCATGACCCAACCAGAGCCTCCATGGCCCAGCCAGAGCTGCCATGGCCCAGCCAGAGCCCCCATGGCCCAGGAAGCAAAGGATGCTGGCCTGCAGCACCACCACGCACCAGCTACTCATATATAAGTTGAGTGCAGGACCCAAGACCCAAGACCAAGGACACAGGAGCCAGGACCCAAGACCCAAAATCCAGAACCCAAAACCCAAGACCCAAGACCCAGGACACAGGCTGCTTTGTGAATCGTTTTTTAATTCAGGATTTATCAGGGGCTTGATTAGGACAGAATCCCTAACCAGATCAGGGTCAGTCCATCAAAGTGGACTCATTCTCATCTGCTGCATCCAACCAGTCTACATTAGATACGGTTACTATGATGTAATGCAACGAGCTCAAACTAAAAATATCATCTTACAGCTGAATGATGACTTTTTTTATTTAGTTTTTAACTCTTCAGTCAGGTTTCTTCTACATCATCTGAGTAAATATAACAGTTGTATCATAAAGATGTAGATTTAACAGGCTGCTGCTGGTGTAATGGTGGGGGGAGATTTTCTTGGTCCACTTTGGGCCCCTTAGTACCAACGTGGCCTGGTTTAACCAGCACAGCCTACCTGAGTATTGTTGCTGACCATGTCCATCCCACCCAAATTTGAATCATTTGGAAAAACCTGGAATAATCTGTTTCTTTTTCTGTCCATTATGGCCACAAAAACAAAATTTCATCATCATTTTTCTATGAAATCTGTTTAAAATAATAATGATTTAAAAAAAAAAAAAACGCAAATAAAAACAAAAGAAAGTGAAGTTGGGAAACAAATCAGGAAATACAATCAGATGAGTGTTGTCCTCTGGTGGAAATAAACCTAATATCAGACGTAAAATTAGATCTGACCATCGTCTGTTCCAAAGTAAACAGATGGAAATGGTTCATTATGCGTCATAATTACACATCTTCTCAGCAGCTGTTGCCACATGAACTCTGCTGTCAAATATCTGTTTGTTTTTCCAGAAGAGGAGCAGCTTCTTCCTCCTTTACACGAAGCAACGGAGCTGCTGTCATAAAGAAAACCGTACACTGAGCTGCAAGAATCAGCGATGGAAGATCTCACAAAGAGCCAAGGGTTTCCTTCCTGTCCTCACAATAAAGCACATGTTAACTGAAATGGGCTGAAAGAGAAAAAACTGGGCAAGTTTTCCAAAAAGCAACACAGCCAGCAGGCGACTGGCTTTCCAGATGAAGATACTGCTGATATTTAAAACCAGCTCCAAACCCTGTGCAGCTGAGGGAGTAGGGCTGGGTCTGCAGACCTCAGGCTGGATGGTGATCCAGGACTCAGTAACACCCTGTGACTGATTCATGTCATTCAGTAAAGCTCCACAAACTCTGTCACCATCTACGTTCTGATGTGAAAATGATCAGGACCAGACTGACCTGAAACCTCCTAAATCTGGGTCAGATGTCAGCATTGATCCAAGTTGACAGCTGATCAGGACCAATCATCACTCTCATCAACCCAAATTATTGTAGTCCCAATCTAATCCAAATTTTTAAAAATACATGATATGATCCACATTAGTCCAATTTATAATAAATATGTGTAATTAGTAAAAATAATTAGCATTCAAATCATGCAAAGTTTAAATTTGAGTTCATCAAATGAACATTGAATTTTAACATCAACTACACTTAGATAAAACGTAAAGTCCTCAATTCAGTAACTCAGGTGTTTTCACCTGATGTCTTTAACTGAGATGGATGACAAAAAATACAACATAAAAAAAAAAAAAAAAAAAAATACAACATACAAAATTGTTTTTGTTCATTTTTTTATGTTTGAGCTGTTGGCGTCTGATGTTTGAGCAGTTAGCGTCTGATGTTAAAGCTGTTAGCTTCCGATGTTAGCGCTGTTAGCGTCTGATGTTTGAGCTGTTAGCGTCTGATGTTTGAGCAGTTAGCGTCTGATGTTAAAGCTGTTAGCTTCCGATGTTAGCGCTGTTAGCGTCTGATGTTTGAGCTGTTAGAGGCTGATGTTTGAGCTGTTAGCGGCTGATGTTTGAGCAGTTAGCGTCTGATGTTAAAGCTGTTAGCTTCCGATGTTAGCGCTGTTAGCGTCTGATGTTTGAGCTGTTAGAGGCTGATGTTTGAGCTGTTAGCGGCTGATGTTTGAGCTGTTAGCGGCTGATGTTTGAGCTGTTAGCGGCTGATGTTAAAGCTGTTAGCTTCCGATGTTAGCGCTGTTAGCGTCTGATGTTTGAGCTGTTAGCGGCTGATGTTTGAGCTGTTAGCGTCTGATGTTAAAGCTGTTAGCTTCCGATGTTAGCGCTGTTAGCGTCTGATGTTTGAGCTGTTAGCGTCTGATGTTTGAGCTGTTAGCGGCTGATGTTTGAGCTGTTAGAGGCTGATGTTTGAGCTGTTAGCGGCTGATGTTTGAGCTGTTAGCGGCTGATGTTAGCGCTGTTAGCGGCTGATGTTTGAGCTGTTAGCGGCTGATGTTTGCGCTGTTAGAGTCTGATGTTAGCGCTGTTAGCGGCTGATGTTAGCGCTGTTAGAGGCTGATGTTTGAGCTGTTAGCGGCTGATGTTAGCGCTGTTAGAGGCTGATGTTTGAGCTGTTAGCGGCTGATGTTAGCGCTGTTAGCGTCTGATGTTTGAGCTGTTAATACTTTTTTTTTTGTTTTGTTTAGTTTTTTTATTTCTTCGGCCTGGCCACGTCCCACAGTAGGTGAAGCAGCTTTGCTCTTACATGAGAAAGATAACTTAAATACTTTTCAACTTTTAAATATGTCATGGTTACAGTAATTATTTTTTCTCGACAACAAAACATGATATCCATCAGTCTGACATCTGCTGGACCTGAGGATCAATTAAAGCTAGAACAAATTAAATATGATTTTTATGAGTTTTCTGAGCTGAAGTGAGTCTGAGACACCTAGTATGTGATAACTCAAATTTCAAGATTAAATAACATCCAAACGGATGAGTTAGAAAAAAATTCACCCCCCTTACAGTTG
This sequence comes from Melanotaenia boesemani, assembly GCF_017639745.1. NCBI lineage: Eukaryota > Metazoa > Chordata > Actinopteri > Atheriniformes > Melanotaeniidae > Melanotaenia > Melanotaenia boesemani. Next base: position 1,091,895 of record NC_055702.1, read on the forward strand.
TCATGCAGGTAAACTTCATCCATCCATTGTCTGCCACTTATCCAGAGTCGGGTCGTGGGGGCAGCTGCCCAAGCAGGGAAACCCAGACTTCCCTCTCCCCAGCCACATTCATCAACATTCCATGTTCCACAAAAATATCTTTCCTGTCCAGCAGCGAGACAGGGTGGTAATGGTCTGGATCCCTTGATGGAACCACCACTTTACCAGCATGTCCCGGCTCCCTTTGATATGGAATTACTTTTATTTGATGTCTTTATTGTTGAATTACATATAAACGCTGGACCTGACGAACATAGTAGATAAAGATGAAAAATACCAAAAGAGAGAAAATAACAACTGTACAAGCAGCTGCAGCGTCTGTAAAGATCCAGGAAACAAAGCAAACAATCATCAGGAGCACCTACAGGAGGACAAACATGAACAAATCTGAAAACATGACGCTGGTGATTAAACCTCATGGTGGCTGGATGTACATGTGTTAGTGAATGAGAGTGTGTGTGTGTGTGAGAGAGAGTTGTGTTTAATATGTGTGATTATGCCCTTGTGCCTTGTCCCCTTTCCAAAGATCAGAAGCCTAGACAGCCCCAAGACCCGGACAACCAGCACCCAACACAGATCAGGGAACCTTGAAAATCTACTACAGGGACAGCCACACACCCATCCAGAAGATGGCAGAGGAAGGGCCCAGCCAGAGCCCCCATGGCCCAGCCAGAACCCCCATGACCCAACCAGAGCCCCCATGGCCCAGCCAGAACCCCCATGGCCCAGCCAGAGCCGCCATGGCCCAGCCAGAACCCCCATGACCCAACCAGAGCCTCCATCGCCCAGCCAGAGCTGCCATGGCCCAGCCAGAACCCCCATGACCCAACCAGAGCCTCCATGGCCCAGCCAGAGCTGCCATGGCCCAGCCAGAGCCCCCATGGCCCAGCCAGAGCCCCCATGGCCCAGCCAGAGCCGCCATGGCCCAGCCAGAGCCCCCATGACCCAACCAGAGCCTCCATGGCCCAGCCAGAGCTGCCATGGCCCAGCCAGAGCCCCCATGACCCAACCAGAGCCTCCATGGCCCAGCCAGAGCTGCCATGGCCCAGCCAGAGCCCCCATGGCCCAGGAAGCAAAGGATGCTGGCCTGCAGCACCACCACGCACCAGCTACTCATATATAAGTTGAGTGCAGGACCCAAGACCCAAGACCAAGGATAAAGCTGTTAGCTTCCGATGTTAGCGCTGTTAGCGTCTGATGTTTGAGCTGTTAGAGGCTGATGTTTGAGCTGTTAGCGGCTGATGTTTGAGCTGTTAGCGTCTGATGTTAAAGCTGTTAGCTTCCGATGTTAGCGCTGTTAGCGTCTGATGTTTGAGCTGTTAGCGGCTGATGTTTGAGCTGTTAGCGTCTGATGTTAAAGCTGTTAGCTTCCGATGTTAGCGCTGTTAGCGTCTGATGTTTGAGCTGTTAGCGGCTGATGTCTGAGCTGTTAGAGGCTGATGTTTGAGCTGTTAGCGGCTGATGTTTGAGCTGTTAGCGGCTGATGTTAGCGCTGTTAGCGGCTGATGTTTGAGCTGTTAGCGGCTGATGTTTGCGCTGTTAGCGTCTGATGTTAGCGCTGTTAGCGGCTGATGTTAGCGCTGTTAGAGGCTGATGTTTGAGCTGTTAGCGGCTGATGTTAGCGCTGTTAGAGGCTGATGTTTGAGCTTTTAGCGGCTGATGTTAGCGCTGTTGATACTTTTTTTTTTGTTTTGTTTAGTTTTTTCATTTCTTCGGCCTGGCCACGTCCCACAGTAGGTGAAGCAGCTTTGCTCTTACATGAGAAAGATAACTTAAATACTTTTCAACTTTTAAATATGTCATGGTTACAGTAATTATTTTTTCTCGACAACAAAACATGATATCCATCAGTCTGACATCTGCTGGACCTGAGGATCAATTAAAGCTAGAATAAATTAAATATGATTTTTATGAGTTTTCTGAGCTGAAGTGAGTCTGAGACACCTAGTATGTGATAACTCACTCTAGTTTCATGTTATCCTGTGGAGGAAATGCGCTCTGTGAGATCTATCAGGAGTGGATTCTGTTTTGGTTTATGTGTTAGAGAAGAAATCTTTCAGTCCAGTGTCAGTTTCTGCATGTAAATGTGACTCAGGGGAAACCAGCCTCAATAAGAACACACTGAGTGGAAGGAGGGTGGTGATGAAGCAGACCATCGTATTATAACTGCATGAGTCACGGGGGAAAGGTAGAGGGTAGAAAGACAAATAAAATGGAGGCGTGATAGATGAAAAATAACACAAAGCAATAAGAAGAAACACGGAGACAAGAACAAAACAGCAGATACAGAAAAGAATGGAAAGAAAAAAGTTAATCAGAAAGATGGAAGAGGACAGAATTTAAAGATAACGCTGAACCAGCAGCAATGGCACAAACCGATCAATGTGTTTAAAACGAAAGGAGCAACAATCAATGAAGCACAAGCAGGAAACATCTGAGATCAGTTTCCATCCAGCTGATCAGAAAACTCTGCAGGGATGAAGGTTCTGACTGACGGCTTCATCGTGGGTAAAGAAAAAAGAACAGCTGCTGACTAAAGGAAACCTGATGTCCACATTAATGAGTCAAGAAGGAAAATTATCACACAGAAGCCATTAAAAGGCTTTTAACTGTGTTTAGATGGAAAAATGTTTCTTCATCCTGATAAAGATGAAGCCATGTGATGTTCTGATGCTGTCATCTTTAACAGGAAACTGGATTCCTTCACTCCTGATGTTTCCTCACATCTTCTCTAACAAAAAACTGAAACACAACATCAGGTCAGAGAGCATCACATCCTCCAGTATCCTGCAGCATCCGCTCAGCCTCTTCTGCCAACCGCAGTCATGATTTTTTTTTTTTTATTATTTAACCTTTATTTAACCATGTAAAAAATGTTTGAGAACCAGTTCTCATTTGCAAACATGACCTGGCCAAGAGGCCCCAGCAGGAATAAATAACGTACATTTATACAAACATACAACTGTGCATAGACAGGACCACAATACAAAAAATACACCTAACAATGCAGAGCAAGTACAAATATATAAAAATGAAAGGGGGAAGGGAGTAGGTCTCAGTATAAATGGGACAGATCTATATGAAAGAAAAAGTAGTGGACAAATGTTTGTATCTAAGTGAGAGTCAGCATCGTCAGCAGGAACAAGTGTCGACAATAATCTGTTGAAGTCTCTGTCTAAACAAAGAAACAGATATCAGAGATGGAAGTTTAAGAGTGTTTTGTAGTGTGTTCCAGTCATTTGCAGCAGAAAAGTGGAAGGTGTTAACGACCGAAAACAGTGAGAGTTTTGGGAGTGATGAGCTTAATAAATTCGGATGACCTGGTGTGATGAGTGTCGCTGTGAGCGAAGTGGAGGAGAGATGACAGATAGAAAGGTGTCTTGTATAAGACTGACTTGTAAATAAAAAGAAACCAATGATGGAGTCGCCGGGTGTGAAGGGAGGGCCAGCCCACCAGTTTATAGAGATCACAGTGGTGGCTGTGGAAAGGGGCGTTTGTGGCAAAGCGTATGGCTGAGTGGTAGAGTGTCTAATTTTTTAAGGGCTGAGCTTGTTGCCATTTTATAAATGATGTCGCCATAGTCAAGAATTGGAAGTAAAGTCAATTTGACTAAAGTGCATTTGGTTGCGTGGGTGAAAGAGGCTTTATTACGGAAAAGAAAGGCTAATCTGGCTTTTATTTTGGCTTGAAGATTATTGATGTGGGTGACGAATGACAGAGATGAATCCAGCCAGATGCCCAGGTATTTATAGGAATTGACATAATCCAAAGCCGTGCCGTCTAAACAGGTGAGTATTGGTAGGGTGTCAGCACCAGTTTTCTGACTAAAAAGGATGCACTTTGTTTTACTGGAGTTGAGGCGAAGGTGGAGGTTGTGGAAGGACTGCTCTACTGAAGTGAGGCTGAGTTGAAGAACAGCTGCTGCAGCTTGTGGAGGGGGGCCGACTGAATACAAAATGGTGTCATCGGCATACAGGTGGATCCGGGAGCTGCCAGCAGTTTTATCTATGTCATTGATGTAAATGGAAAAAAGGGTGGGGCCCAAAATAGACCCTTGAGGCACACCTTTGGAGATAATGAGTGGTTCTGACATAATATTTTGTGCTTTCACCAACTGGGCACGGTCAGAAAAGAAGCTGGAGAACCAGTCACAGCAGGAGATGGACAGACCAATATTGGAGAGCCTTCGTAGAAGGATCTTATGGTCAGCTGAATCAAAGGCCTTGGCAAGGTCGATAAAGGTGGCTAAGCAGACCTGCTTAGAGTCTAGCGCTGTGATGACGTCATCCAGGACCTTCACAGTGGCTGTTATACATCCATGGCCAGGCCGAAAGCCAGACTGCAGGTCAGACAGAATGTGGTTTGAGTCAAGGAAGCAGTTTAGTTGTTTGAGCACTAGCTTCTCCAGGACCTTGGCTAAACACGGAAGTATTGAGATGGGTCGGTAGCAGTTTGGATCAGTGCCAGAGCCACCTTTGAAGAGTGGAAAAACCATGGCTGATTTCCAGTCAGAGGGGAGGATAGAGTACTGTAAGGACCTATTAAACAGACTTGTGACAGGTGCTGCAATAATGTGAGCAGCTGCTTTCAGGAACATGGGATGAAGACCATCAAGGCCAGCAGATTTATTTGGATCCAGCTTAGTGAGCTCATCCTGCACTTCCGAGATGGAGAGAGGTGTGAAGGAGAAAGGTGTGTTGTTCAATGGAGAAGGCTGAAAATCTAATGAGGCTGAGTCGACCTCACTTGCTGAAGCCAAGTCTGGACCTGAGACAGGGGAAACATGGGTCGCATTGACAAAGCGATGATTGAGGAGTGAAGCAATACGAGCCTTATCAGTAATAACAATGTCATTGAATATCATAGAGAGGGGAGGGGAGGCAAGTTTATTCTCCATGATCTTGACGGTTTTCCAGAACTTCCTCGCATCAGAGCCACAGGTGGAAAATTTCTCCTTTAAATGGGAGATTTTAGCATTCCTGATGGCCTGTGTTGTTTTATTCCTGAATTGCCGAAAGGCAAGCCAGTCAGCCGGAGATTGTGTGGAGCGGGCTTTCCACCAAACGGTGTTCTTATGATGGACAAGCTCAGCCAAGTCATGGGAAAACCAGTGGCTATAACGATTCTTGATTCTACATTTTCTCAAAGGAGCATGTTTATTGACAATTAGACTGAATGTATTTTTGAAAAAACACCATGCCTCATCCAGGGAGGGAGCAGAGCCAACTCTGTCCCAGGTCACCGCCTCAACATCCTGAAGAAAGGCTTGCATATTAAGATTCTTGAGAGAGCGCTTGGTTACAATGACTGGGGGTCTCTTAACTGAACAGCCAATGCGTACACAGGCAATAGCACAGTGATCGCTTATTTGGCTGAAAACACCAGACTGATAGTTAGATGGGGTGTTGGTGAGAATGAGGTCAATCAGCGTGGAAGATGAGGGAGATTTAAAATTTTTTTTTTAATTTTAATCCTGAAAGGTTTCTATCACCATGTCACGCTTCAGCTCCACAGTGAAGAACACATGTCAACATGAAGAACAGGATTTCTTTGTCATCTCTAAATTTCGTGAAGTATCATGGTGTGATGTGACGCGGAGTGATGCGGCGTGGCGAGCTGTTGTGTGGCAGGACGTGGCGTGACATGGTGTGCTGTAAATTGTTGTGTTATGGTGTGACGTGGGGTTACACAGCGTGACGTGTCGTGGTGTGGTGTGATATGACTTTTTGTGATGTGGAGTGATGTATTGTGGTGTGTCGTAATGCAACTTGCCGTGGCATGATGTGGGGTTACGCGGCGTGTCATGGCGTGATGCAGCGTGAGTGATGCAGCGTGATGTGTTGGGGTGATGTAACTGAGCCTGCCCTCTAAAATCACAGAGTGGGCACCACCGAAAGCCGGATTCTCTCCCAGAGAGGGGCGTGGCCAGGCACCACTCAGGAACATTTAAAGGTTCAGACACAGAAACATCACGTTATCCGTAGAGCCACTAGAGCCACGTCTGGAGCTGGAGATTAGGACCAAGGTTGATTTTGGGGTAAAAATTTTGAAAAGAATGCTGTTGGACCTCTGACACCCGTATGAAATTGTTGTAAAAATGTATAATAAAAGACCTTTAAAAACATTTGTGACCAAAAGTTTTCATCGAAACTCCTGGACAAGTCTTTCCCACTTTACAGGCAGAAGTGATGTGGAATCTTCTGTCTTGGACAGTAATCTATATATTTTTGAAAAACTTTTTGGGGTACTAAGATTTAATAATTCTGCCACCCCAGTAGGAAGTTGTTTTCTCCAATAATGAGTGTGTTATCTAGATGATTGTAGAATGAGGTGAAACATTTGGTCCATATATATTAACGACGTATAACTTCATATTTTGTATGGATAATGTAACTATTATAAATGTACCTTCGGGATTTATAACTGTGCTTTTAGTGATAAAATGAACTTTTCTGTTTATTAGAATGGTTATTCCTCTTTGCCTGGAATTAAAGCAGGCTGAACACACGAGGAAGCTGTGCTGTAGCTAGCACGACGTCTGCCTGTAAATCCTTCAGCCTGTTCAGCTCCACGTACGTTCCACGTGACAAGTTAAGTTGTTGTCACACATGTTAAGTGTGCTACAAGGGGGGAGAACACCCTGGATCATGTCTACACTAACATCAAGCATGCATACAGGGCCGTACCCCTCCCCCACCTCGGACAGTCAGACCATCTTTCCCTCCTGCTTCCCCCAGCCTACACCCCCCTCAGACGTAGGAACAGGCCCACCACAAAAACTGTAACAACCTGGCCTGAAGATGCCCTCGCCAAACTCCAAGACTGTTTCCAACAGACAGACTGGGACGTGTTTGAACAACAGGAGCTGGAGACACTTACAGGAACGGTACTGGACTATATTCAGTTCTGTATCGGGAATGTGACTGTGGACAAAACCATCAGGGCTTTCCCTAACCAGAAACCCTGGATGACCAGCCAGGTCCGTGCACTCCTCAGAGCCCGGGACGCTGCCTTCAGGTCAGGGGACAGAGCACTGTATAGTGCTGCTCGAGCTGACCTGAAAAGAGGCATAAAAAGAGCCAAGGCGGACCACAGGATGCGCATAGAGTCCCACCTGTCCAGCAACAACACTCGGGAGGTGTGGCGGGGCATACAGGACATCACCAACTTCAGAGGTTGTGATGTGTCGACAGCAGATCAGAGCGCAACACTGGCAGAGGAGCTAAACTGCTTCTTTGCCCGGTTCGAATCACAGCAGCATGCACCTGCTCCAACCATGCCCCCACCCACACCCCCACCCACATCCCCATCTGGCTCCCGCACCACCCCACTCACCATCCAGGAGCACGATGTCAGACGGGTGCTCCTGGCAGTGAACACCAAGAAGGCTACTGGCCCAGACGGAGTACCGGGCAAAGTGCTCAGAGCATGCGCCCACCAGCTCGCCCCCACCTTTACCAGGATCTTCAACCTCTCCCTGGATCAGGCAGTCATCCCACACTGCCTCAAATCCTCCATAATAGTCCCGGTGCCGAAGAAGTCTCCCATCACCAGCCTGAACGATTACCGACCGGTGGCCCTCACTCCGGTAATCATGAAGTGCTTTGAGAGACTTGTTCTTCAGCACATCAAGGACCATCTCCCCCCAGACTTCGACTCCCACCAGTTCGCATACCGCGCGAACAGATCCACTGAGGACGCCATGGCTGTAGCTCTTCACTCTGCGCTGAACCACCTGGAGCAGCAGCAGAGCTACGTCCGCATGCTCTTTGTGGATTACAGTTCTGCGTTCAACACAATAATCCCGGACAGATTATGCACAAAACTGGACACTGTTGGCCTCCCCCCTCTCACATGTGCCTGGATAAAGGACTTTCTAACAGACCGACCCCAGACTGTGAGACTAGGTCCCCACCTCTCCTCCACCCGCACGCTGAGCATCGGCTCCCCACAGGGCTGTGTGCTGAGTCCCCTCCTGTACTGCCTCTACACCCACGACTGCAGGCCGGCCCACAATGACAACCTCATCGTCAAGTTCGCTGACGACACTACAGTGGTCGGACTCATCTCCAGGGGCGATGAGGCTGCCTACAGGGAGGAGATCCTGAAGCTGGCTGCTTGGTGTTCTGAGAACAACCTCGCTCTCAACACCAAGAAAACCAGGGAGATTATCATCGACTTCAGGAGGTTCAGCACAGACCCAGCCCCCCTCTACATAAACGGCGAGTGTGTGGAGAGGGTCCACACCATCAGGTTTCTTGGCGTCATCATCTCGGCCGACATCTCCTGGTCAGAGAATATCACGTCAATCACCAAGAAGGCTCAGCAGCGGCTACGCTTCCTGAGAGTCCTCAGGAAGCACAAACTAAACTCCAACCTGCTGCTGACCTTCTACCGCTCATCCATCGAGAGCCTGCTGACATACTGCATCACAGTATGGTACGGCAGCTGCACTGTAGCAGACAAGGAGAGGCTACAGAGAGTTGTAAAGACAGCACAGAAGATCATTGGCTGTCCTCTCCCCTCCCTGATGGACATTTACACCTCCCGCTGCCTCAGCAGAGCCAGAAACATCATAAATGACAGCTCCCACCCTGGCTCTGATCTGTTTGCCCTGCTACCTTCTGGGAGGCGCTACAGGTGCATCAGGACTAAAACAAACAGACTCAAAAACAGTTTCTTTCCAAAAGCAATAACTGCCCTAAACTCCTGTAGGAATTCAAATGTGAAATACTCTGGACACTAACAACATGTGCAATACTTTCTGTCATGTGACATATACAACATATCATGATACGTGCAACAATACTCTGAATGTGCAATATATTTTTTTATTTGAATATGTTTCATTGTAATTTATATATTTCAGCTCGAACACTATACATACATATAGTATACAGGTATATACAATTCATACTTATATCTGCAAATAACCCGAGTGTGCACATCTGTTTATTTCTGTAAATATTTTATACCTTAGATCTTTTATTTATTTATTTATCTTCTATACTGCTCTCTTTGCACTGACATTGGGGATGGCTTAATCTCATTGTATATTTATATAATGACAATAAAAGGCATTCTATTCTATTAAATTCTACAAACCTCAGCGTGCTCATGGTCAGACTAGTGAAGTCAAATCACAGTTGCATCACTTACCTGCGTCTCTCACTTCAGTGAAGCGGTGAGAGGTGTCATATGGCGTAATGCGGCAGGGCACCATGAGATTTTATAGGAGAGGTGTGGCTCAGTGGGTAGAGTGGTCGCCTTGTAACCTGAGAGTTGCCAGTTTGATCCTCGGCCTGCCGAGCTCATGTCGAGGTGTCCCTGAGCAAGACGACAAACCCCAAACTGCTCTTGATGGGTCGTGGTAAGCGCCTTGCATGGCAGCTTCCAGCATCAGTGTGTGAATGTGTGTGTGATGTAAAGCGCTTTATGAATACAGACCAGTTACCATTCTGACCTCACACACCATCAGACTCAAAACACACCTGATGAATTAAAACCAACTCATGACAAAACGTTTCAGAATGTGAAGAATTCTTCTCATCTGAAGCAGAAACACCTGCATCAGCGAGGACCTGCCCCGGATGTTTTCACTCCATCAGATCTGTGACAGTCTGCTGATCATTAACTCATGAAGCCGGTCTGCAGACAGCAGGACAGCTGGTGGGCGGTCACCACCCACTCTCTACTTTTATTTAGATCTGCAGGCAGCGAGGAGAGCTGGATGGTAAGTGAAACCCTGTCAGCTGCATGTGTGTGGGAGGAGCTCGCGGATTAAAAAGCAGCACTGCTTGTTATTGCTGCCGTGGACACAAACACGATATTATTCTGAGATGAGAAGAGGCAACATCACATCAGAAACCCTTACCACCAGTACAAGTCTCACAGAGCCACATGGATGAAGCTAAAAACCACATCTCACGTCCTCCATGCTGCATCTGTCTGTCCCAACCCTGCAGATGCTCCAGAACCCAGTGGAACGTCTGCTGTTCCATCAACCAAGGAGGTCACATGACCCGACACCCCTCGTGGACCTCCAAGGGTCATCTATGGCTGTCTGAATCCGATTCAGAGACCCCTGCTTTGGCTGCAGCGGTTTAAAATCAGGAAGTAGCCGGATGGGACATGTGGGCTTGTAGTGACATACGTGTCATTATGCGCTGACATGGACTTTCATGTGAATGTTGAATGTGGATGTCTGTATATGTGCAGCCGACAGGAGGAGCAAGACATTTCCCACTGGCCTGCCAGGTACTGGCATCCACCACAAGCAGAACGAGCTGTCACTAGGAAGCTGATGCTGACCGGTCAGCAGCCTAATCTACATTTTAATTAACATGAGCAAAGCGAGCGGAGGAGGAAAAGCTGAGAGGAGCAACGTGGTGGCGAAAACGTACTCGGAAAGAAGAGGAAAGGTGGGCAGAGAGGGGCCTCATTAAAAAAAATCACTTCAAGATGAGGAAACGATGACGGGTTGTTGCTGCGCGGTTAGATCTGCTGCCGAAACACGAGACGACACGTTCCAAACTCGTCCACACCTACTCACACCTGTCCACACCTGCTCACAACCGTTCACACCTGCTCACACCAGTCCACACCTGCTCACACCCGTCCACACCTGCTCACACCTGTTCACACCCGTCCACACCTGCTTACACCTGCTCACACCCGTTCACACCTGCTCACACCCGTTCACACCTGCTCAAACCTGCTCACACCCGTCCACACCTGCTCACACCTGTCCACACCTGCGCACACCCGTTCACACCTGCTCAAACCTGCTCACACCCGTCCACACCTGCTCACACCTACTCACACCAGTCCACACCTGCTCACACCCGTCCACACCTGCTCACACCTGCTCACACCTGTCCACACCTGCTCACACATGTCCACACCTGCTCACACCCGTCCACACCTTTCCACACCTGTCCACACCAGCTCACACATGTCCACACCTGCTCACACCCGTCCACACCTTTCCACACCTGTCCACACCTGCTCACACCTGCTCACAACTGTTCACACCTGTCCACACCTGCTCACACCTGTCCACACCTGCTCACACCCGTTCACACCTGCTCACACCCGTTCACACCCGTTCACACCTGCTCACACCCGTCCACACCTGCTCACACCCGTTCACACCTGCTCAAACCTGCTCACACCCGTCCACACCTGCTCACACCTGTCCACACCTGCGCACACCCGTTCACACCTGCTCAAACCTGCTCACACCCGTCCACACCTGCTCACACCTACTCACACCAGTCCACACCTGCTCACACCCGTCCACACCTGCTCACACCTGCTCACACCTGTCCACACCTGCTCACACATGTCCACACCTGCTCACACCCGTCCACACCTTTCCACACCTGTCCACACCAGCTCACACATGTCCACACCTGCTCACACCCGTCCACACCTTTCCACACCTGTCCACACCTGCTCACACCTGCTCACAACTGTTCACACCTGTCCACACCTGCTCACACCTGTCCACACCTGCACATACCTGCTCACACCTGTCCACACCTGCTCACACCTGCTCACACCTGTTCACACCTGCTCACACCTGTCCACACCTGATCAAACCCGTCCAAACCTGCTCACACCTGCTCACACAAGTCCACACCTGCTCACACCCGTCCACATCTGCTCACACACGTCCACACCTGCTCACACTTGTCCACACCTGCTCACACCCGTCCACAGCTGCTCACACACCTGCTCACACCTGTCCACACCTGCTCACACCCGTCCACACCTGCTCACACCCGTCCACACCTGTCCACACCCGCTCACACCCGTCCATACCCGCTCACACCCGTCCACACTTTTCTACACCTGATCACACCTGTCCACACCTTTCCACACCCGTCCACACCTGCTCACACCTGTCCACACCTGCTCACACCTTTCCACACCTGCTCACAACCGTCCACATTTGCTCACACACGTCCACACCTGCTCACACAAGTCCACACCTGCTCACACCTGTCCACACCTGCTCACACCTGTCCACACCTGCTCACACCCGTCCACACCTTTCCACACCTGATCACACCTGTCCAAACCTGCTCAAACCTGCTCACACCCGTCCACAGCTGCTCACACACGTCCACACCTGCTCACACCTGCCCACACCTGCTCACACCTCTCCACACCTGCTCACACCCGTCCACACCTTTCCACACCTGATCACATCTGTCCAAACCTGCTCAAACCTGCTCACACCCGTCCACATCTGCTCACACACGTCCACACCTGCTCACACCCGTCCACACCTGTCCACACCCGCTCACACCCGTCTATACCCGCTCACACCCGTCCACACTTTTCCACACCTGTCCACACCTGCTCACACCCGTCCACACCTGCTCACACCTGTCCACACCTGGTCACACCTTTCCACACCTGATCACACCTGTTCACACCTGCTCACACACGTCCACACCTGCTCACACCTGTCCACACCTGCTCATACCTGCTCACACCCGTCCACACCTTCTCACACCCGTCCACAGCTGCTCACACACGTCCACACCTGCTCACACCTGTCCACACCTGCTCACACCTTTCCACACCTGCTCACAACCGTCCACATTTGCTCACACACGTCCACACCTGCTCACACAAGTCCACACCTGCTCACACCTGTCCACACCTGCTCACACCTGTCCACACCTGCTCACACCCGTCCACACCTTTCCACACCTGATCACACCTGTCCAAACCTGCTCAAACCTGCTCACACCCGTCCACAGCTGCTCACACACGTCCACACCTGCTCACACCTGCCCACACCTGCTCACACCTGTCCACACCTGCTCACACCCGTCCACACCTTTCCACACCTGATCACATCTGTCCAAACCTGCTCAAACCTGCTCACACCCGTCCACATCTGCTCACACACGTCCACACCTGCTCACACCCGTCCATACCCGCTCACACCCGTCCACACCTTTCCACACCTGATCACATCTGTCCAAACCTGCTCAAACCTGCTCAAACCTGCTCACACCCGTCCACATCTGCTCACACACGTCCACACCTGCTCACACCCGTCCATACCCGCTCACACCCGTCCACACTTTTCCACACCTGTCCACACCTGCTCACACCCGTCCACACCTGCTCACACCTGTCCACACCTGGTCACACCTTTCCACACCTGATCACACCTGTTCACACCTGCTCACACACGTCCACACCTGCTCACACCTGTCCACACCTGCTCATACCTGCTCACACCCGTCCACACCTTCTCACACCCGTCCACAGCTGCTCACACACGTCCACACCTGCTCACACCTGTCCACACCTGTCCACACCTGCTCACACCCGTCCACACCTGCTCACACCTGTCCACACCTGCTCACACCTTTCCACACCTGATCACACCTGTCCACACCTGCTCACACCTGTTCACACCTGTCCACACCTGCTCATACCTGCTCACACCCGTCCACAGCTGCTCACACACATCCGCACCTGCTCACACCTGTCCACACCTGCTCACACCTGCTCACACCTTTCCACACCTGATCACACCTGCTCACACCCGTCCACAGCTGCTCACACACGTCCACACCTGCTCACACCTGTCCACACCTTTCCACACCTGCCCACACCTGTCCACACCTGCTCACACCTGCTCACACCCGTCCACACCTGCTGACACCTGATCACACCTGTCCACACCTGCTCACACATGTCCACACCTGTCCACACCTGCTCACACCTGTCCACACCTGCTCACACCTGTCCACACCTTTCCACACCTGCTCACACCTGACCACACCTGCTCACACCTGACCACACCTGTCCACCCCTGCTCACACCTTTCCACACCTGATCACACCTGCTCACACCTGTCCACAGCTGCTCACACACGTCCACACCTGCTCACACCTGTCCACACCTGTCCACACCTGCTCACACCTTTCCACACCTGATCACACCTGCTCACACCCGTCCACAGCTGCTCACACACGTCCACACCTGCTCACACCTGTCCACACCTTTCCACACCTGCTCACACCTGACCACACCTGTCCACACTTTTCCACACCTGATCACACCTGCTCACACCCGTCCACACCTGCTCACACATGTCCACACCTTTCCACACCTGCTCACACCTGTCCACACCTGCTCACACCTGTCCACACCTGCTCATACCTGCTCACACCTGTCCACACCTGCTCACATCTGTCCACACCTGCTCACACCTTTCCACACCTGATCACACCTGCTCACACCCGTCCACAGCTGCTCACACACGTCCACACCTTTCCACACCTGCTCACACCTTTCTAGACCCGCCCACACCTGTCCTTGTCCAGCTCAGTGTGTTTATCTGGATGTAAATGATGTGATTTCAAATTTTAAACTTGTTGGTTAAATGTTTAATTTCTGATGCTTTACTTAAAAACTCCTGGAGTGTGTGCCGATATGTTTCTGTTTCCATGGTAAAAACATGGCTGCTGCATGGAAAGGTTTGGGAACCCCTCGTGAAGGTTGACAGTTTCTAATCTGAGTTCAGTTGACTTGTTCTTTCCTAACGTTGGGGGTGATGGTGTGTGTGTGTACCGGTATTTGTCTGTGTGCATTGACGTGATTCTATTTAACTAAAGGACTCGAACAAGGCAAACAGCAGCAGCTGACGAGGATCCAGGAGAGCAAATCAGCTGTTCAGCCTCCTGATTCAAACCCAACCTAAAGTCTTTGGATTTGTGAACTTTAACCAGTCAGCGAGACGGGTTCAGATCCTGGAAAAATTTCTGGACTTTTTCGTTTTTACAGGCAGAATTCTGCTGTTAGGAGGGATAATGTTGAATGAACAGCTGCATCAGGAGATGAAAAGAGACTTCTCCACCTCTGATGAGGCTCCTTACATGATGGTTTAAACTAATTCTCAGAGACAGGATGTCTTCCTGCGGGATAGGACAGTTTTTCTGTCAGATCAGCCTATAAATGTCTCCTCCAGCCTCTGTGAGAAGAAATGACTTCACCGTCTTCCAGCTGGAGGTTTCTCTGCAGGAGAAGACGCCACCTCCTCTGAACGCTTTCCAACATGCTGCCCATTGGAAACAGAAGGAAACGATCAGAAATCCTGACAGCAGCTTTGTTTCTTCCAGTTCCAGCTGGAGGCAAAATAATGTGGCTCAGAGAAACAGACTCAATGTGTTTACACCTACAGTTGTTGTTCAGTCTGGTTTTTATCATCAGTTCTGATTCCGGGTGCATTTAAACATCAGCTGATCTGCAGCTTCGCCAAGATCAGACCAGGCGGGAAGCAGAAGGTTCTGCCATGACTGAAGGACCAGAAATTCTCTCATTTCTATTCTTAAACTTGGAAAAGCAAACAAATGCAGAAGTTGTGCAGAGGTGCAGATCTGAGACCTGCAGACAGGCGGAAACCAGATGTAACGACGATGTAAAGGAAGGGCCTCTGAGAAGACAGGGAGTCCAGTGGTACAGACGACATCCACAGGGAGAGCTGGAAGATTTAAATTACAAGTAGGTCAGGAAAAAATGGAGAAATTAGTGAATTTAAAGTGTCGTAATGTGCAGAAAAATAAGGCTCTTATGATAAAAACAGACCACTCATCATTTCTAAATTAGACTAAGATAGAAGCTCTGAGTCATTGGGGAGCTGAAAGAGCCAACTCTTTTAAGAAGGACATCATCGGGAACCCATGCATAGGGAAGCAAGGACTCGGTCCACCTTTTTCCAGCGGTGGGGTAAAGCAGCCCCAAGGAGGAGGACAGACATGATATGAGCTGAGGTCCAGCACCTGGAGGAGAAGAGGAGGTGCTCTAGTGGAACTTGGACCACAAGGAGCCTGGACAAAGTGGGACCTGAACGGAAGATCACCTGGCCTGAACTCTGGAGCCTGGAGCCATTTTGCATCTGGTTCCTGCCCCGTGCAGTTTACGACACCCCAGGCGAGGTCGGCTGCAGGGGTTTCCCAGCAGACACAGCTCCAGGTGTAGCAGGAAGGGAGAGGAAGACAGCTGTCTGCAGGCTGGAAGAGGCAGCGGAAAGAGCATCTTGTTGGCTCTGGAACAGGAAGGAGTTGTCTGGGGACCAGGAGAAGATGGGAATGACCGGCCATAACTGCCAGAGCCACCGACTGGAGGGCGTTGTGGTTTAGGGTTGAAACGCCCAGTGAAAGCTGGACACCACCTGAAGACCTCTCCTCCTGGCTGAACAGTCATGCAGACATGACTGAAGTACGCAGCATCAAAAGATGGATTCAGCAGTAAGGAGCTGAGTCAAAAGAGCCGAATCTTTGAAAAGAGCTGAACTTCCCATCACTAAGAGGATCCATTTACCAGCACCATGCATGAAGACGTTGAAAAGACTACATGAACGTACAAAACACCGACATTTAATCTGCAGAGAAAGTCCCAGTAAAACCATTATGGGCCCACTTCATTAAGCAGCTTACATTAAACCGGTCCTGGCAGGTTTAGCCACACCACATCCAGCATGTTCCATCATGAGCAGATTACAGCAGACCTGCTGAGACCAGTCCAGAACTCAAAGGAACCTCCTGATCCAGACTAATGTCTAGCAGCTCAGATCCACTGATGACACCGGGAGACAAAGCTTCAGGTCATGAATCAGACAAATCAGTACCTGGACGTTCCAGAAGTGTCCTCAGAAGAATGAAGAGAACTCTGAAACGATTACGTCAGTCAGCAACGTTAAAACCAACCCATCAGTCCAGAAGTCATTTTAAAGCAGGGATCAGATCAGCTGAAGAACCGATCCAGAACTAGAACGTTTCTAAAGAAACGTGATGGGTGGCAATGCAGTTACCGCCCGCGACCCAGCGTGGCAGCCATTTTAAAGAAAGACTGGTGACCGCAAAGGGCCTAATGAGTGTGAGGGAGGGGCTGCAGACACGACATGTACACACACACACAGTACGATGTATAGAGAGAGAATGACGCATCTGTATATCGACGCTGAATGACAGAACTGAATCACTGACGTCCATTAAAAACCAAAAAAAATCTGTATATTTTACTGTATCTGTGGAGGTGTGTGCGTGATTCCAATGTCACACACAGAACCGCTCCAGCCAGCGCCATTTAAAGGCGAAAAAAGTAACAGCGACACCTAGTGTTTCAAATCAGAACTGCAGTGGAAAGAGAAAAACACGGAGAGCGCCCCCCCCCTCGGAGAGTCTCCGCAGGCTGCCGGTTTGTGAGAAGACTTTTATAAATAGTCTCTGGAGGAAGATGGCGCCAGCAAACATGACGATGACGAGCAAAAAACAAGGCTTTTCTGAAACTTCTGTTACTAGCTTCCATGCCTGCACGCTGCTGCTTTTTAATCGACATAAAATACCAAACGCTCGTTGCTCGGCAACCGTGGGAAGTTGCAGACGTAATATTCTTAATTACCCCCATATCTATCACTCTGAATGTGTAATTCATGTTAATATTGTTATTGTGTGAACCTCGCTAGTGATGCATTCACTGACCGTTCGTAATCCAAATTCTCCCTAAATTACATCCAATGGTGTGTTCAGGGACCATTAGAGTTTTCAGTATTTGGCGGGAATTGACTCAAGATGGCGTATTTCTATTATATTGCACTGGTTTAAGTTCATAGGCTGTGTCATTCTTAATAATTGTTTGCAATATCTTGGTATCATTTCACCTTGTGTTTAGATAGATTGTACATGTTTGTTTATTTGATTGCTTGTTATCTTTATTTCTGTTTATAGAAACCATAAACATAAACCTCATCATAACCCTCATTGATCATCGAAAATCAATAATAAAGAGTAGCATGAGTGTAAGTGGCGTCTACTATTACTTGTTCTGGCCGGATAACCTGGGGCAATTGAGGATATAAACCAGCTTCCTATACAGTTCTTTAGAGGTCACAAGTTTGGTTCATATACCAACACCTCCCTCACATTTAGCCTTTAATAAGTTTCGATGTGAACTCGCCAACACATCACGTGGTTCATGAAGCTTCAAAAGTTCCAAACAGCTCAGCTTGTCAGTCCGTTTGAACGGGTTCAGAAACATCAACTTTCCTTCCAATTTTCCCTCAATACTTCCCAGTAATGTGCACTGATTACTGCTCTATGTGTTTTTATCTACGCCTTATTTTTGGAAGCAGCAGAGACGACTTTTTTTCCCTGTGACATTTTCTAGAGAAACGAGACTGTAAACACGAGTAAATACTTTACAGATTTGGTGATCAAAAACAAAAAGTTAATGAAATCTGCAGTGGATTATAACATTATCCACAACGGAAAACATGGAGGTGTAACAGCCATTTTAAAGCAGTTTTTCTCTGCATGCTAGCATGGGAGTGCTACAGGTTAGCCCTTAGCGCCGCCATGCTTGGGTTTACCTACAGATCTACATTCTTCAGCAAAGCCTGTGATACTGTCTGTTCCCAGGATTCACTCCTATTCAGCAGCGGAGCCAGAAAATCTTCACTGGGGGTCAGGATGGATTTGTAGGTGTGTCCCAATTCAGGGTCTACACACTTGGAAGTCTGCTTAACGTTGGTGAAATGGGACAGCCTACCTAGTCTACAAGAATTTCCCATAGCAACAACACAGGACGTTGAATCACTTAAACCTCTGAAATTACTCGTAGGAATAGTCAGTAGACGCCGAACACGGAGCGGCAACACCGACAGTAAAAAACAAAACAAATAAAAAAACACAGTTTGAGGCTCTGTTGTTTTCCAGCCGGTACACACTTCATTAACCCCTTAAAAGTAATTGAATATCAAATATTACCGAATTTTAATGTCACCATTTAACAAACATGCTTTAAATGTACTTGATTTTGTAACGTATATACTAAAGTGTAGTTAAAAAAACGTACTTTTTTTTAAATAAAACTTTATTTAAACTTAATACGACTCTTCTGAGGTTGCTGATTCGCCACCGTCCTGTGCGCAATGAATTGTGGGAGAAAAGAGGCCGTGAAGGATGCATCACCAGCAGCCTTCGTTTGAGGCCAAACGAAGTGAGGATTCGGAGGGTCCTTCTAATTCTGTGAATTGGGACAGTACTTCGCGCACCGCGATGACGTATGTGGCCGACGAATCCGCACTTCGAAGTGTGCAGACCCTGAATTGGGACACAGCTTGTGATTATTTTTGGGGTGGTGTACATGTCCCTCTACACGGTGAATCGGCTGCAACGCCACGCAGCTTCCTGGAAGAAGAGGAAGTGAAGTGCAGACTCCCAGCATGGTGATGCTGCTGGGCTGCGACGGCTCCAGGAATGTGCATCATGAACGTCAGCGGGAACGATGAGTTAAAGGTCAGGAGGTTCCGTAGCGCCACTTTAACAACAACATAATAATGATAACAATCGTTATTTTATCCCACGTGAGAAATCCAGCTCTGCACATATGCAACCTGGCTCAGACGCCGTCTGACTCTGAGTTCATTCTCCGAGTTATCAGGTAACATTTCTTTTCTGGTTTAAAAACCAACTGAACTATGTACCTTTATGAATTTGTTATTTATTCACTTGTCTGCAGACGGTAAACACGTACTGCATCATTGGGTTGACTCTATTTATTTATTATAATTGTTTTAGATGTTTATTTTATGTCATGTGTTCGCTCTTATAAGGTCATTTTCTGTGCAGAACTTTGGTCCGGTGCGGTTGTTTTAAAGTGTTCTATAAATAAACCTGAATCAGACCAGGAATGTAAAGGTGTGCATCATCAGCAAAGCGTGTTTCCTGAGAAGGTTCTGGTTTACGTACCGCGGGCTCTTAGGGTAGAACGGCAGCGTGACGTGGCAGAGGTCACTGATGTCACACGCCGTGGGCTCGGCAGAGATGGCCTGCCTCTTGCTGCGGTGCTGGTCTGGCTGCAGAACCAGGCTCTTCTGCTGGGCCTGGACCTGCTGGGCCGTGGCGGGCCGAAGCACGGACCGGTACTTATCCAGCTCGTTCTGCAGCCGCTGGATCAGCTCGTCTTTCTGGTCCAGCTCCAGCTCCAGCTCGTCGATCAGGGCATCGCGCTGCCGCAGCTCCTCGATCTTCTCCTGCAGGGCATACTGCAGATCCCGCAGGGTTCCCATTGGTCCTGCAAGGGGTCCCACAGGGCGACCTCTATGCTCTCTGGGGTTCTTTTCCTTAGATCTCCTCTAGAGACTCGGCAAAGTTCAGTTGCTCCAGTTTGCCAGTGTATTCTGATCTCTGGGGGTGTCCAGGTTTCGTGTTCTTCAGTTCAAATACCACCGTCGTTGTCCTCAGATCCTGCAGGGGCGGCTGGTTTCTGCTTTAACTTCTTTCAAGCTCTAAACCATCTCACATTTTTGTAGATCTTCAGGATCATTGTAGTTCTCATGAGAACTTTCCAGCCAGGTCCCGGTTTCCGTAAGATCTTAAGACTCCCTTCAAAGCTTCCTTAAAGGTTTTTTAGAAAGTTCCAGCACTCCCCAAAGAATCTTCCAGAGCCTGGAAGTCCCTGAGTTCCACAGACTCTCACATGTCCTTCAAATTCCCGTCAAAATCTTTGCATTTTTTTCTTCTTGTTCTTTTTAAGCCTCCTCAGTGTTTACTTGGTTTAATCCAACAGGATCTGTAACTCTCTCTGGGTCCTGCTGCAGGATTTCTGACTTCGGCCAGAACCTGAAGCTTTCTTGGTTCTTATGTGACACTTTGAGGCAGGTCGGTTCTCTGCTTCACCTGGATCCTAAAAATGTTCTGGAGGTTCTCAAAAGTCCCTCCATTTTCTCAGAGTCCACATAAAAACACACAAAGAAGCTAAGAGCAGAGCTGGATCCAGGATTCAAAATGTTCCGGTATTTTTCAGCCCTGGGAGGTTTGGATGCTTCGATCCTCCGAGCCAGGGGTTTTTAATCAGTCTGAAAGTCAGCAAATCACCCAGATTTGCTCATGAAAAGAAAACCTGAACCCACCCTGAAGCAGCTCTGCTACAGAGGAAAGTTCTGTGGAGAAGGATCCAGTTTGATGAAGATTCAGAGACAGAAAACGGAGTTTATATTCCAACATATCCAGAATAAAGACCGGAATCCTCCTCTGGTTCATGGTCTGGCTCATACTCTGCTGGAAAACGCGACTTTAAAATGCGAAGAAAAAAACAAAAAGCATCAAACGCAGAAAAGGAGCTGCAGGAATCCGGAACCAGGGAAGGTTTCAGAGCCACCTCCGAGTCCGAGGACGACGGGAAACGCTTTTACGGAAGAAGAAGGGTGATGAGGAGGAGGAGGAGGAGGAGGAAGGATGAAGATGTGGACAGGAGGAGATAAACGGCGGAGATGAGTCCGGTGAGGCGGGTCCGGACGGAAGACCTGGTCCACGTTAATCTCCTTCATTAGGAGCAGCTACGGGAGCACCGAGGACGGAAAAGTTGCACTCCTTCCTCCTCCTCTTCCTCCTCCTCACCTGTCCAGCTGACTGGCAGAAAGAAGGAAAACCCTCCTTTTAATTAAATCAGCTTAATGGAAAAAATTAAACTTTGAATCATAAACAAACACCAGAGACAAAAATCCACAAACTTCAAACATTTTTTCTCACGTTTGCGTCAGAAGAAATGAAATAAAGGGTAAATATTTTATATTTATGTCTTTCTTTTATCTCTTATCTTCTCTGTCTTTGTATCTGGTATTTTTGCAGCTTTTTTGCTCTTCCAGCTGTAGCTGTGGAATTTCCCAGTCCGAGAAAATCTGATTCTGATTCTAAATCCAGTTTCCAGCAGATCCACCAGAGAAGAAGATCCAGGTGGTGTCTCCAGACTGGACCTTCACACCACCTGGATCAGAGGGAAGAGGACATGGACCTGAACAGATCCTGAATTCTGGGTCGTGTTGCTGGAACTTGTCCTCAGAGTCTGGTCCTGGTTCTGTAAAGCTCCGATCAGCCAGAACCGGATTGATGTGCTGCTTCTGGTTCTGGTTCTTGTATAAATCTAAACTTTAAATAAAAACTAAAATCCTCCATCCGGTTTAAAATGATGAGAGATATGATTTTAGTTCATTAGAACTGTGGTCCCAACCCTGATCCTCAGACCCAGTATCCTTCAGGTCTGGATTCAGGTTTAATGGATCTCTGAGAAGCTCTGCACACGTCTGCAACTGAGCCTTTAATCTGAGTCAGGTGTGTTGCAGCAGGGAAACACCGAAAGTCTGTAGACAGTCTGCCTTGAGGACCGCAGTTGGGAATCCCTGCCTTCAGGGACTTCCTGTTGTCACGTGCCGCCCTCTGCTGGTGGATCGTTGTCATTACAACCACCACCTCATTTCCCATCAGCTGATCGGTTTACAAAAACTTTAGTTTAAACTTTATTTAACCCTGGTGACATCAGCATCGCCAGACCTCATTTACTGGTGAACACACACGTCTCTTACCCGGACGGGTTCCGGTACCTTACCCGGACGGGTTCCGGTACCTTACCGGGGCGGACTCTGGTCTCTTACCGGGGCAGGTTCTAGTTCTGGTTCACCTCTGAACACAAGCGTTTTCATGTTTTATGATAAATGACGTTATCTTGTATAAAAGGCTGTTTCTTACTGACAACATTGTGATAATTCTTGACTTAATTCAATGTACAAACTAGAAAGCGTTTTCAGGTCCCTCCACCAGAACCGGTTCATCCTGCATGTTATAGACATGGTGGAGAAGAAGTTCCCAGTCAGGCAGCAGCTTCAATGCAAACCATGACTCAGCGACTTTTACTGGAGAATAAATTCCAACATCATCAAAATGACATCACCTGACTGCGTTTACCATAGTTGGAAGTCTGCAGACGATCCCACCGTGGTGGGTCTCATATCCAACAATGATGAGACCGCTACAGAGAAGAGGTCCAGAGTCTCACAGAATGCTGGTCCAGGAACAATCTGGTTCTTATCAACAAGACCAGGGAGGTCCTTGTAGATTCCAGGAGGTCCAGGAAGACTGAGCACGCTCCTCTCTGCATCCACGGAGAGGCAGTGGAGCGAGTGGACATCATGAAGTTCCTGGACATCCACATTTCCTCTGACCTCTCCTGGACTGAACACTCCCACCTGGTGAAGAAGGCCAACAACAGCTCCTCTTCCTCAGGAAGGTGAAGCGACGGGACTCTCTTCTCAGCTGCTGGTGAACTTCTACAGAACCTCCATGGAGAGCATCCTGTGTCTCAGAGTGTCACTGCACAGGACCAGAGGAGCTTAGCCCGGCTGGTGAGGACAGCTCAGGGGATTGTGGGCCGCCGTCTACCAGATCTGGACTCCATCTACACCGCCCAAGTCCAGAAGAGGGTCAGACGCTCTGCAGCCGACTCCGCCCACCCAGGCACGCCCTGTTAGTACCGCCTCCAGACCTTTCACCAGTACACAACATCTGGAGCATCATGGAAGCAGAAATCTAGCAGGACTGTAGAGCAGCTAGAATCCTGCATCAGACCAGAATGGGACAACATTCCTCTCCTAAAACTCCAGCAACTGGTCTAAAACAGGTCTTTCTGAAGTTGGTAAGTTCCCTACAGTAACATCTTCCCTGATGCAGGGGAAGCATGTTGACTTTATTCAGAACAAGCCTGGAACTGTGGCAGCATGACAGGATTACTGGGACTCTACAGTCCTGCAGGCTGGACTGGACCTGACTTTCACACGTTATGATCATTAAAAGCATTTGTTCTCAGGAGGACTGAGGGTGAACTGCAAGCTCCAGCCAACTAAAACCTTCCATCTCCGCTCTCAGTTGGTGAGTTTAGATCCTCCATGTCAGATGAACATATTCTGGAGAGAAACGTGGAGCCGGGTTCAGTCCTGCAGCCCAGAGCGCAGCACCTCTTACTTAGATGCTCATCTAGGTGCTCTTCTTTTTCATTTCTTTTATCCAGCTCCAGAAAAGTAGAACTCAGCTTCTTTTTCCCCTAAAGACAACAACTAGATGTTAAAGTCTTTTTTATTAATAGATAAATAAAAACCATCAGACTGGCTGACCCCTCTTTCCTGTTCTCTCCACCCCAAACCAGTCCAGCACGATGGTCGTCCTTCCTGGTTCTGGTCCTGATGGAGGTTTTCCTTCCTGGTTCTGGTCCTGATGGAGGTTTTCCTTCCTGGTTCTAGTTCTGATGGAGGTTTTCCTTCCTGGTTCTGGTCCTGATGGAGGTTTTCCTTCCTGGTTCTAGTTCTGATGGAGGTTTTCCTTCCTGGTTCTGGTCCTGATGGAGGCTTTCCTTCCTGGTTCTGGTCCTGATGGAGGCTTTCCTTCCTGGTTCTGGTCCTGATGGAGGCTTTCCTTCCTGGTTCTGGTCCTGATGGAATAACTGGACTATGAAGAATCGGATTAAACTGGACTGTCTCTGTAAAAGATGACTTGTCGTGAACTGATGCTGTATAAATAAAGCTGAGTGAGGACCGTTTGAAATCTTCTGGTTCTGGTTCTCGGTTTTCTGGCTTTAGAACCAAATAGTTCATATTTAATAATATTATTTATATCATTTAATTCAGTTTAGATTAGAAATGTGTTGACGGTCCTCGCAAAGATAGAAAATATGTGTGTGTGTCAGGAGGCCTCTGATCCAAACAGACGGTCAAAGGTTTCTCACACACACATGCACACACACACACACTGTATTTGCATGTGTGTGTGTCCACAGATAGCAGCAGGTTAAACATTAACATCCAGCAGCTTGTAAAGCTAACACTGAGACAGAGAACCTTTGGAGTTTGATATGATGTGATCACATACACACACACACACACATGTTCCTGATGACACGTGAACACACACTCGGTGCTCAGAATGACACAGCTCTGATCGGAGGGAGGTGATCTCTGAAATTGCTCAGGTGAGTTTTTCTGCTTTTTGTGCCATTAAAGTTTTTGTGTTTGAATTTGATGCTTTAGAACATGAGAGAGAGAAAGAGAGAGAGAGCATTAAAGTGAGTGTCGTTCGCCCTCCATGTCTGTGGAGGGTGAAAGTAAACAGGCCGGTTAGAACATGGAACATGGAGCACGGTGAACACGGTGAACACGGTGAACACGGTGAACACGGTGAACACGGAACATGCGTGTGCTTCTGTTGGTCTGAAACACCTGAGATCCAGCACAGACGTGGGTTCTCCTGCAGAACGCTCCCTCGTTCGGCCCGGTGGACGACCATCCGTCTCATGATGGACCAGAAGGAGAAGCAGGAACTCCATCTGAGTCCAGATAAAATCTTCTGATCGTCTCCATCAGCAGAGCAATGAAGAACTCAGAACTTCTACTTTTTAATTCTTTGCTATGATTTTAAACTAAATCAAATCATGAATCAACAATAAATTTTAAAATATTCTGAAGATAATTTTTTTTATTATTTTGATGTGAAAATTTCAGGTTCTTTTTTCTAAAAGTAAAAATACATTTTCTGTTTTTCTGATTGGGTAAAAAAAAGCTTCAGACGTTACAGATATTTTTTGTCCACGTCTCCAAACGTCGAGTCGTGGTCGGGTTGAAAGCCAGCCAATCAGCAGCCGGCTCAGAGCCATGTGGTCTGGATTCGGCTCTGGACTGTGAGCCGTGTCTGTGGGGAACCGAACCTGGGACAGGTCTAGCTTTGGGTCTGCTCGGCTTGTTGGACGTGTGAATTTTCTTTTTGCTGATGATGGTTATGTTTTCCGATAGAAGTCACATGACTGAGAAGTTCATCCGATCACATGATCAATCCATCAGAATCAAATATTTCATGTTCAGTAATCCCTGAACAACAAACCCCGACGGGTCTTTATTTTTTGTTTTTCTTTTTATCTAACTAATCTATTTTAGTTATTTATTAACTTGATATTCAATCCCATTTATGCATTTATTTACATATATTTTTATTATTTATCTTTATTTATTAATTAGTATGAATCCAAATAAATATTTAATTTTAGTAAATTTAATTCCAGTCTTTATTTTTTCTTGTATTTAGCTTTTCTATAAGAAACACATATAACATATTTTATTTACTATCCTCAGTAAAACGGTGCTTGGGGAAATGATAAAGGATTCTTGTCCAGTATTTAGACTGTTTGCTTCTAAAGGTTTCAGTGTGTTTGTGACCAAGTTGTCAATAAGCGACGTGATCACAGCGTACACACCACAGACTGTATATAAAAGATGGGCGGAGCCTCCATGACGTCACCTGTAAGTTTCTAAAGAGCAAAAGTGAAGCATGTTGGGCGTTCCTACCGTCACAATCGTGGTAGCTTCATGCATGTCATCATTCCCGGAAAATCCCAAAATGGGCAAAGAGGCGGAGCTGAGAGGGGGACTGTGAAGGTGGGGGTAGATGATTGACACCCATCAAACTGCCTGTAGCTAAGAGCTAACCGAGCTAACCCAAAGCTAACTGTAGCTAACCAGCTAATGGAGGTAGGCGGGCAAAAGCTAAGGCGTACTCTCCCTTCTTGCCGTGGATATTAGATACCTGTAAATCAAAAGGACACGCCCCTAATTATGCCGAATTTCAATATTAAATAACATCCAAACTAATGAGTTAGAAAAAATTCACCCCCCTCACAGTTGTCATGAAGGTAAACTTGACCTTTTAATCCTAAAATGGATTTTTGTACCAGGCTTTAAACATGTTTATTTCTGCTGTGAAGTTGGTCTTTTTAACATGGGAGTCTATGGGGATTTGCTCTGTTTTTTTGGAGCCCCTAGTGGACGAGGGGGGAACTGCAGTTTGTTGCACTTCCGCATAGGCTTCACATTTTACCACTGGAGGTTGCTGCCTGGTTCACGTACACGGTGGCTATCTGCACTGATAAAGGCAACCTGATGAAATGAAACTTAAAATAGTGACTCGAACGGATCCCTGTGGGACGCCGTGGACAGTGGAAAACACGAGTGATGATTATTGATTCTGACTGACTTCTTGATAAATGGCTCCAGCTGGTTCCAGTTCCAGTTCGGTTCTGTCTGTGTTTGGATCATGTGACCGGGGAGGAGATGGAAAATCCACAAACACAAACAGAAAAATTTAAGATCCGATTCTGATCTTAGTGTCCGTGTTTCCGACTCAAACAAAAAGCAGCATTTTGTGGTTTGACTGCTTTAGTGGATCAGAAGTCTGATTGGATCATTCGTAGGTCGGCTCAATGTGCAGATGTTCTGGACTCGGGGTTCAGGTCAGATCTAGTCTACATCTCAGCCGGTGGACGCTGCATGTGCACAAAATAACCAGATACACTTTCATGTTGAGGGACATCAGTGGAGAAGCTTTAGCGTCAAGCTGGACGCCTGAGCTGCCAGACGGCTCCTACTTCCTGTCCTCACTGCTTTCAAACTTTACTGATTCATATTTTTCACATTTTTTCTCAAATTGGTAAATCAGCTTCACTCCTAATTAAAAATACCAAATATGTAATTATTCAAATTATTTAAACCCTTTAAAAGCCAATCAGATGACATGATGTTGTTGTTTTCATGAGGAAAAAATCACATTTATATGAATGCGTTGTTGGGTTGTTATTTACTTATTTTTTTAATTTATTTGTCTTAATTGTACTAAAAATAAGGAACACCAGTTATTTAA
This sequence comes from Melanotaenia boesemani, assembly GCF_017639745.1. Lineage (NCBI taxonomy): Eukaryota > Metazoa > Chordata > Actinopteri > Atheriniformes > Melanotaeniidae > Melanotaenia > Melanotaenia boesemani. Next base: position 1,119,477 of record NC_055702.1, read on the forward strand.
GAATGAAAGCAGCAACATCAAGTGATCAAACTTTCATTTAAAGGATAAAAATAATTGGAATAATGACGAAAAACTCAGTGGTTTGATCAGGACTGAAGCTGACTCAGCGATTTCCCATCTCGGGGCCCTCCTGCAGCATCTGGATTGGAACAGCAGGAAGCACGCCGAAAACAGAACAAGCTTCTTAATGTCTGGATTTATTTAGAATAAAATAAAAGCAGTTTTCCTTCACACAGATTTCACTTCCATGTAAACTTGTAAATGTGAAACAGGCCTGATCCACATGAGGGATTCAGGATCAGCTCTGATGTCAGCTTTTCCTCCCCTACATGTCTGATGCTTTATCAGAGAAACTAAAGATTCATTTTGCATCATTTATTAACTTTTTTGTCTCATTTTTAAAGCTGAGAAGTTGCAGATACTGCGATGAATTGGCTACCTGTCCAGGTGTACCTGCTTCTCGCCTGCTAGTTGCTGGGTTAGCTCCAGCTTCACTGCGACCCTGAACTGGACGAAGCAGAAAATGGAGGGAAGTTGCAGCAGCTTGTTTCCAGCAAACACGAGGCTGAAAAAGCCACAGCTGATTGGACGGCACTGTGCTAACCTGCACACGATTGGTTGTAAAACTACTGATTAACGTTCAGATAAAGGCTTCATCACAGAACCCTGTTCTACGGAAGCCTGTTTAGACCAGATTTAAAAATGAGGAATATAACTGGTCTGTTTTTCAGTCTGAAGGAGGAAGTCTCTAAGTTATGAAGTTTCTTAAAGTCTGGATAAAGAAAATAAATTAAAATTCTCTCCAAAAATCAGTATATCAAAAAACATTTCAGGAAAACTGCAGTCAAAATATGAATTCCATATTCAAGAAAAACAATAACTGTAATTTACTACGTAGGGATCATTGTAAACATTTTTAGGTTAGGACCATTTTTTAATCAAAAGTTTAGCTATTTTCTCTAACATGGTTACACTGAATATAACATAAATAATATAATTATAGGATTGTAAAACAATTAATATCATGATTAAATTAATTTCTTGAACGCTGTTTCATTATTTTTAAACTTTTAAATGTAGCTCATTAATTTCTCCAAATAATCTCATAGAAACTAGATTTCAGATTTAATGCAAAAATCTTTTGAAAATTAACAACAGTATATTGTAAATTAAAACTGTCGTGGAATAACTAATTCATTTTGTTTTAATATTTCATAAATCCAATTTATTTTAACTTACAATTTGCATTTAATTAAATAATATCTTTGTAATGTTATGAGCTTTAAAACTTATTTCATTTTAGTGTTTGCGTAACTAAAAATTTTCATTTTATTCTTTATCTGAACTCAGAATCTGTGAACTAACATTTAAATCTTTTACCTAATAATTTTTATTTTTTTTTTACCTCTGTAATAATTTTAACATTTTTTTCTTTCAGAATGTGAACTAATTTTCTTTTTATTGCTGTTGTTGTTAGTTTCACAAGTTTGAATAAAACGTTAAAGTTTTGACCTGGTATCATTCCACATGTTCTGTCAGGCTCTTTCAGATCTGATTTAATCATCTAAACTTTAGATTCTAAAGTCTTAGTGTTAGCTGCTAATGTGGGAGCCCGCAGTCTTAGTGTTAGCTGCTAATGTGGGAGCCCGCGGTCTTAGTGTTAGCTGCTAATGTGGGAGCCTGCAGTCTTAGTGTTAGTTGCTAATGGGGGAGCCTGCAGTCTTAGTGTTAGTTGCTAATGGGGGAGCCTGCAGTATTAGCGTTAGCTGCTAATGTGGAAGCCTGCGGTCTTAGCGTTAGCTGCTAATGTGGGAGCCTGCAGTCTTAGTGTTAGTTGCTAATGTGGGAGCCTGCAGTCTTAGTGTTAGTTGCTAATGTGGGACCCTGCAGTCTTAGTGTTAGTTGCTAATGTGGGAGCCTGCAGTCTTAGTGTTAGTTGCTAATGGGGGAGCCTGCAGTCTTAGTGTTAGTTGCTAATGGGGGAGCCTGCAGTATTAGCGTTAGCTGCTAATGTGGAAGCCTGCGGTCTTAGCGTTAGCTGCTAATGTGGGAGCCTGCAGTCTTAGTGTTAGCTGCTAATGTGGGAGCCTGCAGTCTTAGTGTTAGTTGCTAATGTGGGAGCCTGCAGTCTTAGTGTTAGTTGCTAATGGGGGAGCCTGCAGTCTTAGTGTTAGTTGCTAATGGGGGAGCCTGCAGTATTAGCGTTAGCTGCTAATGTGGAAGCCTGCGGTCTTAGCGTTAGCTGCTAATGTGGAAGCCTGCGGTCTTAGCGTTAGCTGCTAATGTGGGAGCCTGCAGTCTTAGTGTTAGCTGCTAATGTGGAAGCCTGCGGTCTTAGCGTTAGCTGCTAATGTGGGAGCCTGCAGTCTTAGTGTTAGCTGCTAATGTGGGAGCCTGCAGTCTTAGTGTTAGCTGCTAATGTGGGAGCCTGCGGTCTTAGCGTTAGCTGCTAATGTGGGAGCCTGCAGTATTAGCGTTAGCTGCTAATGTGGGAGCCTGCAGTATTAGTGTTAGTTGCTAATGTGGGAGCCTGCAGTCTTAGTGTTAGTTGCTAATGTGGGAGCCTGCAGTCTTAGTGTTAGTTGCTAATGTGGGAGCCTGCAGTCTTAGTGTTAGTTGCTAATGGGGGAGCCTGCAGTCTTAGTGTTAGTTGCTAATGGGGGAGCCTGCAGTATTAGCGTTAGCTGCTAATGTGGAAGCCTGCGGTCTTAGCGTTAGCTGCTAATGTGGAAGCCTGCGGTCTTAGCGTTAGCTGCTAATGTGGGAGCCTGCAGTCTTAGTGTTAGCTGCTAATGTGGAAGCCTGCGGTCTTAGCGTTAGCTGCTAATGTGGGAGCCTGCGGTCTTAGCGTTAGCTGCTAATGTGGGAGCCTGCAGTATTAGCGTTAGCTGCTAATGTGGAAGCCTGCGGTCTTAGTGTTAGCTGCTAATGTGGAAGCCAATAAGTTGCCTAATAGACTACATGTAGAGGTTTTACTTTGTTTATACTCAGACTTCCTGCTGTTTCACACCATCCTGCTTTTCTTGTGTTCTGCTCATGCTGTGATGCCGTTGTTTCCAACTGTTGGCGGAAGACACTGAAAAGACAGGTGATGCAGTTTTTTTGCACATGTTCAGATGACAAAAAAATCATGAGTGTTTGGGAGAAATCCAGGTGTAATAGTCTGATTTCTCTTAATCACGTTACTGCTGTTATCTGATGAAGCCCGATATCAGATTATACTGACCACATGAACTATCTGATAACTTTAGAAATCAGGTAACCAACAGATTTTTGGTGTGCATGTAAACAGTGACAGTAATCTGATTAAGAGCAACCAGATAAACATACCTAGATTTTTTTCTAATAGTCCAATGTCTTCTTTTATGTAAGCATGTTAATCTGATTTAGTTTGTTCTTTTACACCTGTGCATGTGTACAATAAATAATTAATAAATAAAACTAAACAAATAAATACAATTTGGAAGGCAGGATAAAACCAGAAGCCTCACCAGGCCAGTACAGATGTTTTCCATGTGAAAGCCAGCTGCTGTTTGTCTGCATGCGGTATAAATGAAGGATGGTACGTTTTACTGCTCTAAAGGAAATCCAGACTGAAAAATGTAAACAATGTTTTTCTACAATCACATTTCTGCAGTGCAGCTAAACACATCTGATCTAATTAGTAAAATAATCTGGTTACTATTAACAGATTTTTAGGGTCAGGTAGACTGGTTCACTGGACTGATTATTATGGTACAATATTACTTTCTGAGTAGAGCAGTACATTACTTTTTAGTCACTTCCATCACATGACAAGATACTTTATTACAAGTACTTAATCCCGCGAGGGAAGTTTTTCTGTTACAGCAGCAGCCATCAGATTAAAATAAATAAGAACAGATATATAAGACAGAAATGTAAACATAGAGAAAATAGGAAAATAAACTCAATGTACACAATATATACAAAGATATATAAGATCAAAAGAAAGATTCAGATCTCAAACACGTTTAAGAAAGTAGATTTCAGAAAAGAAAGAGTTTTAAACCTGATTTAGAAGAAGATGAAAAATCTGTCGGCCCTGTAGAAGGGATGTTTGATAATTACAGAAACGTGGAACAATGAACAGTCATTAGCAGACGGAGCAGAAATGAGCACCGCTAGCTTAAAGTAGCCGCCCATCTCAGCGCCAGGACGCATTTGTTTAGGCTGCGAGTTCAAGTAGAACACCTAGCTTGCAGTGTCTATATTACAGAATGTGATTAATCAGATTAAAAATCTTAATTGTTTGACAGTCCTTCTCTCTGTTTTTAGTTTCTTTTACAGTAGTACTAGTGAATAAACCTTATTTCCGGTGCAGGATGTAGTTTTTACTTTCCACCCTACAAATTCAGCAACTCTGTCTGGTCGGAGTTCTCTGATGCGCCCCCTGGTGGACTCCTACGGTAACTAGCAAACGCTGTGGTGGTGATGGAGCTGGTTGGCTACGAGAACATTCTTGGCTAGAAGTGATGTGTAATACGCTCTCCCAGTGCTGTGCTGATCCTGTCAGAGTGATTTTAATGCTGCCATCCTTCATTTCCTCCTTCAGGCTTCTTAAAAACCGTATCAACACCTCGGCTGATAAGTAAAGTGAACAGCGTCAAAGTCCAGTTCCAGCTTCTTATCGTAACATCGCGTACTGACCTCACGCTGCTGTTTTTAGGAGCTGAAGAGCTTCAACAAACACTTATACACATTAATATAAACCCAGCAGATTCTCAGGTGCCTGAGTCAGAAGTCAGATTATCTGAGATGAAGGTTTCGCCGTGAGAAGTCGTCACAGTGGCGGTTAGGGTTGATTCCAGTCTTCATTCCAGATGAAGCTGCACATTTTCCAGGCCAGTCATTCTGCAGCAGCCTCGGTCAATGATTACCAGACCTTGACCTCTTCCAAACATCACTCATATCTGCTGTTCAGAGCAGGAAAACAGGCCGAGGACCAGCCGCTCTGCGAGGACACGGTGTCTCAGCATGGCCGCCAGCTTCAGCCCTCATACTTCACGTGTTCCGTGCAAACCAGGCCGGGATTCCCTGTGAATGGAATATGAGTTTGTGTTTAACTGCAGCAGCTTGGTGTGTTTTCTCTGCCGGGAACGTTGTGGTTCTCAGGTTCACCATCACTTCTGTTGGCATCAGCCAAGGTTTCACTCTGAGGTTTGAACCAGCAACCTGCAGTTTAAAGGACGTTTTCAGACGTCCACAAACACTTCGCAGCTTCTCACATGTTCACACTGGAAAGATGTTTTAGTAAAATAACAGAGATTGAGAATTTCTAGCCCGTTTGTGGTGACAGTTCATTCATGCTTCAAGACTAAAGTATGAAAATATTAAACCTCAATTACACCTTTAAAATAAAGCCGTTTGCAGGGCTGCATGTTTACATGTTTGTGTGCTGATGTCAACGATTTAAAGAGAATCCATATTGTGGTTCTGCTGTTTTTCAGTGAGCACCCCTAATTTCCCTGATTTACATATCGCTGTCAATCACACCCAATGGAATCCAATCAGAAAGCGAGCGAGGACGAGCTGACGGGGACGCAGAAGGAGGCGGCGCTTCTGGCGCTGACCCAACGGACCGGATACCAGCTGCAGCAGGTGACCACGCAGACTGGACCTAGACTGGACTCAGACTGACTCGGACTGGATTCGGACTGGATTCAGACTGGACGCAGACTGGACTCGGACTGGACCCAGACTGGACTCGGACTGGACTCAGACTGGACTCAGACTGGATTCGGACTGGACGCAGACTGAATGCAAACTAGACTCAGACTGGACTCAGACTGGACTTGGACTGGACTCGGACTGACTCGGACTGGAATCAGGGGAAAAGTAGCTTTACTTCATCTGTTCGTGTTTATTATTATAGTGGCGGCATGGCTCAGTGGGTAGAGTGGTCGTCCTGCAGCCCAAGGGTTGCCAGTTCGATCCCGGCCCGGAGAGCTCATGTCGAGGTGTCCCTGAGCAAGACATTGAACCCCTAATTGCTCCTGATGACTCATGGTTGAGCGCCTTGCATGGCAGCTTCCGCCATCTGTGTGTGTGTGTGTGTGTGTGTGTGTGTGTGTGTGTGTGTGTGAATGGGTGAATGTGACGTACATGTAAAGAGCTTTGGATAAAAGCGCTTTATAAGTACAGACCATTTATTGTTGGTTTTTTTTTTCTGTGATTCAGGAGAACGGCCAGCGGCGGTATGGGGGTCCACCGCCCGGCTGGGACGGACCTCCACCTGAAAGAGGAAGTGAGATCTTCGTGGGGAAACTACCCAGAGATCTATTTGAAGATGAACTGGTTCCACTCTGTGAAAAGGTTTAAATGGAGGCTTCGGTTACTACAGTGCACTGTATTCCATCCTGTTCTCTCATCTTCTTACTTTCCCTTCTTCCTCTCTTCAGTTTGGAAAGATCTACGAGGTGAGGATGATGATGGACTTCAATGGGAACAACAGAGGTTATGCCTTTGTCACCTTCAGCACCAAACAGGAAGCCAAAACCGCCATGAAACAGCTCAACAACTATGAGATCAGGTCAGTATTTGATTATTTTATCTTCATCAGTCCAGCTTTCGTCAAAATAAGTACCATAAGAGCTTTATGTCAAACTATATGCAGATGATGCAGTAATGTCCACTCAGGCTAAAAACACCCATGATGGAGTCGTCTTCGTGGTGGGGTAGCTTGGTTAGTGCTCTGGGGCTGCTGCTGAGGGCCCAGGTCTCTGGGCTGCCCTGGTCTGCCTCTGACCTCCGTAAAGGCGTGGTCGCATTTGCACGATCTCACTCACCACTCTTCATCACTAATCTCCTCTTCATCATCGTCTGCATGCTGACACAATTACTGAGTTGTCCAGTGGGTTTTTATACTAAGAAATAATTATTTTTTTTCCTGTAAGTTTGTACCAGGTTAATGTTGTGCTACTTTTGTGATATGTCTTTTTTATTTGGTTGGTATTTAAAAACTCTTAATGACTGGCAGCTCTGGTTTTCAGTAAAAGTTGTAGGAAATTTTCTGGTGTGTTCATGTACAGGTGTAACAGTTTGTTGTCTGGTGATGGTGTGGATTGAAGGTCGTTTCCTTCTGTCTGTGATCTTTTTGTCTCCTTTCTTCTTTCCCTTTTGCTCTTTTTGCTATTTTCCATCTTTTTCTGTCCCCTCCGGTCAGGTCCAGCAAGATTACATAGATTTCATGATTCAAAGTAAATAAATAAATAAATTAATCACATTATCAAGAGGAGCCTTACCCATAGGCCTCCCCTTGGCAGAGCAAATTTGTTTAGGACGATACAGCAACCAGATTATCATTTTGCTGCTATGATGCTGGACAGGACATAAAAAAATAAAAAAGGAAATGGATTCCCAAAACCTGCTGAACACCAATAAAACTTATTTTGAATTTTTCTTTTAACATCATCCAGACACAACAGACAGAAACTAGCCTTTGGCTAAAGTCCAGAGTTTTTACGTAACATGTTTTCAGGTGGTTTGTTAATATTCATGGTACCTTCCAGTTCTGCTGACCTTCTAACAGCAAATAAACCAACAATCATAAATAAACCATAAACTCTACCAGCATCCAACAAACATCCCACTCACCAGTCACAACAATCTAACCTCTGTGACAACCATACCAACTCTCTGTAAACCTACTAAAATCTTATCTTCACCTTCAGAGCTACAGAAACATCCAGACTCAGTAACCGAGGAGCATTTTAGCAACCCTTTTTACTGGAAGGTTTCTGACTCGATGTGACTTCTGGTCTCCAGGAATGGCCGCCTCCTTGGGGTTTGTGCCAGCGTCGATAACTGTCGTCTGTTTGTGGGCGGGATTCCCAAAACCAAGAAGCGTGAGGAGATCCTGACGGAGATGAAGAAGGTCACTGAAGGGGTCATGGATGTCATTGTGTACCCCAGCGCTGCCGACAAGTCCAAGAACCGAGGATTTGCTTTTGTGGAGTATGAGAGTCACCGAGCAGCCGCCATGGCTCGACGCAAACTGCTGCCAGGTAAGAGACAAACGCACAATGTGTTTTTAGTAGGGGTGGGACTTTTAATTAATTATTTTAAAAAATAATGCTTTAAAAATGTATGTATTTAATTACAGCTTGCATTCCAAACAACATGGAATATTTGTCAGTGCATGACTGACTTGGTTAAATCGGGGATGTAAATTAGCTACACTGGCTCTATATTTAGCTAGCTTTCAGACCAATCTACTGACTCTGTTTCAAAGAAGCAACTAGTGACAAATCTGGAGAATTTTTTGGTGATAATGGAGACTTTTGGAAACTGAGGTTAAAGTATGTTTACGTCTTCTCAATGAGCAACGATTCCTTAGGCCCCTCCTCCTTCCTCAGGCCCCTCCCCTGTCCATTAGCTTCTAGCTGCAGATCCGGACTGAAAATGACTCTTTAACTTTAGATCTATTTAGTGTGGGCCAACGTTGTTTTCTATTTCTTTTTCTACTGTATGGAACTGAAATGCAATTAAATACATTTTTCCAGACTTTACTTGAGCTGGTTTTATAATATTAATGTCTGTGTGTCAGGGTTCGGCAGAGGTGAGGACCCAAATGTAGAACGATGAGGCAGGTGAATACAATAATCCAAGTTTATTCCAAAGCACTGGGGGGTGTTTTCCATGAAGCTGGATGAAGGGAAAGCCGGGCTTATGTTAAGTCTGGCCCATTTAATCCAGAGTTTCGTTCCATCAACGTGGTTTATGTGAATGCCGCTCAGTAACCATGGTAACTGATGCACCAGAAACAGCCTGCTCGGGGGCAGGCTAACCTTTAGCTTAGCTGTGTCTCAAATGTCTGATTCAGACTCCCAAAATAAAGCTCCACCTGGTAGAACGCTGCTCCGCCTCATTCTGGTATAAAATAAGAAACAGCTGTTATTACGTCACTACTTTGTCTGGAATAATCAATAAATCTGTCAGCAGCAGTTTAACTAAAGAAACACGACTATACACGTACTGAACATGAAATAAAAAGAACATGGTTTTCATTAAAACTAATTAACACCTTATTAACCCTCCCCAGGTTCAGGAACCCGACCTCCACTGCCTCTGGTTGGCTAACAGTAAAACTGGGATCAGCTGAGCCCCGTCCATACAGGCCGAGGGTGTTTAAAGAGAGAGAGAGAGAAAGCTGGTCTAAAGAGATGGACGGAGAAAGATATAGATAGATAGAGACAGGGTTTCTTTCTGGTTACCATGGCTTGGTCTTTTATTAATGACCCTGCAGAGGGCGCCTGCTTCATTCAAAGCTCATTCAGACCACCAGACCCACGGTTTTCAGGGGGAGGACCACCAGTAGCAGTGGTCTCTGACGTTGTCTTGGTCTCTGACGTTGTCTCGGTCTCTGACGTTGTCTTGGTATCTGACGTTGTCTCGGTCTCTGACGTTGTCTCGGTCTCTGACGTTGTCATGGTCTCTGACGTTGTCTCAGTCTCTGACGTTGTCTCGGTCTCTGACGTTGTCATGGTCTCTGACGTTGTCTCGGTCTCTGACGTTGTCTTGGTCTCTGACGTTGTCTCGGTCTCTGACGTTGTCATGGTCTCTGACGTTGTCTCAGTCTCTGACGTTGTCTCGGTCTCTGACGTTGTCTTGGTATCTCGGTCTCTGACGTTGTCTCGGTCTCTGACGTTGTCTCGGTCTCTGACGTTGTCTCTGACGTTGTCTCGGTCTCTGACGTTGTCTCGGTCTCTGACGTTGTCTCGGTATCTGACGTTGTCTCAGTCTCTGACGTTGTCTCGGTATCTGACGTTGTCTCGGTCTCTGACGTTGTCTCGGTATCTGACGTTGTCTCGGTCTCTGACGTTGTCTCGGTATCTGACGTTGTCTCGGTCTCTGACGTTGTCTCGGTCTCTGACGTTGTCTCGGTATCTGACGTTGTCTCGGTCTCTGACGTTGTCTCGGTCTCTGACGTTGTCTCGGTCTCTGACGTTGTCTCGGTCTCTGACGTTGTCTTGGTATCTACAGAGCAACATGTTTACAGCTCAACACGTTTAGAACAAACATCTCTTCAAAGATTCCTCCCACTCTGAGACATGTTCTGGTTCTTTATTTCCACCTGCTGCAGGTTCGCTTTGCTGGTAAGATGCTGCTGCTGGTGGAACAGAGTTAATGTAGATCACACACACACACACACACACGATGATATAGACACAAACTGCATATTGATTATTGTGTTATTAATAAACTGAGCAGGGCCAGTACATACAGAGACAATCAGCTGTTTTATGTAAACAGATTTATAACAAGAGGAACCAGAAATAAACCAGGACGGTGAATCAGCAGCTGACAGCAGACGTGCATCAGGAGAGAAAAAAGTACATAAAATAAATATGAATATTTCCACTGATCTGTGTTAAAATGCATCTTCAGTATGAATCTACACAGAAATCTCTGAATGTGAGGATTTCTGGATCAGATCCAGGACAGAAATCCCGGGTGAGGCCGTGGTGAGCTGGACCTCCTCTGACTGGTGATCCAGTACAAACTGGGTTCATGACGCGTTTCTGGTCCTCAGCATGTCCAACATGAAGGTTACAGAAATGTGTGTTCTACACCATGACTCTCCACCGTGTGTGTAACGTCTTTAATGTGTGTGTGAGAGAATTATTCCTGCTGATCTACAATAAAGAGCAGAGAAAAGTCAGCAGGTGAGGCAGCTGTACTCTGTCTCACCTCCAGGGGGCGTAGTTTCATGCTGGTGGATGAATAGTGAAATAAGAAGCTCTTTTTGTTCTTACAATGTAAATGTGGCTCCAGAGGAGTCGGTGCTTCACCAGCCATGAACCCACCGCACGTCACTGATCTCCATCAGCTTTCTTTGAGAAAATGAAACTCTCGGTTTGCTCTCTTTTCCTGCTGCTCCTCTTTTCCACCATCCACTCGTCAGGGCTTCCTACGTTCCTCAGGACCTCCACATAGCCAGGCTACGTAAGCCTCGCTTGGATTAGCTCAACTAGATGCAGCTGGAATGTGTTAGTGGAACGAATGAGCCTTAATTCAGAGCTGGTGTTAGTTCAAGCGAAGCTTTCCTCATACAGCCTGGCTTCCTGTAGCTACGCTGGTGGAGCTCCTCCTGGGTTATGAGACACAGACTGGAACAGGATGAAAACAACAACAATGATCTGGCAATGAGTATATGTATTATATATAATAAAGTGAATGAGATAACTGAACCAGGTGAGCTTAATCAGGAGCAACGAGCAAAGGACAAACAAGGGTGTGACTCTAAAATTAGACAAGGAACCAAAACACAGAAGACTCAGCAACAAAAGAAACGAAGGGACAGGAATAACACTGAGAAAAAGACTGTCTGTTATTTAATTTATTCATCTTCTAAAATCCATTTGAATTAAAATAAATGTTGCTTTTTGGTGCAAATATTGTAATGTAATTAAAATGTGATTAATTCAGATTTATTACAAAGTTTTTAATTAATTAGATAATTTTATTAACTCAGTCCCACTCAGTTTTTAGTTTTATTTCTTCAGGTAAAAGGTTGAATTAAACTCGATGGTTTCCTCATCATCAGTCAGATGCTGCATCAACAGACTTGGCCCAACCAATCAGATCAACACAGTAGAAAATAAAACTGCTAGAAGTTTGCAATGAAAGAATCTCGTTAAGTCCCAGAGCATGACTGCAACGGAGCGTCTGGCTCCTGATCAACACCGGATGTAGAAATCATTTAACCCAAGCCTTCCTAAAGCAGGAAAGTTCAACACTTTAACTACGTCAGGATGTCACTGCCATGAAAACTGTCCAACCTGTAAGCCTGCACCATCACCAGCCAATCACAGCCTGCGTTAGCACCAGCCAATCACAGCCTGTGTCATCACCAGCCAATCACAGCCTGCACTATCACCAGCCAATCACAGCCTGCACCATCACCAGCCAATCACAGCCTGCATTAGCACCAGCCAATCACAGCCTGTGTCATCACCAGCCAATCACAGCCTGCACTATCACCAGCCAATCACAGCCTGCACTATCACCAGCCAATCACAGCCTGCACCATCACCAGCCAATCACAGCCTGCACCATCACCAGCCAATCACAGCCTGCGTTAGCACCAGCCAATCACAGCCTGTGTCAACAACCATGACACGTTCAAAGTCTCTTAAATCTTCTTTCTTCCTCATTCTGATGCTCAGGTTGAACATCAGCAGGTTGTCTTCACCACGTCTACACGCTGCTGTGTGATTGGCTGGTTGGATGTTTGTGTTAACAGGAAGCTGATAAAGTGGATGTTTTGAATAAACTGAATAAAGTATCTGAAGTTGAGGTTTGATCAGAAAACAGTGAGAATGAGAACAGATTTGGTCAGTTTACCTGAACACAGAAGAGGAACTGGGAGCAGAAATGGGAGGAACTAGGGTCTCTGTTTGATAGCTGACTGTGGACCCACCCATCATGTTCAGAACTCTGTTCACAGGTCGCATCCAGCTGTGGGGTCATGCCATCGCTGTGGACTGGGCGGAGCCTGAGGTGGAGGTGGATGAGGATACCATGGCAACTGTCAAGATTTTGTATGTGAGGAACCTGATGCTGCAGACCACAGAGGAAACCATCGAGAAGGAGTTCAACAGCCTGAAGCCAGGTATTGCTGCGGAAGCTCTGATGGCCAGCTGTCCTAAATGCACCTTAAATGCAGTTGTTTTCTTTTAAAGTTTAAGAAAAGAGGATATAAATCTCATCATTAGAGCTGTTAACCTGATCAATACAGTAGTCACAATGTTTCCAGTGTTTTCAGATTCTATTAAAGATCAAGAGAAAGACTCAGGTTTTCTGGAACATTTTGCATTTTTCCTTTTAGAATTCCTTAAATAATTCCTCTTTATGAATGAAGATTCAGCATGTTTTTAATAAACCTTCTTTTTGAACCAAGATCAGTTGAAATCTGGAGAATATTTATACACTTCATCGTAGGAGGGAAGACTTCTTAAAAAAACTCCTCAAAGATGTAGAAAAATGACATTTTGGGGGAGAAACGACTGAAAATGATTCCATGATTTCTGCTCCATGAGACGAGTAATAAGCCTGAAGAACCTGGTCGTCCAGGTCTCGTTAGGCCGTCCAGGTCTCGTTAAGTCGTCCAGGTCTCTTTAGGCTGTCCAGGTCTCGTTAGGTCGTCCAGCTGGAACCAACCTGGTTTCTGTGTTGCAGGCACGGTGGAACGGGTGAAGAAGATCAGAGACTACGCCTTCGTCCACTTCACCCAGAGAGAAGACGCCATCAACGCCATGAAGGCGCTTAACGGGAAGGTCAGCAGCCATGCTTCTAACCTGGAACCAGCTCGTTAGTTCTGGTTCCACGTTCAACCTGGTCTCCAGTAAAATGAGTAAATCATATCGTAGAAAGAACAAAAACAAAAAAGAAGTAGAAATATGTTATTAAGATGTTTACATTTAACAAACTCTCCTTTTGCTAAAACTGATGATCGATATCATCAAACCGCTTTGCTCCAGACGAATCACAAACGGATTTAACTAATTAACTAACTGTCATTAACTAATTAATGACAGCAACCCTCAATAATCATAAAACTCACCATATTATTATTATTATTATTATTATTATTATAATTATAAATAAACCCATGGCAAACAGGTGTCTAGGGGAGGGACCAGACGAAGCGCGGCTCACACAACCCTTATGATGATGAAAAAACAAGGACCAAGGTTTCCCTTGCCCGGACGTGGGTCACCGGTGCCCCCCTCTGGAGCCAGGCCTGGAGGTGGGGCACAGAGGCGAGCGCCTGGTGGCTGGGCCTTTGCCCATGGGGCCCAGTCGGGCTCAGCCCGAAAGGGAGACATGGGCCTCTCCTCCCGTGGGCTCACCACCTACAGGAGGGGCCATAGGGGTCGGGTGCATTGTGAGCTGGGCGGCTGCCAGAGGCGGGGACCCTGGCGGTCTGATCCTCGGCTGCAAAAGCTAGCTCTAGGGACGTGGAATGTCACCTCTCTGGCGGGGAAGGAGCCTGAGCTGGTGCGCGAGGTTGAGCGGTTCCGGCTAGATATAGTTGGACTCACCTCGACGCGTGGCTTGGGCTCTGGAACAACTGCCCTCGAGAGGGGCTGGACCCTCTTCCATTCTGGAGTTGCTCCCGGTGAGAGGCGCCGAGCAGGTGTAGGCCTGCTCATTGCCCCCCAACTTGGCGCCTGTACATTGGGGTTTACCCTGGTGGACGAAAGGGTAACCTCCCTCCGCCTTCAGGTGGGGGGACGGATCCTGACTGTTGTTTGTGCCTATGCACCAAATAGCAGTTCAGAGTACCCACCCTTTTTGGAGTCCTTGGGGGGGGTGTTGGAGAGCACTTCTTTTGGGGACTCCCTCGTTCTGCTGGGGGACTTCAATGCTCATGTGGGCAATGACAGCGAGACCTGGAGGGGCGTGATTGGAAGGAACGGCCCCCCTGATCTGAATCCGAGTGGTGTTTTGTTGTTGGACTTCTGTGCTCATCATGGATTGTCCATAACGAACACCTTGTTCAGATATAAGAGTGTCCACATGTGCATTTGGCACCAGGACACTCTAGGCCGCAGTTCGATGATCGACTTTGTAGTCGTGTCGTCGGACTTGCAGCCGCATGTCCTGGACACTCGGGTGAAGAGAGGGGCAGAGCTGTCAACTGATCACCACCTGGTGGTGAGTTGGCTCAGATGGTGGGGGAGGATGCCGATCAGGCCTGGCAGGCCCAAGCGTGTTGTGAGGGTCTGCTGGGAACGTCTGGCAGAGTCCTCTGTCAGAAAGATTTTCAACTCCCATCTCCGGCAGAGCTTCAACCATGTCCCGGGTGAGGCGGGGGACATTGAGTCTGAATGGGCTGTGTTCTGTGCCTCTATTGTCGAGGCGACCAGCCACAGCTGTGGCCGTAAGGTCGTCGGTGCCTGTCGTGGCGGTAACCCCCGAACTCGTTGGTGGACACCGGCAGTAAGGGATGCCGTCAAGCTGAAGAAGGAGTCCTATCGGGCCTTTTTGGCCAGTGGGACTCCAGAGGCAGCTGATGGGTATCGGCGGGCTAAGCGGAGCGTGGCTTCAGCAGTCGCTAAGGCAGAAGCTCGGGCATGGGAGGAGTTTGGAGAGGCCATGGAGAATGACTTCCGGATGGCTTCGAGGAGATTCTGGTCCACCATCCGGCGGCTCGGGAGGGGAAAGCAGTGCTCCGTCAACACTGTGTACAGTGGGGATGGGGGGCTGCTGACCTCGACTCGAGACATTGTGAGGCGGTGGAGGGAATACTTCGAAGACCTCCTCAATCCCACCTACACGTCTTCTGATGAGGAAGCAGAGTCTGGGGTAGCTGGTGCTGGCTCTCCTATCTCTGGGGCTGAGGTCGCTGAGGTGGTTAAAAATCTCCTTGGTGGCAAGGCCCCGGGGGTGGATGAGGTCCGCCCGGAGTTCTTTAAGGCTCTGGATGCTGTAGGGCTGTCTTGGTTGACAAGCCTCTGCAGCATCGCGTGGACATCGGGGACAGTCCCCCTGGACTGGCAGACTGGGGTGGTGGTCCCCCTCTTCAAAAAGGGGGACTGGAGGGTGTGCTCCAACTACAGGGGGATCACACTCCTCAGCCTCCCCGGTAAGGTCTATTCAGGGGTGCTGCAGAGGAGGGTCCGCCGGATAGTCGAACTTCGGATTGAGGAGGAGCAGTGTGGTTTTCGTCCCGGTCGTGGAACAGTGGACCAGCTCTACACCCTCTTTGGGGTCTTTGAGGGGGCATGGGAGTTTGCCCAACCAATCTACATGTGTTTTGTGGATTTGGAGAAGGCATTTGACCGTGTTCCCCGGGGACTCCTGTGGGGAGTACTCCGGGAGTATGGAGTGCCGGACTCGCTTGTAAGAGCTGTCCAGTCCCTGTACGACCGGTGTCAGAGCTTGGTCCGCATTGCCAGCAGTAGATCAGATTCAGTTTCCAGTGTGGGTTGGACTCCGCCAAGGCTGTCCTCTATCACCGACTTTTATGGACAGAATTTCAAGACGCAGCCGAGGTGTGGAGGGGATCCGGTTCGGTGGCCTCAGGATTGGGTCTCTGCTCTTTGCGGATGACCTGGTTCTGTTGGCTTCATCGGGACGTGATCTTCAGCTCACACTGGAGCGATTCGCAGCCGAGTGTGAAGTGGCTGGGATGAGAATCAGCACCTCCAAGTCCGAGACAATGGTCCTCAGCAGGAAAAGGGTGGAGTGCTCTCTCCGGGTCTGCGATGGGGTCCTGCCCCAAGTGGAGGAGTTTACATATCTCTGGGTCTTGTTCACGAGTGAGGGAAGGATGGAACGGGAGATCGACAGGTGGATCGATGCAGAGTCCGCAGTGATGCGAACTCTGCATCGGTCTGTCGTGGTGAAGAGAGAGCTGAGCCAAAAGGCAAAGCTCTCGATTTACCGGTCGATCTACGTTCCTACCCTCACCTATGGTCATGAGCTGTGGGTAATGACCAAAAGAACGAGATCTCGAATACAAGCGGCCGAAATGAGTTTCCTCCGCAGGGTGGCCGGGCTCTCCCTTAGAGATAGGGTGAGAAGCTCGGTGATCCGGGAGGGGCTCAGAGTAGAGCCACTTCTCCTCCACATCGAGAGGAGCCAGATGAGGTGGCTCGGGCATCTGGTTAGGATGCCTCCTGGACGCCTCCCTGGTGAGGTGTTCTGGGCACGTCCCACTGGAAGGAGGCCCCGGGGCAGACCCAGGACATGCTGGACAGACTACATCTCTCGGCTGGCCTGGGAATGCCTCGAGATCCCTTCGGATGAGCTGGTGAATGTGGCCTGGGAGAGGGAAGTCTGGGTTTCCCTGCTTAGGCAGCTGCCCCCACGACCCTCTGGATAAGCGGAAGAAAATGGATGGATGAATAATAATAATAATAATAATAATAATAATAATAACAATAATAATAATAATGATCCACGGTGCTCCTTGCTGATCTTTCAGGGACACGATAAGAACAAATGAAATGAGAGAAAATCTCTGACTTAAAATCGAGAACCAGTTTTACTTTGTTAAAAACAGATGCGTCTGGATATTTTGGTTTGTACATATTTAACTATTATACATGTTTTCTATTTTTATTATTGATTATATCATTTGACATTTTCCTTTTAGATGGTTTTTGAAGTATTCTTTCTTACTCATCTTGTTTTTATACTTTAATCTTCTTATTTGTTTTTTTTATTATATCTTATATTTATTTTATATTTATTATATAAATATATTAAAAATATTTTCTGTGTCTAATTGTTTTTTTGAAATATTCTGGGATGTGATCATTCTTCTGCTCTTCTTCTGTCTCCTGCTTGTTCTCTGCTTCCATTAATCTGTTGCTTTGTGTTCATGTGGATTTACTAAATCACTGTTAAAATCTCCACATATATAAACGACTCTGCAGCTGATCTTTGAAAGCGTGCCTTCTATGGGTGAAGTTATGTGTGTCCTGCAGCCAACTCATGCTACAAGATTGTGGGCCGCAGCTCGATGGTCTTTAAGTCCAGGCTGTTGTACATGGCAGCTCCTCCTCCTGGTTCATGTTCCTCGATTCATAAAGTCCATTATCTTTTTAATCCTGGCCGGTTGTGAAGACGCGTGTGAATTCCTAAATGTTACTGAAATGTACGTAGCGGCTTCTGGCGCTGAAGCAGGTCAGTCATATCTGGTCCTGGTCTTGTGTTGCTCTTCGCTGCACTAACAGAAAATATTGTTCTTATTATGGAAAAACATCATCAGTTCACATCTGGGTCAGTGTTGTGTTCCACATCTGGTGCGTTCAGTTACTGCGATCAGACCCTTCATCCTCTCAGCTCGGAGCGCAGTGATGCGTCCAGGTGTGGCAGTCGGCTGTGATCCTGTGCATCGTGACCTCACACACAGCTGATCTTAGCCATTTCTTCCTCCACTTGTTTAGGTTTAGGGATGGTGCTTTTCTGGCTGTTTCTGCATTAACTGCGGTGAGGTGGTAATTCATGTCTACGTTTGCTCCTGTTTCAGCCTGAGCCTGACGGCAGCTTTGACTCCTAGGAAGAGGAGGACACACCTCTATGTTATCAACGTCTCAGTGAATCTCTTCCCAGGAAATAAAAACTTGTTCCTCCGTGGATTTTACATCCAGCTCATCTTGCACTCCTTCCATGTTTCTGTGTACTGCCCGAGCTTTTCCCAGGAGCCCAGTGATGACCCATCCTCTGTCCTTGCGTGTTACTGTAGATCCATCACTCTGCTCCAGGTCTGCGATCCGCTTTTCCTTCCCCCCCCCCCGCCTGGCGCACTAGATCCAGGATGTTCTTCTGCTGCAGCCGTCGTCTCTTCTGCAAGAAAATCCAGCGACTTGTTATATCCTCAGGTCCCAGCTGCTGCTCGGTCAGCTGTTTTCCAAATCAAATCAAATCAAATCAAACTTTATTTATATAGCACCTTTCAAACATAAAAATAGCAACTCAAGGTGCTTTACAGAGAGTAAAATCCCCCAGAACCCCAACCCAAGAGCAGCAAGCCCACCCCCACACCCCTTCCCATCGAACACACACACAACACAGAGGGTAAAAGCAAGTTAAAAGGACCAAGGAAACGCTGTCATACATTCTGGGGTCTTGTGGTGTGGGGAAACACTGAGATAAAACACTGTAAAACCAAATCTAAAAACCAACCCTGGGCTGATAAAACAAATACATAAATGATAAATAAATAGAAGCTGAATACAGCCTGTGTGTTAAGAATAACTAAATGAATAAATACGATAGTAATAATAAGAGTAATAATAATTAAAATGCTAAACTAAAAAGGTGGGTCTTGAGCCTGTTTTTAAAAATATCCACACTAGGTGCTCCCTTTACGTCCTCAGGCAGGCTGTTCCACATACGAGGGCCATAGAAATAAAAGGAGGACTCGCCGTGGGTTTTTGTTTTTACTCTGGGAACAGTTAAAAGGCCAGTACCAGAGGACCTGAGGGGTCTAGTGGGCTCATAAGGTAAAAGCAAATCAGATAAATAAGGTGGGCTAAGACCATTAAGAGACTTAAAAACCAATAAAAGAATCTTAAAATCAATTCTGAAGCTGACGGGGAGCCAGTGCAGAGACTTTAAAATTGGTGTAATGTGGGCCCTCTTTCTGGTCTTTGTCAACAGACGTGCAGCTGCGTTCTGTACAAGCTGCAGCTGCGTTCAGGTACTTCTTTGGAAGACCAGAAAGAAGAGCATTGCAGTAATCTAATCTTGATGTGATAA
Organism: Melanotaenia boesemani; assembly: GCF_017639745.1. Lineage (NCBI taxonomy): Eukaryota > Metazoa > Chordata > Actinopteri > Atheriniformes > Melanotaeniidae > Melanotaenia > Melanotaenia boesemani. Next base: position 1,138,716 of record NC_055702.1, read on the forward strand.
AAGCATGAATCAGTGTCTCTGCACTGGCTCGAGAGAGAAACGGCCTGATGCGGGAGATGTTCTTTAGATGATAAAAAGCTGTCTTAGTTATATTTTTAATATGTGGCTCAAAACTGAGATCTGCATCTAAAATCACTCCCAGGTTTTTTACTTGATTAAAATGGTTGAGTGCTACTGTTTTCAGTTTGGCCTCCAGTTTCTCTCTCTCAGCTTCAGGTCCAAACATTAAAACTTCTGCTTTGTCCTGGTTGAGCTGCAAGAAGTTTTCTGCCATCCACCCTCTGATATCTAAAATACAATCTAACAAGGCATCAATGGGCCCGTGCTCATCAGGAGTCACGGCAACATATAACTGTGTGTCATCAGCATAGCTGTGGAAATTTATGCCGTGTCTCCTGATGACATCACCAAGAGGAAGCATGTAAAGATTAAAAAGGGTGGCTAAAAACTGAGCCTTGGGGTACACCACAGGTTAGTCTATAGCTCTTGGACGAGGATTCCTTCATGCTAACAAAGAACTCTCTATCTGTTAGATAGGATTTAAACCAGTTAAAAACAGTACCAGTGAGGCCAACCATGTTAACTGTGTCAAAGGCTGCGCTGAGGTCAAGCAACACTAAGACAGAGTTTTTTCATGTCAGTATTGAGCCTAAGATCACTCACAACCTTGACCAGTGCCGTCTCAGTGCTGTGATTGGTCCTAAAACCTGACTGAAACTTCTCAAATTTATTGTGTGAAATTAAAAAATAATTTAACTGATAAAAAACAGATTTCTCTAAAATTTTGCTTAAAAACGACAGGTTGGATACTGGTCTGTAGTTGTTGAGGACTGAGGCGTCTAAATCGCTCTTCTTCAGAACAGGGGTCACCACGGCTGTCTTTAGGGAGGAAGGGAAGACGCCCGTCTGGAGAGAGCAATTCACAATGCTCAGCAAATCCTCCTCACAAGAGCCATAGACAGTTTTAAAAAAGGCAGTAGGGATGGGATCTAAAAAACAAGTTGCAGATCTTAACTGTGAAACAACATCCCTAAGCATTGCAGCATCAACCAGGGCAAAACTCTCCAGTGTTTCCTCACAAGTAAACAAAGCCCCAGACCGTTTAAAATCTACAATGTGATGTTGACGCAGGTCAGATCTGATTTTCTCTATTTTATCTGTGAAGTGGGCTGCAAACTCCTCACACCTGGCATCAGTGGGTGTACCAGCAGGATTGTTAAAAACAGGGTTAATTAGGCGGTTGATGGTGGAGAAGAGAACACGTGGTTTGTTTTTATTGTCAGTTATGAGTTTGGAGAAGTGGGCCTGTCTTGATATTCTAACAGCTTTGTTGTAAATACATAAGTGTTCATGTAGAATTTGATAATTTATTGTTAGTTTGTTTTTTTCGCCACCTCCGCTCTGCTATTCTGCAGTTCCTTTTTAACTTTTTGATATCTTCAGTTTTCCAGGGAGGAGCTGGTTTTGTTGTTGCTTTCTTCAGTTTTAGTGGGGCCACTTTGTCCAGGGTAGCACGTAATTTACTGTTAAAATGGTCAACAATAAAATCACAGGATGAGGGGGAAATAAAAGCTGGGGCGCTGTGAAGTTGATCAGTAAAGTTTGCAGCCACTTCAGCATTAAGACAGCGTTTCCTAACGGTCTGTTCAGGGATAGCTTGTTTCATAAAACCTTCAACCTTAAAAAAGACACAGAAATGGTCAGAAATACCTAAATCAACAACTGATGTTATGTTGGTAGATAGTCCATAAGTAATAACAAGGTCTAATGCGTGGCCCTTGTTGTGCATGGGTACTCTGACATGCTGGGTAAAATTCATACAGTCTAAAAGATTTAAAAAGTCCTGGGAGAAAGAGTCTGACTGATTATCTATGTGCAAATTAAAATCACCTAAAATAACAATCCTCTCATACTGGTTGTGAATGATTGAGAGCAGCTCTGAAAAGTCTGTTATGAATGATGAGCACCTTCCAGGAGGTCTATATACTGTTACTCCAAGAACAGGTGGGCTGCTAAAAACAATGGTGTGATATTCAAAAGAGGAGTATTCTTCAAACGAAATGTCTTTAAAACCAATGGAAGATGACAGGATAGAGGCTGTCCCACCACCCTTGCTGCCTTTCCTGGCCATATGTGTGAACATGTAGTTATGTGGTGATGCTTCAGTTAGGGTGATGGGAGCATCTGTGCTGAGCCATGTCTCTGTTAAAAACATACAGTCAATGCTGTTGTCTAAAATCAGGTCATTTATAAGAAAGGACTTATTTAAAAGTGATCTGACGTTCAGTATGGCCATATTCAGGGGACCAGAAGGAGTGTCCTTAGAAACCGGGTGTGTGTTGGGTGGCCTGTTGAGTGTCTGTATTGACGTGAGGTTAGCAGGGTTTCTGTGGGACTTTTTACTGAATATCGGTGTTCTGTTCGTGGCTATGGACTATATGGGGAGAGACACAGGTGTGGGTGGTGATGCCAGGTGGTACTGATAGGGGGCGCTGGCAGGGGATACAGTGTTCGATGGTGCCGGTAGGGTGTTGTGGTTGGTAATTAGTCAGTCACGTGTAGAACACTGTACAGCATGCTGCATGTTTGCAGCTAGCACCCTGCTTCCCAGCGGGCTTGGGTGAACTCCGTTGCCTCTGAAGAAAGAGGCCCGGTTCCAGAAGAGGTTAAAATTGTCAATAAAACCAACCTTGTGGGCACTGCAGGAAGACAGAAGCCAGGTGTGGAGGCTAAGGATTCTGCTGAAGCGCCCATTCCACGGGCTAGTGTTGGGATCGGACCCGAAATAAAAACAGATTTCCCCCCAGCTGCTGAGAAGGTTAAAAAGGTCCCTGAAATCCTTTTTTGTCAGCTCAGACTGCTGACGGGCTGTATTATTTGTTCCCACATGAACTATGACGCGTTCAATAGAAGATGGCATAGAGTTCAGCAGCCCAGGGAGCTTGTCGCGGATGTCCAGGACCGTGGCTCCAGGAAAACAGCATGTGGTGGCGTTGAAAAATTTGATGTTTCTGGTGATGGAATCTCCCACAATTATTGTTGTTTGCGCACACAAGGGAGGAGAAGATGGTGAGACTATGCTCTCCGGACAACCAGGTGTGTGTTTTTGTACAGACACGGCCTTCCTTGTTTCACCCAAGCAGAGCGCACGGCCAGCGCTGGCTGGGTTCGCAGGAGAGAGGTGATCAGTGGTGGGCAGAGGGCCGGTGCCGGCCCCGGGAGTGCCAGCTGACTCAGCTGGCAGAAGTTTGCTGCGGGACCGAGCGGCCGTGTTGCACGACTCCAGATGTCCCTCCTGCTTAGAGCCAGAGACGGGGACGTCCATCCCCGGTCTGGGCGTAAAGTGAATCGAGCCAGGCCGAACAACCACGGACCGACGCCGGCATTTACGTTCCATAGGAGAAGCGGGTCTCGTCACTGCCGTTGTGGAAGACAGAGGGGAAGCCAGGTAGCCATCATGCTTTGAAGAGGAACCAGACGAGCTGTGATCAGGGAGAGGAGGGAAGTCTTCCTCGCTCAGGATGGAAAACTTATTTGAAGTTTGAATGGCCGAAGGAGATGCCGGGCACCGCCGGATTTTGCTGCTGTGTTTTCCCTTAGCGACCGGATTCCACATCTCCTGGCTAGGAGTGGAGGCAGCCACTGAGCTAGCTTTAGGCTTAGCTCCTAGCTGGGCCCAGTGATCGTCTCTGGCAGAGGCCGTCGCATTCAACCAGGGCACCGTAGCGTCCATCTGCTTTTGCTGTGGCGGTCGCTGGGCCGATCTTGACAAGAGATTTTAGGAACCTTTCCTCCTCTTGGATTTGGTACAAGTCGGATATTCGCCATTCCAATTCAGCAATTTTCTGACTCAGGTGAGCACAGCTGTCACAGCCAGGCGACGAGGTAAGCGGAGCCATCAGCCCACTCAGTATATTTTGAACCTTCAGAATCAGAAGATATTTAGAGGATGGCCGCAGGATGACTGTTAGGAAAATTCTTCCCAACAACAAGCACTGCACAGCTAAACCTTTAAAACTTCTGAGTTGTTTCGGGTTGCAGGTTCGAAGTTGTGCAGGAAGTTGTGTCGTCCTCTGCAAATGTCCTCGTTGTCCATCCACTGAGAGACAAAGTATCATTCAGATAGTGATGGATTCCTCAGCGTAACAGCATCGCAGCGCCTTCCTGTATTTTTGCAGGAAAGAACAGAGAACACGCACGAGCTGTGGTCTGTCTGCAGGCGGGCTCTAGTCATCCAACCGGTCATGTGTTTGGCCACCTCTGACCTTTATCCTTCCCACCAGCTTAGCTGGACCAGTTTTCACCAAAACTGATCCAGAATCTGAACCTTGATCCAGTTATGTCCAGCTATGTCCAACATATGGCCCCTGGGCCATATGTTGGACATAGCTGGTGTGTTATTATCTCCTACGACCCAGCATGGCGGCTTGGTTCGACCTGGCTGTGCAGCTCACACGCAGGCTAACAGCATCACTAATGACCCGTGTTCTGCAGAGAACCGGTCCAGTTCCTGGATGCAGGTCCAGATACAGCTGCAGATGGACCAAAAACCCTGCTGTTGATTCATTTATTTACCTCTTTATGTTCCTTTGTTTGAACTGATTTTACTTCGGTTCTTCTCTCCGGCTCTCTGTTTATCTGTTCTCGTGTGGCCGAGTTTCGGTTGTATGTGTGGATTTTACCTTCAGCCAGTCTGCAGGTGGGGTGAGGCCCGGCAGGTTCCCCGGTTCCCCGGGTGGAACCATAAAGCTCCTCTTGATCTGCAGAGGGAGGATGATGATGCTCTGCTTCAGTTATTCACCTGATTTTATTGCTTCAGTCTCATAAAGTCGAGGCTTTCAGGGAGCAGCTGCTACTGAACTGGTTCATGCTTCATCCGTAGGCAGGTGGAGGTGGACCTGACACCAGCCAGGTGTAGGACATCCAGCAGCAGCAGGAGTCAGGAAACATCCGTCCTCATGTCCTCCATCTCCAGGGCAGATTTCATGACTCCTTCTCCTTCCTTCAGGTGGTGGATGGCTCTCCCATCGAGGTGACTCTGGCCAAGCCGGTGGACAAGGACAGCTACGTCCGATACACCAGAGGGACGGGAGGACGAGGAGGCTCTCTGCTGCAGACGGACTACAGCACCTACACCCTGGGACAGGTAGGACATGGTGGACATGATAGCCCACACAACCACGTTTTCAGCTGATTTACCACCAGGTCCAGCCGGGTCCTGTTAGTCTGTGGTCCAGCAGGGTCCTGTTAGTCTGTGGTCCAGCCGGGTCCTGTTAGTCTGTGGTCCAGCAAGGTCCTGTTAGTCTGTGGTCCAGCAAGGTCCTGTTAGTCTGTGGTCCAGCTGGGTCCTGTTAGTCTGTGGTCCAGCTGGGTCCTGTTAGTCTGTGGTCCAGCAAGGTCCTGTTAGTCTGTGGTCCAGCTGGGTCCTGTTAGTCTGTGGTCCAACAAGGTCCTGTTAGTCTGTGGTCCAGCTGGGTCCTGTTAGTCTGTGGTCCAGCTGGGTCCTGTTAGTCTGTGGTCCAGCAAGGTCCTGTTAGTCTGTGGTCCAGCTGGGTCCTGTTAGTCTGTGGTCCAACAAGGTCCTGTTAGTCTGTGGTCCAGCTGGGTCCTGTTAGTCTGTGGTCCAGCTGGGTCCTGTTAGTCTGTGGTCCAGCAAGGTCCTGTTAGTCTGTGGTCCAGCTGGGTCCTGTTAGTCTGTGGTCCAGCAGGGTCCTGTTAGTCTGTGGTCCAGCTGGGTCCTGTTAGTCTGTGGTTTAGCCGGGTCCTGTTAGTCTGTGGTCCAGCTGGGTCCTGTTAGTCTGTGGTCCAGCCGGGTCCTGTTAGTCTGTGGTCCAGCCGGGTCCTGTTAGTCTGTGGTCCAGCCGGGTCCTGTTCGTCTGTGGTTTAGCCGGGTCCTGTTAGTCTGTGGTTTAGCCTGGTCCTGTTAGTCTGTGGTCCAGCCGGGTCCTATTCGTCTGTGGTCCAGCTGGGTCCTGTTAGTCTGTGGTCCAGCTGGGCCCCATGATCTCCATCTAGTGGTCAGTTTATCTCGTTACAACATCAGGACCCAGGACCCTGGATCTGAACACACCTGCCAGTGTTAAGTGCTCACCTTCTTTCTCCTCCTCCAGGTGTACGATCCTTCGGCAGCGTATCTGGGTGCACCCATGTTTTACGCCCCCCAGGCCTACGCTGCCATTCCAGGACAGTTCCGCTTCCCTGCAGCCAAAACTCATGTTGGAGGTCGAGGTTTGATCAGAACACCGTCGGTTAGAGGTGAGGACACGTCATTACACCTGGATAATCTGCAACTGTCCGTCCTAATGAATGTAGAATTTAACAACTGCTGTCTGGCCACAACCCCAAAACTCCAAATCAGAGTCAAAGTCAGGGGGTTTTCACAGGACAGCAGCAACTTTTCACCTGATCAAACACATTTCTGATGGTGATCTGATGGTTGTGAAGCCCCTCCCCCTCAGCAAAGCCTGTCCAATCACAGTGCAGCTGCAGTCACAGATATAACAAACCAAGACAAACCAGGAACTCATTGTACAACAGTACAGAGAAAACCTGAACCTCCATCTGACCTGCTGCCTTAGAGCCATCACTGTTACCTGGGACAGGTGAGACCGGTGGGACAGGCGTTACAGGTGTTACAGGTGGGACAGGTAGGACAGGTGCTACAGGTGGGACAGGTGTTACAGGTGTTACAGGTGGTACAGGTGGGACAGGTGGGACAGGTGGAACAGGTGGTACAGGTGTTACAGGTGTTACAGGTGGTACAGGTGGTACAGGTGGAACATGTGGGACAGGTGTTACAGGTGGGATAGGTGTTACAGGTGGGACAGGTGGAACAGGTAGGACAGGTGTTACAGGTGGGACAGGTAGGACAGGTAGGACAGGTGTTACAGGTGGGACAGGTGGGACAGGTGGAACATGTGGGACAGGTGTTACAGGTGGGACAGGTGGGATAGGTGGGACAGGTGTTATAGGTGGGACAGGTGTTACAGGTGGAACAGGTGGTACAGGTGGGACAGGTGGAACATGTGGGACAGGTGTTACAGGTGGGACAGGTGGGATAGGTGGGACAGGTGTTATAGGTGGGACAGGTGTTACAGGTGGAACAGGTGGTACAGGTGTTACAGGTGGTACAGGTGGGACAGGTGGAACATGTGGGACAGGTGTTACAGGTGGGACAGGTGGGATAGGTGGGACAGGTGTTACAGGTGGGACAGGTGGGGCTTCAGAAACCATCACATCTCTGTGAATCAGTCCAATATAAAAAATGTTGTATGAATATGAATCTAAATAATTTTATTAAGAATCAATAAAGATTTATTGAATCACAAGTTTTACTGTAAATTCAGCTAAAAACAAACAGAAAAACAACCCGTTACCATGGTTACCACTGTTCTCTTTCTATTTAATTAATTGTTTGACTGTGATTCTTCCTCCCGGCTGATTTCCGGTGATTTGATTGATTTCACTGCCTTTTCGGTCTCCTGTAGAAATTTACATGACTGTACCTGTAGGGGCTGCGGGGGTTCGGGGACTGGGTGGGCGGGGCTACCTGGCCTATGCTGCTGGGGGCGGAGCCATGGCACGTGGCAGTGGCGCCTCCTATGGTCTGAAGGGGGACAAGCACGCGGAGGAAAAGCTGTACGACCTGCTGCCGGGGATGGAGCTGACACCCATGAACCCTGCTGCCATGAGCCTGAAGGCAACTGGCATCAAACCAGCAACACAGGTAACAGGACACACCTGAGAACACACATCTGTCACCTCTTGTAGCTTTAACACGAACACTGTTTCCAGACGGAGAGCTGGTCCGACCAGAAACCAGAAACCAGACTGCAGAATTTTCTGTTGCTCCATTGTTTACTTGCAGTGAATGAGACGTTTTCTGTCTTGGCCAATCATTGAGCTGGATTTTCTTCTTTCTTCTTAGCCAGTGGTTATTTTGGGAAATATCTCCCCCTAGTGAGCAGCTGTTGTAACTGTGTGATGTTCTCCAGGTGGTTCGGGCCACTTTAGTCAGGTTCAGAGTAAAAGCAAACCAAACCAAAAGAAGGTGGGACCACTAGAACCCAGTCCCCTGGACAGTCCTGGTGGGACTGGACTAAGTTCTGATGATGGTTGTTTTAGTTCCTGGACTTAATGCAGATACCTGCAGGTGATCAGACCTGTCCTGAGACTTCAGTCTCCAGTTCTGTAACCATGATCCCCACCCTCATAAACCTGGTAAAGGACGGTTCTGCAGGATTAGTCTGGATAATAACAGAATAATAAGAAGAAGGCTTTATTAGTCACTCGGAGGGGAACCTGCCTATAACAGGATTACTGTTTATCTTTTACTTCCTGTATGTGAGAGAATGTCTGAAACTTTTTCTTTTTATTTAATTTTTAACGAAATATTGTTAATTCAGAAAAACAGAGACAATTCTTTTTTAAGTAAATGGAGTGTGTTATTATTATAATTTATGAACTGATGTTATGGACGGCTCCTTCTTTTTGTTTTAAATGTGCTTATTTTTCCTCTGTCTCATAGATCATATGTGTGTGTGTATATATACATATATAAATATATATATATACACACTGTTTTTCTATATATATGTATATATATATATACACTATTTTTCTGGCTTCCTGTGTGTGATCTTCCTGGCGGGTTCCTGGTGATGAACCAACCATCTGCTTGCTGTTTCATGCTGAATGTTTCCTCCAGTAAAAGTAAGTGGGAAGTAAAAGTGGGCATGTCTGCAGGTTCTGGAGGAGCTGTGTCAGAAGAATAACTGGGGTCAGCCCGTCTATCAGCTCCACTCTGCCATCAGTCCAGACCAGAGACAACTCTTCCTCTATAAAATCACTATTCCAGCTCTGGCTACTCAGTATCCTAACGTGTAAGTGAAGCTGCTGCTACTCATGTCCGCTCTGTTTCAGTTTGAGGGTTTTATTCGGCCCAGGTTCCTCTCCATCATCCTTCAGCTGTAGAAGCTCCTCCAGCAGCAGGAAGGAGTGTCATGGTTTCCTCTCATGGTCGTGGAGGAACTTTGCTCCACTCTTCTTTCCTTCATTGCTTCAGGTCATTGAGGTTTGTAGCATCTGAAGGTCCCTGCGACCTTCCCAACAAGCCGTACTGGTCCAGTCTGGTTCTAACTGGACTGTCCTGAACTTTAACATTTAACCTGCTAACTCAGACCCGGAGATCTGGGTTTTTTCCTGGTCTGCACCCGCTGGGACGTCCACTCCTGGAAGATTTCCAGCTGCCTTGTGGATTATCTCTGTAGAATGATGGACTCTGGGTAGTCTGGAAAGGCCCTGATAGCCTTCACACGGCTTCTGACCTTTAGTTTCTGGTCAGTGACTAAGGACAGTGTGATCTATCAACAATAAGCTAAAGTTTTAGACTTGATAAGAACAAAACGTACATGTCCTGATGAGAAAAACCTTCCAACTGAAAGAGGGTGCACTTTGTTTTTCATGACTTCTGCTGCTGCAACCAGTAATACACATTTGGTTGTAAACTGTCGCTCCAGTGAGCTTGTGGTCATTAGTGGTGAAACTTGCAGTAAGTGGGCTGTTTAACTGGTTTATAATAAGTGTTGTGTGTTTCTCTGCAGCCATCCCTTCACTCCTGCCAAACTGTGTGCAGCCGTGGAGGAAGCCAAAGCCCATGCGGCCGAACACACCCTGCAGACCCTCGGCCTGCAGACAGAGGGCGCCGCTGACGCCAGCTGTGCTACTGCAGCCGCTGTGGCCTCGGTAGCCTTCCCAGGTATGTGAAGGTCCGTATAGAGCCGACTAACTTCTCACTTGACAGATTACTAACAGCCCAGATAGCAAAAAATGTTTGGCCCAAATGTGGCCTTGACTTACGACGTTGAGCGAATGTGTGGCAGCTACATGACCAGCAGTGGATGTAGAAATATATTTATAGGGGGGCAAGAGAGGGGCAGGAATATGGCAACATATAGCAGAAGTATAGATATCCTGATTTAATCACAGTTTGACAAGAAAGTGTCGACAGAAGAAAATAATTTGCACAAGTATTTCTAGAAGCAGCATTTGCACAAAAATAAACTATTGAATAAAAACGTGAAGCTCTCTTGACTGAGCGGCACGAAGGTGATGAGCCACGCGTCTCTGAGAGCCGATGCTTTGTAGTGAACCAGAAGAACCGACTCCCTTCGCTCTCACAGAGCTCAGCAGCGACCCCGTCTTTCCTATAGGTGACGTAGGCGGTAGCCTAGCGCGCCGTCTGCTGGGGGGCACCACAGTTGTAAGCACATCTATCAGCACAAGGCTGCGTTCACACTGCAGGTTACCTTCACGTTTCGCCCGACTGGTAATAGGTATCAAAAGGAAGAGGCATGAACCGTCTGTAGTTTTATGTAGTAACCGCCTCATCAACACGAGATACTTTAGTTGTAAGAATTCTTTTGATGAGACAAAGACTTTTTTTAAGGAGTTGTAATTTTACCGAAAGCTGGTCACGCTACTACGAGGAAGCTACGGACCAGAGTGTGTCAAAGCTTGAGGTAAAATTACAACTTCTTAAAAATGGTCCCTGTCTGATCAAAATAATTCTTACAACTATAAATGCAGTAGACAAAATGAACCTAGTCGCGCTACCATGACATACTTTACCGTTATTATCCCACCACTTGGTGGTGTTGATGTGTCTGTTAGTTGTTTAACAAACTCCAATAACCAGAAGAAGACTTAGCTAGCAGCTAGCCTGTAGCAAAACTAACTAAAAAGTATAAAAAAAAATACTCAAGCTTTTAAATTTGTTGAATTATAATCCTGTTGGGCGTTTTGTTGGGTGTACAGTTTCATGCTTCATTAGGTTCTAGCTGTTAAACTACAAGTGGTTTAACAGTAGTTAAAGTGCCGTAACTGAACCAAAAGAGGCCCAGATTCGGCCCAAACATGTCTGCTATCTGGGAGAAGACTGGTGCTCAGACTAAACCCCGAGAGCAACAACAGATGAGAAAGAGGATTTAAAGTTGTTCCACTTTTGTGTTGCTGCTTCAGATTTCAGATTTTGGCTTGTGTGGTGTCTCTGTCCAGGTTACACTCTAGCGAATCCGGCGTCCTCAGCGGTGGCCTCCCAGCTGAAGCAGGCCATCTCTCTGGGTCAGGATCTGACCGCCTACACCACCTACGAGGGCTACCCTGCGTTTGCTGTGGCAGCACGCCACACCGACGGATATGGAGTCTTCTAGAACTCCGGCTTTGAGAAGCTGCATTTACACTACATCGCCTTCTGGCGGATCTCAGCGTGAGCTGCGATCTCAGCCGCCTCCACATCTTAATCAGGCCTAGAAGCAAACTAGTGCAAATGCATCTTTGTGCCGAACATCTACCTGCAGATTCGTTGTCACATTTAAAAGACGTCCGAACTTTGTGACTCGTGGGAGAAAACCGCCGCTGGACTCAACAACCGCCCAGAAACAAATTCCTCACCTGTCACATGACTCACTTCCATCCTTCTGCTCCTCATTTAATCAGAATTATGAGCTCGTCCACTTCAGGTTGTGATTGATTAAGTTCTTGTGATCAGCTGTGATTTAATTCTATCTGTTCCTTCTCTCATGTTTACGCTACTCATCTGATTATGTAAGCCTGACTCTTATCTCTAAGATAACTAGGATTTCTAGTTTTTGTTTGTTTTTGGAGTATCTTATACTATAAACTGCACAACTTAGTATTGCACTGTTGTGTCATCTTAAAAACATGACTTTTATTAGTGTGTCACTGAAAACGTTTTACTAACAGAAAGCCTCAGATACATCTGAGATATCAAGTCGAAGCATCTGGAGCTTGCAGTTCAGTTTTTAGAGAAAACCAGATGAACTTTGTCTCTTCAATGAAACTAACGTTTCGCATTCTTTTTATTTTTTACTTTTTACCAAACTGATGTCAAATCCTCTTTATGAAGAAAAAGACAAAAGAAAAGACATCTGTTTTTTTCTAGTTGGATTGTTTAAAAGCTATAAAACGACCATCATGAGACAAGTTAATACTGCTGGATTGATGCAGCTGCTGAGTTTCCATCCAAACCGGAGAAAACATCAAAAAGCCAAACATGAATGAAAGAAAATACAAATGAGACAGAAGACGTGCACCTTCCGCTACGAATCCAGTTAGAGCTGGTTTCAAACTATTTCCATCTGCAGGGGCAGAGCTAAGCACAGCAGAGAGGGAGGGGGAGGGGCCTGGTAGAGGGGGAGGGGCCTTTGTTCTCATTCTCGAGCTCAGACCATTTCTAACATCTCTTCGCTTTAAGTTCACTGCAGACTCCACCAGCACAATAATGACGTCGACCTTCAGCATGAATTTAAAAAGAAATAAAGTTGGGTGGAAATTCATTATTTCATTTTAGATTTTACTTTTTTTTTTTAGACTTTTCAGTCTCAGTCTCTCCATCTTCACACTGTTCTTTTCTCCACCTTTATCAAACCAACCCTCCTCTAGGGATGGTCCAACCTTTTCATGTCGATATTAGTTTGGGCAACTTTTCCATCGATATCAGTACATTTTAGAGAAAATCACGAGTTTACAGTCATTGCAGGAGCAATATGAAATATGAATAAATCTTAATACTTAATACATAAATACTTGTAAGAAATAAAATGAAAATCTATGAATGAGTAAATTAAATAAAAATGAGATGAAAAATAAATTTTTTAAAAGGGAGAAAATAATTATTCTACCAATAATTACAAGATTGTTTAAATTGTCCAAATTAAATATAATTAAATAAAATACATAAAAAGTAGTACAATAAGCATTAAAGATAATGCTAAAGAACCTACATTAAACCAGTAAAATATTAAAACATCGTCTTCATCACTTACACCAGCAGCATCATCATGACATCTGATTGGCTGCCGTAATCATGTGATGTGGAAGACGCAACATGTCATTTTATTACCTTAAACTCTACAAAGTGAAAATAGTTGCATGTTTTGTATCATTTCGCTGTATTTTTGCAGATATGGAAGTATCGACCCCTGAGTATCGACACACCCTGACCCAGTCTAGTTCCCTGTCTAGTTCCCTGTCTAGTTCCCAGTCTAGTTCCTAGTCTGGTTTCCCACTGGTTCCCAGTCTGGTTTCCCACTGGTTTTCAGTCTGGTTTCCAGTCTGGTTCCCAGTCTGGTTTCCCACTGGTTTTCAGTCTGGTTTCCAGTCTGGTTTCCACTGACAGTAAAACTTAACCAGGTCCAGGTTTAGAAAAGACCCCGTATGGCCACTCGCATCTAAAGCTTTTAACGTACAAAGTCTGGCTGTCTAAAAGTCTTAATCTACCTTGATTTTTGTGTGAAAGCGATGCTGAAAGGGACTGTTGGAAAAGGTGATTGGCCTCTGAGTGGCTGGACATCAGGCCTGGTTGTCGTCACACCAGCAGCAAACATCAGTCCGACTCCAGTTTCTTCTTCTTCTTTGCCTGAAAGTTGTAGAGACACGTGCTGGCATCTGAGCTAAAGCGTGCCAAAGCAGAGACAGTATTAAAGTGTGTGAAGCACTTAGAGCTTATTTTTATACCAGGAATAAAGCGTTGCTATGCAGGCCATGCTTGTGTAGAGGTAATTTACAGTCACTTTGCCGACATAATTGACTTGGAAACAGAAACGTAAATCAGTAATCTGTAATGAGAGGAGAGAATTGTAGGCATTCAGAGAGTTTTCATGTGATAAAAGGAAACTGGTTTTGATTAATTGTTTTACTATATGATCCATAATTATAAAAATAAACTAATTCTCAGGAAAACAGTCTGTGTTCTTTCCAATCAAATAAAACTTTAATTTTACAGCACTTTTTATGTGTAACCGCTCATGACCAAAGAGGTCATCACCATGGCAACCACCCAGATCAGGACAGACCGGATCCACACCACAACCATAGGGCTGAAAGTGCAGGGCCCGGACTAAGACACTGATAAGCTCAGTGGTGGGACGACCTTGCAGAGGCTTCGGAGCATGTGTGGACTGATCCAGGAAGTAATCCAGGAAGTAATCAGGGACGTAATTCAGGAAGTATCTCCATGAAGCGCATCTCAAGCCTTGTATTGTTTCAGAGGAGTGATGTCATTCACTGCGTTTCAATGGAGCACTTTTAATCCAATCAATCAATAAAATTGCGTCATGTAAACATGTCAGCTGATCCGACCGGTGGAAGGAATATTTTAATCTGATCCAGAGGGGAGGTTAAAACCTTCTCACGATGGGATCAGCAGGAAAAAATAAGCATGTCTCCAAATTAGTCTGATGGTTTCTGTGGTAGATGAAGTTTCTGAGCATGACTGAACCAGGTGGGGGTTATGTGATAACTTTCAGGGAAAACATAAAAACCCCATCACTGGTCCGAAGCCTCGTGTCTGGTCCAAAGCCTCGACTCTGGTCCGAAGCCTCGTCTCTGGTCCGAAGCCTCGACTCTGGTCCGAAGCCTCGACTCTGGTCCGAAGCCTCGCGTCTGGTCCGAAGCCTCGCCTCTGGTCCGAAGCCTCGGGTCTGGTCCGAAGCCTCGACTCTGGTCCGAAGCCTCGTCTCTGGTCCGAAGCCTCGGGTCTGGTCCGAAGCCTCGCGTCTGGTCCGAAGCCTCGCCTCTGGTCCGAAGCCTCGCGTCTGGTCCGAAGCCTCGATTCTGGTGCGAAGCCTCGACTCTGGTCCGAAGCCTCGGGTCTGGTCCGAAGCCTCGACTCTGGTCCGAAGCCTCGGGTCTGGTCCGAAGCCTCGACTCTGGTCCGAAGCCTCGTCTCTGGTCCGAAGCCTCGCGTCTGGTCCGAAGCCTCGGGTCTGGTCCGAAGCCTCTTCTCTGGTCCGAAGCCTCGACTCTGGTCCGAAACCTCGTCTCTGCCTCACTGCCCGGTGTTGTTGAAAAAATGAATTACCAAGAGTCTGGAATGAGTAAAAGTGTTAAAAAAAAGTTTATTTAAAGGAAATGAAAAGAAAGTTACTTGTAATTAATGAGAGTTGTGTGAAGTCAGGAGAGACTCTGCTGGACCAAAGTCAGACAAGAGTTTTATACCTTTCTGTTTACCAACGAAGGCCATCCTAAACTGATAAGGCCCAGACAGAGCGGAGTTTCCTCTCCACAGACAGTTGGATGCCTTAAGGAGGGGTTATACTGGGTGTCTGTGCATCAAAAATAGACTCGGCGCGTATTTTTAGCAGAACGCCGTGACAAGGTGCTTCTGGGACGTTTCTGGGACGTTTCTGGGACGCGCTGCGGTGCTCCCAGTATAAAACACACCATTGACTAAAATGGCTGCGAATAGCAGCGGAGGACGTGGTATAGCCGTAACGTGCCGCACACGCATCCAGTGTAAAACAGGGTAAATTTGAAGGCTGGCACATTCACAAATACCAGTCTGTACCGACTATCAAAAGCCTGAGGAGATGAGGTCACTCTGTCTCTCGTACAAGACGGCATCAGAAACACAAATGCACAAACAGATAGAACACTGAAAAATGTAAAAAGTGTAATATAGGAACAATCTGAGTGAATACAATTAATAAATGAATGAATAAAGGAATGAATAATAAAAGGAAATGATTACAGTTCTGATTATAATGTATATAAAGCATAATAAGTAAAATCTCTGGTCCGAAGCCTCGATGCCCAGCTTCACATGACTGGGCCGATCTTGCCCCAAGCCAAATAATATTTTCAAAAGCCCCATCTGAGTCAGGTGTGTTGAAGCAGGGAAACACGGAAAGTCTGCAGGACAGTGTGAGTTGAGGATCGGAGTTGGGGATCCCTGGATCACATCAAAGCTGCCTGTTATGTACACGTTGGCCAGCAGGGGGCTCTGTGTGCACATGAAGGTTCGAGAAATTAACAATTTTCTAAACCAATTAACTGGAAATTTTTAATGCTTCATCTGACCATCACTACATAAAGTCAGTCAGATATCATTTGACCACTGAGACCCTCCAGTAATTAGTCCCATGATTTTCTCAGAGCAGACAGCTTCTTCCTCTGCAGCTCCTGGTTGGATGCAGGTGTGTTTAATGAGTGTAATTAGTGCAGAGCACATGTATAAGAGCAGCCTCTGGCTGCTGTAGGTGAGTTGCTGTTCTGAGGGAAACATGGTGATGGAGCTTTCTGGAAGGTCAGCTATTAAGGTTTGGAGTCAATCTGAGTGGTTGTTGCAGCATTTGGGGTGTTTACCTGTCCAACTGTCTTCCAGGGTTTCTTGGATCTGCCTGCTTTTTGGCCTGGCTGCTGGTTTTCCTGCAGGTGAGTCAAAGATATTTGGCTTACACAATGGATTTAACATTAAATTTGTCAAACTGTTTTTTATCTTTAATGATCTGTGCTTTGGCTGTAAAACTTGCCTTAACCTTGTCTTGTACAGATGGTTTTCCTTACATGGCTGAGACTGGGCTGTCAAGCCCGTCTGAATATTCTTCAACTGAACAACTGTCTCCATCTAGCTCTGAAGAGGCTGGTTCCTTCCCTGCATTTTGGCCCAGAAGTTCTAGCTTGATTACAGACTTTAGTTCAGATTCTACAGACATTTCCCCAAGGTCCTGGTACACTGCTGAGAAAACTCCTGTACAATCAGGCAGTGGCAGCTCAAATATTCTGTCTAGACCTGGGTATGGCCTTGTGTTTGGTGGCAGCGGCTCTGCGTCTGGGGTCTCTGCTGGTGGTGAATCCGGGTCTGGGGTCTTCTCTGCTGGGGATGCTGCACTAGGGGTTTTCCAGGACCTGTCGTCCTTGGGGAGCAACCTGCAGGATGCCCGTCAGATGAGCCTCGGTGAGGCCTGGAACAACAACAACCAGGTGGCCTTCGGCAGTGTTGCAGGTTATCCTCATTATGCAGTTTCCCACGTCGTCCACTACAACAGCGGCTACCAGCGAGCAAGGGACGGACGTACTGATCAGAAATATGTCAAGGATACCTCTGGCCACATTCCTCTACCTGAAATCCACCTGGGACAAAAAGGTGGAACTGGCTCTAAAGGCCAGCAGGTCCAGAGAGGTAAGAGTTCAATTATGACTTTTTTAAAAAAAAAAAAAACAGTTGACTCTAAACTGACTTTAGGCTTGTCTTTCAGGGTGAACTGAACATAGGCCTGCCTGGAAAGATTCTTCAAGTTTTGAATAAAGCGTCATGTATCTGGGTGCCTGGCTCATTGAGTATGTTTTGGGTAAGGTAGCTGAGCTGGACTCCACGGTTTTGGGGACACCGTTGGCTGACTCTTCTGGGATGTCTTCACTGAAGTGTGGGAGACTTCAGGATGGGAGAACCATCTCAGGCCTGTAACTAGGACATTTCCAACCCAACTGGGTTACTGCAGTCGTAGGATCTTTATCTGTGAATACAGTGTTTTCAAGTGCATGGAATTTTTTTACAGTGACGGAATACATGGTGTAGAGGTGTGTATGATGTATTCAACATTTCATCTATAATTTATCAGATGTGGAGGAGCTATAAAAATACTTTAAACTTCCCCCTAGTGGCTATATATTCATTCTCCCCTACGCGCTTAAATGCTGACTGTTTCAAAAGCCATACATTGCCATTCTTGTACTTCATGCATGTTTTACGGTGCTAGTGGAAGAGTTCACTCCCTAAAAATGGACAAAGTAACATACATGGACCTTAAGACTATTGGCTGTCGGTGCTGTCACTCATTCATGCTTTCATGACACAAGTCAATGATTTTAGTTTTTTGTACCGTGCCGATTCACAGGAAATACTCCTTCGGAATCAGGGAAGGATGGCCATCTTCCTGGAAGGGTTGGGGGGCGGAGAGGGAAACGGATGAAGAAGCAGAATTCTAATCCAGGGATTCCTGCTGGGAAGAGAAACACGAATGACAATGTCAGATATTTCTACATGGGGGAAAAAACTGAGCAGAGAGGAGTCCAGTGCATCATGGGATGTCCCCCAGCAGCCTTGGCCTATAGCAGCAACACTAAAGGGATGGCTAAGGGCCACCAAACCCTGGTTTGAACCCAGATTTTGGGGTTTGTTCCCACCAGGATAGTCTGGGGAGTTGTGTCCACCAGCGATGTCCACAGTGAGGTTTTTATCTGCCTGGGATAGGCAGTGATCAGCTGAAATGAACATGTCAGGATACTTTAGGCTCATCTTGAGACCAGGAGGACAAACTGATTTTCCTGTGGGAGGACGGGATGTCTTCATAGACCAGGAGGATGGATTGATGAGGACGGGATGTCTTTGTGTGACATGGAGGGATCACAGTGGACAGTAGATCCAGTCTAGCTGTGGGTGGGTGGGGTTGATGAGGAGGGGAAGGCAGTCTCTGCTCAGTCCTTTTAACAGAAACTGTGAACAATGTTTCTGGATTCAGTCCTAACAACTGTAACCATGGAAACACGATGCAGGATGAAAAGAATCCTAAACATTAAAGAGGAATGTGTGTCAGGACCAAAGCGTCATGTGATTTAATCTGCTTATGTAAGTGATCATTTCATTCACTACTCGCTGTAATTCTGTCAGATTTAATCCACAGAGGATGCAGCAGACGTCCAACCCGTCCATCATGTCCATCAGCTGTTCTGGGTGTCTTACTGCAGGAAAAAAAAACAGGAAATGTTGCAGGGAAGACGGTGACGATGTGAACGTCAAACTTTATTCCATCCAAACGATCCAAAGATAATTATGTTCAAAGTCTGGAAAATATGAAAGTTCTCTTCCATCCTGCTGACTTATCTGTAGATTCTTCCCTAAAGGTCCTCATTTTCATTTTTCCCAGTGAGCAAGAACTGGACCTTCAGTCAGAGATGAGGCATCAACCAGAAGCTTTCAGAACACTATGATGGAAGAGCTTTTATCCATTCATGTAAAATAAGAAACTTAATATTCTCAAATATGACTCAGGGGTCAAAAAGGTCCTTAAGAGGGCAAAAGGGATTTTTTTGTGCAGGGATAGGACAATGCTGATTTTGATTACTTTTTGTGCTATTAAAAACACTTTGCATAAAACATACCCTGCATGCAGAGTCAGGGTGGGTCCCCATCGCTCCATGGTCAGTTTGAACAACAGATCTCCACAGCGTTGTGTGCTGAACCCTCTTCGGTATACTCACTAGGACTGCACCCAGATAAGTGTTATTAAATACGCTGACTCCGCCGTGGTCTGGCTCATCTCTGCTGATGATGGGGCAGCATACAGGAGGGTGATCCAGAGGCTGGTGGGGTGATGCACCACTCAGACCAAAGAGTTGATGGTTGACTTCTGGAGGGGGAAGATCGACCTGCAGCCCATCTGGAGGTGGAGAGGGAGCCCAGCTTCAGGTTCCTGGGTGTGGACAGGGATGCAGACTGCCAGTGGTGCTCCAACACCTCAGTGATTATGAAGAAGACTCAGCAGTGTCTCCACTCCCTCAGGATCCTCAGGAGGTTCAATCTGAAGAGGGAGCTGCTAATCTAAACCGCTGCTCCAGTCAGACTTCATCTACATGAACTTCTGCAGCACTGAGGCACACAGAAGAACTACAAAGGGTCACCAACACCACCCATGTAGTCACTAGTCACCCTTTCCCCTCCCTGGAGGACCTGCACAGCCCCGGTTGTCTCAGGAGGACACCCTGCATCCTCAGAGGGCATCAACACATCACTAAACCCCACCTGACCCGCTTAACTGCTTCATGTTGACTACATGTTGTTATTCTGTATATTTTATATAATTCAGGTGTTTCTATTAGCATTCTGTGACCGGTGGACAGAGTAGGACAGTTTCTTTGTGATAACGATTAATAAAGATCTTAATCTCCAAACCCAGACAGAACCCACCAGCAGAGATGAATCTGAGGAGATAAGAAACATGTCTGTGATGAAATACATCAACATGCTCAGGTGTCTCCTCAAAACTAAAACCAAGAGGTAAATTATTAAAGGTATCAGAACCAACGAGGATCATAAAAATGAGCAGTTACTGTGTAGACATTAATATGTTGCCATAGCAACTAAAAGATGTTTATCATGTTTCCTACTTTTAAAAAAGCAAAAACATGATTATTAATCATCAGAAGTTGTTTACATCAGAAACTTCCAGAAAAAAACCCACAAACATCAGATTAAAGCTTTCATCATCAGAGGAGGCGGAGTCAGAGAGACAGAGCGGGCGAGCGAGCTGCAGTCGGACTGGGCAGCTCTCTAACAGCTGATTCTCTTCTCCTGGTTTTCCTGTTGTCTCCGGCTCCTCTGAGGATCAGCACCATGACGGAGGCTCCGATCAACCTCAGCAGTCCCGACGTGGAGCTGAAGAGTCTGCAGCTGGACGACCACACAGGTCAGTGTGTGTGAGTGTGTGTGTGTGTGTGTGTGTGTTTGTGCTGAATTTACTCATACAGTCAGGACTCAACAGGTCCCCAACGACGGGTCATCCCTTCACTGGCTGCTGCTGTTCTCTCCTGGTTTCTGTTCCCGTGTGTGTCCGAGCTGCAGCAGAGTCAGTGAACGCACCATCAGAACATTTCTATTATCTTCTGCTGGATTCTAATCCTGCTGAAGATGAAGATGCAGCTGCTGCAGCTCATCGCTTTCAGGTCTGACATCTGGACAGCAGCTGTAATCGTCTTCATCACTGCTGCAGGTCTGCTGCACGGTTTCTGATCCTGAGCTCAGATTAAAAAGTTTCAGTCTGGAGAAGTTGTTCAGTTTCTCTCCAGTTCTGGAACAAGGAGGAAAAATTAGACCATGAAGTAGAAAAACAGCAGTTGGGCTGAAGCTCATCTAAAGATGTTTTTCTTCTTTTCTTTTTAAGGCATTTTAATAGAAACCAAACGTGACAAAAACACAAATATTCTTTACGTATTCTTTTTCATTGTTTTCCCCACACGTGCAGCGAAGTGATTGTAGAAAAGGACGAGAGAAAAGGAAAATAATAAAAACTAATCCCATTCGTGATAAAGGACAGTAAAACGTGCTCTTGTGTTCACCTCCCAGTAAACGTGTCCTTTTGTTTGTAGTGGATAAACATCCGTCTTTTTAAATGTTATCTGTACCTAATCTGTGTTGATGTGGGCCAAATATTAAATTATTAAACTAGAATCTGTCCTAGTTGAAGAGGCCCCGCCCACATCGATCAATAGTCCGGCCTCTTACTGTCTCGGCTGCTGGAGAGTGCAAAGGCTCATGGGAAATTTTCAGCAGAATTGAACCTTTTATGACTGTTACCTTATAAGTTGAGTTATTTCTTTACTTTCTGTGTTGGAATATTGTGGTCTGGTTGGTACCAGCTAATAATAATAAAAGTGAAATTATTGATATCATGTCAGTATTTCTGGTTGTATTAAATGTGAAATTATACATATAAATACGTTAGATGCTATAATGTCGGGTTGAATCTTGTTAGATTAACTATTTAGTTTGGAAAAACTTTATTCCGTGAAACCGGGTCAGAAAAAAAATTCTTTGTTAATAATGAATATTAATATTAATTAATTATTATTATAAATTACTTAGAAATCAATAAATTTATAGAAATAATATAAACTTGACTTATAAATTTAATTCAATCACTTGTTATTGATAGAAACTATTATTATGATTAATAATAAAAACCATCATATTAATATTATTTCTGTTGGTTGGCTATGGTGGGAACTTTCCCGTGAGAAGACGGTTCGGTGGGAACCTGCAGCAGGTGATCCGAGCGGCGCTGCTGACCAATGAGCAGACGGAGGCGGAGTCAGACTCAAGTGGCCAGCCAGTCATCCTGATTGGACGGCTGAGTCTACAGAAAGTCTGAACCTGTTCCCATATGATCCAGGGAAGAGTTCTGGATCAGAACCGGATCAGGATTCATGAGAATAAACTCTAAAATATAAAAAGGCAGCAAACTGGAAACAGAAAGAATCGGAACCAAGAAGAACTGGGAAACAGAACCAAACTGGGTCTGAAGATAATATGGGACCAGTCTGTGATCCGGGACTGAAACCAACAGTACCGACCCGAAATGAAATCCTCAGTGGACCGAACCTCTTTCAGGATTTGTTCTCCTAGTTTCCCATCCTGGATCTCAGAGCATCAGTTCTGGGTTCATTGTGGAAAAACTGGTCGTCATGGTGATTTCTGAGGTCCCAGAACCGGACGGTGAAGATGTTTGTCTGGATCTGGCAGCAGCTGATGTCCACATCACCGAGGATAATTTCCTTCCCAGGACGAATGAAAGGATGCTTCTCTCCTCCATTCACTGGCAGGATGAAGGGATGAAGAGGAGGAGGAGGAAGAGCAGGTCACTGATGGTGTTTGTTGTTCTTAATTCACTGAATTAAAAAAAAAAGTTTTTTCATTTCTGAAAGTGAATCAACATGAAATCATTTTCTTCTAAAGATCCATCTTCATAAAACCAGAACCATCAGAACCAGACCAGATCAGAACCTAGAGGACAGAGCCAGGATCGGCCCAAGGACTCGAAGGACAGAGACAGGATCGGCCCAAGGACTCGAAGGACAGAGACAGGATCGGACCAGAGGACTCGGAGGACAGAGACAGGATCGGACAGGAGGACTCAGAGGACAGAGACAGGATCGGACCAGAGGACTCGGAGGACAGAGACAGGATCGGACCGGAAGACTCGGAGGACAGAGACAGGATCGGACCGGAAGACTCGGAGGACAGAGACAGGATCGGCCCAAGGACTCGGAGGACAGAGACAGGATCGGACCAGAGGACTCGGAGGACAGAGACAGGATCAGACCGGAAGACTCGGAGGACAGAGACAGGATCGGACCGGAAGACTCGGAGGACAGAGACAGGATCGGCCCAAGGACTCGAAGGACAGAGACAGGATCGGCCCAAGGACTCGGAGGACAGAGACAGGATCGGACCAGAGGACTCGGAGGACAGAGACAGGATCAGACCGGAAGACTCGGAGGACAGAGACAGGATCGGACCGGAAGACTCGGAGGACAGAGACAGGATCGGCCCAAGGACTCGAAGGACAGAGACAGGATCGGCCCAGAGGACTCGGAGGACAGAGACAGGATCGGACCGGAGGACTCGGAGGACAGAGACAGGATCGGACCGGAGGACTCGAAGGACAGAGACAGGATCGGCCCAAGGACTCGAAGGACAGAGACAGGATCGGCCCAAGGACTCGAAGGACAGAGACAGGATCGGCCCGGAGGACTCGGAGGACAGAGACAGGATCGGACCGGAGGACTCGGAGGACAGAGACAGGATCGGCCCAAGGACTCGAAGGACAGAGACAGGATCGGCCCGGAGGACTCGGAGGACAGAGACAGGATCGGACCAGAGGACTCGGAGGACAGACACAGGACTGGAGAGGCAACAGGAAACAAGATGATTGGAGCAGAACTGTGACGACAGTCTTTGATGAAGCGAGGAAGGACAAAGAGGCTGAACAGCTGATGATGACGACGATGATGATGATGACGATGATGATGATAACGCAGCAGAAACTCTGAGATGTTACCTGATGTTTCATGAAAGGAGTTCAGGTGACCTGCAGATAACAAGCCTCAATCTATTCCACCATCATCAGACTGAAACCATCTCTGGATCAGACTCGGGAGAGTCTAGATCCTCTGGACCTCCAACTCCTCTCAGATGGCTCCTAAACTAAACTAAACTAAACTAAACTAAACTAAACTAAACTAAACTAAAGGGGTCTAAATGAGACGTAACACAGTAAAGATCATTTTTTAGATGATGATGAGGAAGAGGAGGAAGAGGGCCTGTGACCCTCAGCTAGTCAGGCTTGACCCCCATCCCGTCCCCCCGTCCCGTCCCCCTGTCCCCTCAGTGGTGTTGACAATAAGAAGCGTCTCTGTGGTCTGAGCCGTCCTCTCCTCCTAAAAAGCTCCTTGTTCAGCCGTGAGATCAGAGTCTGGCTGACTGGAGCCCTTTGTCCACAACACAGGGAAGGAGGGAGGGGGGTGGAGAGATGGAAGGAGGGATGAAGTGAAGGAGGGAGGGATGGAGGAAGGAGAGGGAGGGTGGGGTGAGCAGACATGAGGAAGCTCAGGGTGAAGAGGAGCGTGGTTCTGAGGATGACTCTTAACAACCTTCATCACTCCGTTGTGGATGTGAAACCGACTTTAACTTTTCACCACTTTAACGTAAACAAGCTCACAGCTGGAAACCTGGATCACATCAACCCTCCAGAATCTGCTTCACCCCAAAACTGGACGTTCAGCTTCCCCAAACAGGATCAGAACATTTTCCACACGATGTGTAAAACCTGAGACTGGCAGCCAATCAGAAAGCATCTGGTTTACCTGTGTGGGAAAATATGGACTTTAATGTCCCTTTAGGTTATTTTCCCGCCATTTCTGGCCTCCATGCTGGTCGTGTTTCCCTGTACGGGAGCATTTTTGGTAAGAAACTTTTTCTCTTGAAGAACTTTGACATCTAAATTTCTGCATTATCCTACTGTACGCTGATAAAAGTACTTTATACTTTAGGATGTATGTGTTGTGTAGTAAACCTGCCATAAGTCTGAGCTGGACTCGGCAGGCCTGAAGGGGTTAATCTCCGGCTCCGAGACATAATCCTCTTACATCATGATGCTCCTCCTCCCTCACAGAGGACCACTTAATCCTTGACTTTCAGCTCAACCTGACACACTTTCAGCCTCCGTGCTCCTCCACACACACCGACCTGATCAGTCATCAATAGCTGGTTTCTAGCTGGTTTATTCGCCTCGCTGGGTCACATGATCACGTTCACCATGAAGCCGGAAAACATCTGTTCACCCATCATTACAACCAAAACCAGAAGAATCCTGTCCTCCAGTACCTACGTCCTCTAGTAACCCTGTCCTCCAGTACTCCTGTCCTTTAGTACACCTGTCCTCTAGTACTCCTGTCCTCCAGTACTCCTGTCCTCTAGTACCCCTGTCCTCTAGTACTCCTGTCCTCCAGTACTCCTGTCCTCTAGTACCCATGTCCTCTAGTACTCCTGTCCTCCAGTACTCCTGTCCTTTAGTACCCCTGTCCTCTAGTACTCCTGTCCTCCAGTACTCCTGTCCTCTAGTACCCATGTCCTCTAGTACTCCTGTCCTCCAGTACTCCTGTCCTTTAGTACCCCTGTCCTCTAGTACTCCTGTCCTCCAGTACTCCTGTCCTTTAGTACTCCTGTCCTCCAGTACTCCTGTCCTTTAGTACCCCTGTCCTCTAGTACTCCTGTCCTCCAGTACTCCTGTCCTCTAGTACTCCTGTCCTCCAGTACTCCTGTCCTCTAGTACCCATGTCCTCTAGTACTCCTGTCCTCCAGTACTCCTGTCCTTTAGTACCCCTGTCCTCTAGTACTCCTGTCCTCCAGTACTCCTGTCCTTTAGTACTCCTGTCCTCCAGTACTCCTGTCCTTTAGTACCCCTGTCCTCTAGTACTCCTGTCCTCCAGTACTCCTGTCCTCTAGTACTCCTGTCCTCCAGTACTCCTGTCCTTTAGTACCCCTGTCCTCTAGTACTCCTGTCCTCCAGTACTCCTGTCCTCTAGTACTCCTGTCCTCCAGTACTCCTGTCCTCTAGTACCCATGTCCTCTAGTACTCCTGTCCTCCAGTACTCCTGTCCTCCAGTACTCCTGTCCTTTAGTACTCCTGTCCTCCAGTACTCCTGTCCTTTAGTACCCCTGTCCTCTAGTACTCCTGTCCTCCAGTACTCCTGTCCTCTAGTACTCCTGTCCTCCAGTACTCCTGTCCTTTAGTACCCCTGTCCTCTAGTACTCCTGTCCTCCAGTACTCCTGTCCTCCAGTACTCCTGTGCTCTAGTACTCCTGTCCTCCAGTACTCCTGTCCTCTAGTACCCCTGTCCTCTAGTACTCCTGTCCTCCAGTACTCCTGTCCTCTAGTACCCATGTCCTCCAGTACTCCTGTCCTCTAGTAACCCTGTCCTCTAGTACCCATGTCCTCTAGTACCCATGTCCTCTAGTACTCCTGTCCTCTAGTACCTCCTGTCCTCCAGTACCCATGTCCTCTAGTACTCCTGTCCTCTAGTACCCATGTCCTCTAGTACTCCTGTCCTCCAGTACTCTTGTCCTCTAGTACCCATGTCCTCCAGTACTCCTGTCCTCTAGTAACCCTGTCCTCTAGTACCCATGTCCTCTAGTACTCCTGTCCTTTAGTACCCCTGTCCTCTAGTACCTCCTGTCCTCCAGTACCCCTGTCCTCTAGTACCCCTGTCCTCCAGTACCCCTGTCCAACAGTACTCTTGTCCTCTAGTACTCCTGTCCTCTAGTACCCCTGTCCTCCAGTACCCCTGTCCTCTAGTACTCCTGTCCTGCAGTACCCCTAACCTCCGGTACCCCTGTCCTCCAGTACCCCTGTCCTACAGTACCCCTGTCCTCCAGTACTGCTGTCCAACAGTACTCTTGTCCTCTAGTACTCCTGTCCTCCAGTACCCCTGTCCTACAGTACCCCTGTCCTCTAGTACCCCTGTCCTCCAGTACCCCTGTCCTCTAGTACTGCTGTCCTGCAGTACCCCTAACCTCCGGTACCCCTGTCCTCCAGTACCCCTGTCCTACAGTACCCCTGTCCTCTAGTACACCTGTCCTCTAGTACTGCTGTCCTCCAGTACCCCTGTCCAACAGTACTCTTGTCCTCTAGTACTCCTGTCCTCCAGTACCCCTGTCCTACAGTACCCCTGTCCTCTAGTACCCCTGTCCTCTAGTACTGCTGTCCTCCAGTACCCCTGTCCTCAGTTCATGCCGTCTCCAGCCAGTTAATTTTTCAGTTCTGGATTTTTCTGTTTATAGTCGCAAGACCACCATCATTACTTCATCATGTATGTCCTCTGCTATGTTGGCTGTTTCCTGGTTGTTGCCATGGTTCTCCTTGTTTTCTTTAGATCAGATGTGGTCACGCCAGATTTCGGCTCGGAGGACTAGATTCTAGATCGGCTGCGTGTTGTTCTGTGCTGAGATTATCCGAGCCACCACACACAATAGCATCAACACCATTAAATGATGCCTGTTGGTGATGGTGAGCCGAAGACAATAAAGATCTACTCTATTCTATTCTATTTTATTCTATTCTGTTCTATTCTATTCAATTCTGTTCTGTTCTATTCTATTCCATTCTATTCTATTCTGTTCTATTCTATTCTATTCTTTTAGAAGTTCATCAAAGACAACCAAGTGACTGAGATGAGCTAGTAAAAAGAGTTTGACTTGGTATTGATATTTCATCCCTTCCCCAGAGACCAATCGGGACATATTTAGGATCAATAGATTCTCTGTCATCGATCTATCTGAAAACCTGAAAACATCAGACCTGAAAAATAAACCTTGATGTGGTCCTGGGTTAAAGTGGAGCAATGAAACCGAGAATATTCTAACTTTAGAGTTGAAAGATAAAAAAGTCTTATCTTTAGGGTCTGCTGTTGGTGTACCTGACTCAGATTTAACGTCTATATTGTAGAGCCTTTTATCTGGAAACACCCCCCGATGGGAGTCCTACTGCCATGCCTCGACACAAAATGCCTTGTTACTGATTATTCTAGAACTTAAAGGGTTAATACCAGAGTTTGATGGTATTGTTCAGACTGCTGTGTTTCACTGAAGTTGTTTCCAGTTTCATTTCTCCTGAAGAACAGCTCCTGACTCCTGAACTGAACTACCTGATGTGACGTTTCACCGGCAGGAACGGAGTCTGCAGACGGCGGCGGCGGACATGTGGACGACCTGCCGGTTCCTCAGCAGATCCAGATCACCAACATCACCTGCGACTCCTTCAAGATCAGCTGGGACATGGTCAGCAGAGGCCAGGACCGCATCACGCACTACTTCATCGACCTCAACAAGAGAGAGGACAGA
Organism: Melanotaenia boesemani; assembly: GCF_017639745.1. Taxonomy (NCBI): domain Eukaryota; kingdom Metazoa; phylum Chordata; class Actinopteri; order Atheriniformes; family Melanotaeniidae; genus Melanotaenia; species Melanotaenia boesemani. The sequence continues at coordinate 1,166,470 of NC_055702.1, forward strand.
AGCTCCAATAAGTTCAAACACATGGTGGGGGGCGTGAGTCCTGAGCCACAGATGGAAACCACCTGAGACTGAGAGGTACAGGTCTGAGGACAATAAAAGCTTCTGGTTTTTCTCTTGGTTTGCAGGATGTCCCCACCAAGCTGGTGGCGAAGGCGGTCCCGCTGCCGATGACGGTCAGAGGTCACTGGTTCCTGAGTCCGCGTACAGAGTACACCATCGCTGTTCAGACCGCCACCAAAAAGCCGGACGGAGACTACACCGTTTCTCCGTGGAGCGAGATTATCGAGTTCTGCACTGCAGGTCAGACTCACCTGGAGCACCTACCTGCTGCTTCCCGGTTGTTTCTCTGCAGACCTTTTTTTTTTAGCTCCTCTAAGGTTTTCTTGTAAACGTGTTTGCAGATTACTCGAGCGTCCATCTGGAGCAGCTGCTGCTCAAAGCCGAAGCCATCGCTGGCAGAATGCTGCCGTTCACCGTCTTCTTCAGAAACCAGCAGAAGGACTACTTCCAGACGGACAGGTGTGTTGTGTAGCGGCAGCTGTGCCGACCCTCAGGTGTCCAGCTGTGTTTTAACCCTGCGCGGGCTGTGAACAGCCCTGCTTTCCGCTCCAGAGACGCTCAGTGCTGCCGCATGCTGCCGTGCGTGAAGGACAACAGCGGCAGCCACGGGTCGCCCATCAGCGGGAAGCTGGAGGGGATCTTCTTCAGCTGCAACACCGAGTTCAACACAGGAAAACCTCCACAGGACTCCCCGTACGGACCCTACCGCTTCCAGGTAAACGCATCGGTTACACCTGCTGAGGGTCAAAGGACTGCACAAACCCTTTATCCTACCCACACGCAGTACCTGGATGGATTTGATCAGTTTTTACTACTTTTATTTTCATTTTATTTAATGAGTTTCCCTGAAGGGGGCAAATAAAGGTGTCATATCTTATAAGGGTGTGGGACACATTGAAGGATCCTGACTGTAGAGGTCAGTCCTCAGTGGTTGCTGTCGCGTGCCACTGGTCCGCATTGAATTCAACTAATTTTACTACACAGTATGCAAACTATTGCACAAATGCAGCATGTAAAATCTTTCTGGGATGATGTACTGATAAAGAAAATGTCTCCAGTAGGCTATGCACCAACACCTAACCCTCAATGTACCCCCAGTGTGTATGCGCCGCGGCCTCCGCAGCTATTCACAGCCGTTTTAGTCAATGGTTTGATTCCCAGCGGGCACCGCGGTGCGTCCCAGAAGCGCCTTGTCGCATCTCTTCTCTAAACATACACGCCGAGTCTATTTTAGACAGAACATGCATCCAGACCAGGTCGAACTCGGCAGTTCAGATAGAGGAAGACAGGAAATCAGACACGTGAGCAGAGTAAAAGCTTCCAGTAATTTTTCAAAATAAAAGCCCCTGTGCAGATTTGTGCTGCTGAACCATGAAAACATGGAGTCTTCAACCGGTCAGGGCGTCTCAGAGTTCATTTTTCTACATAAACGATGAGACATTTATCCTGGAAGTGGAGAAGCACAAGTTTCTCCTGTGATTTCATGTTCTTGCAAATCCAGCGAGGCAGACTGCACTCGCGTGCGCTCCGCACCTGACACGCTACCTGCGTCGGAGGTCGGAAGGAAAGCGCAGCCGGAATGCAGCGCGCACGCACCCGGTGTGAAGTGAGCTTATCAATGGAAGTGGACCAGGCTTTGTTTAAAGTGAACCACACAGAACCAGTGTGAATGCTTACTAAAACATCTCAGAACAACCAGTGACTTTGTTTCTCTAAAAAGAAGCTGGACGGAGGAACAACGTCGTCCTCAAACATTCTGAGGCTCTGAAACCATGACTTCCGTCTTCTTTTAACTTTCCCTGCACTTTGAAGTTTCATGTTTAAATATTTCTGATTTGATCATTTAAAAAGTTCTTCTCATTCGCGGGGTAGAGTTGCTCTAAATGAGGGAGGTGATAGAACCGGGATTTGGTCAATACGACAGGGATCATTTAAAATAAATATAGGACTATAACTGATGACACAGTAACTTCCCTGCATTTTCACCTTGTAGAGGCCAGTGTTCCTGTAGTTCCCATTCGTGCCTGTAGAGGTCAGTGTTCCTGTAGTTCCCATTCCTGCCTGTAGAGGTCAGTGTTCCTGTAGTTCCCATTCCTGCCTGTAGAGGCCAGTGTTCCTGTAGTTCCCATTCGTGCCTGTAGAGGTCAGTGTTCCTGTAGTTCCCATTCCTGCCTGTAGAGGTCAGTGTTCCTGTAGTTCCCATTCCTGCCTGTAGAGGTCAGTGTTCCTGTAGTTCCCATTCCTGCCTGTAGAGGTCAGTGTTCCTGTAGTTCCCGTTCCTGGCTGTAGAGGTCAGTGTTCCTGTAGTTCCCGTTCTGCCTGTAGAGGTCAGTGTTCCTGTAGAGGTCAGTGTTCCTGTAGTTCCCGTTCTGCCTGTAGAGGTCAGTGTTCCTGTAGTTCCCGTTCTGCCTGTAGAGGTCAGTGTTCCTGTAGTTCCCGTTCTGCCTGTAGAGGTCAGTGTTCCTGTAGTTCCCGTTCCTGCCTGTAGAGGTCAGTGTTCCTGTAGTTCCCGTTCTGCCTGTAGAGGTCAGTGTTCCTGTAGTTCCCGTTCTGCCTGTAGAGGTCAGTGTTCCTGTAGTTCCCGTTCCTGCCTGTAGAGGTCAGTGTTCCTGTAGTTCCCGTTCTGCCTGTAGAGGTCAGTGTTCCTGTAGTTCCCGTTCTGCCTGTAGAGGTCAGTGTTCCTGTAGTTCCCGTTCTGCCTGTAGAGGTCAGTGTTCCTGTAGTTCCCGTTCTGCCTGTAGAGGTCAGTGTTCCTGTAGTTCCCGTTCCTGCCTGTAGAGGTCAGTGTTCCTGTAGTTCCCGTTCTGCCTGTAGAGGTCAGTGTTCCTGTAGTTCCCGTTCCTGCCTGTAGAGGTCAGTGTTCCTGTAGTTCCCGTTCTGCCTGTAGAGGTCAGTGTTCCTGTAGAGGTCAGTGTTCCTGTAGTTCCCGTTCCTGCCTGTAGAGGTCAGTGTTCCTGTAGTTCCCATTCTGCCTGTAGAGGTCAGTGTTCCTGTAGTTCCTGTTCCTGCCTGTAGAGGTCAGTGTTCCTGTAGTTCCCGTTCTGCCTGTAGAGGTCAGTGTTCCTGTAGTTCCCGTTCCTGCCTGTAGAGGTCAGTGTTCCTGTAGTTCCCGTTCCTGGCTGTAGAGGTCAGTGTTCCTGTAGTTCCCGTTCCTGGCTGTAGAGGTCAGTGTTCCTGTAGTTCCCGTTCCTGGCTGTAGAGGTCAGTGTTCCTGTAGTTCCCGTTCCTGGCTGTAGAGGTCAGTGTTCCTGTAGTTCCTGTTCCTGGCTGTAGAGGTCAGTGCTCCTGTAGTTCCCGTTCCTGGCTGTAGAGGTCAGTGTTCCTGTAGTTTAAACTTCTTTTCCTCATATAACCGAAGTCTGCAGTTGGTGCAGCAAACATCAAGTTGTGATGGTGGGTGACCGGAGTCATGTCACATGACTTGTCCCCAGGATGTGCTGCCCTGTTATTATACACGCATGTATATGTGTGTTTTACAGATCCAAGCTGATGTTCTCTTCAACCAGAACACCAACATCTACTTCGGGGATTTTTACTGCATGTACACATCATACCACTATGTTATCCTGGTTCTGGCTCCAAATGGCTCCAAAGGAGACGTGTTCTGTAAGGGCAGGCTGCCGGTTCTGGACAGGTCCAACAACCGCTTCCTGACCTGTACCGAGGGGGAGGACAGCTCGTTGGTGTTCCATCATGCTCAGGATGTCATCTTGGAGGTGATCTACACGGAGCCGTTGGATCTGTCTTTGGGGACGGTGGCCCAGATAAGCGGACACCAGCTCAGGAGCCTGTCCACCCTTAATGCCAAAAAAGACCCCAGCTGCAAGATCTGCAACATCAGTGTGGGACGTTAGCGGCATCTTCAGACACAACAGGCATTGTTGCTAGAAGCTAAGCTACTAACCCAGTCTACGGAACGGCTGGCGTTCTTGTATGGCTGTAGCATCGGCCTATCACGGCACGCAATGACACATCAGCGTGACAACAGCCTCCAGTGGTCATACAGATGATGACAGAAGGAAAGCAGGAAGTTGGTGGAGTGACTCCTTCTTGGGGGGGAGTTGGGGTTGGATGGATGAACAAAGGAGACGTTTTTTTTTTTTTGCTGCTTCAAACTGGGGGCAGTGGTGTTTCCTTAACTTTAACCATTTAATCTGCTACCACAATAACAATAAGATGTTGTCTAACCATAAATATTTATTTTAACCAAAATCGAACCTGGTTGTCAATGTTGATCTTGGCTTTGTCCCATAGAGACAACTCCTTCCATTGGTTTAGTCCTCTTCATGGAAGGGTCTACTGGTGCAGGTTATGGGGTCCTGAGGGCCTCCTATGGGTTGGAAAGTGAGACAAACAGGTGTAAAGACTTTAAACTACAGCAGTGGACACATTTGTAGTCATTTGGTCAAATATTTAATCCTGTGTAGGAAGATGTGGTCTGTTTTCAGGAAATATACATAATAATAATAATAGTAAAAAAAAAAAAAACACATATCCACATAGCAGGAGGATGTCGCAAAACGGAATATTCCAGCAACGTAATCGTCTCTCAGACTGTTTGTTAAAATGTTCCATCTGTGTGTTTAAGTACCCCGTTACCTCATGTAGCATGAAGAGCAGTTGAAAGACGTTTTAACACTATTAACGCGGGAAGTAAATAGTTAGCTTACCCTGATGGGTCGTGGTCATCTTGGTCTTGTCAGTACAATCTCTTTCTGATCCCAGCTCCAGAGTGTCATTTCCAAAACGTTTTTTATTCGGCTGTAATTGTCTGTACATGCCAAGAAGAAAGAACACAAACTGCTGGATGTCCACCATTCTTCTTTTTTCTGTGTTGTTTTGCTGTTGCACTGCTGTGACGTCGCGCTAATACGTAGCTGAGGCATCTATTCCTATCTGGCAGGTGCCCCGCCTACCAGGTAAGGGTACAGTTGCTGTAAAAACACAGCACATCATCATGAAGTTTGCTTTACCAAAAGCAAACTTTCCCGTACCAACCTGTACCCTCTGGTGGAAAAGGGACCCAATGGAAGGGTCCCAAAAAGTGGGATGGTTTGGGTCATACATGCTGGTTCCCATCCCAGATTTTGTCTGTGGAAACACCAAAAAAAAAAAAAAAAAAGTACTGACCGTCCCACACCGAACCGGACCCGTTGGCGGAAACAGGTTAGAAATACACATGACAAACCCTGGCCCAGAATAATGTGCAAGTTATTTTCAGCAAGTCATCAAAACCACTGATAAACAGTCAGGTGTACATTAATTATAATCTTCTAGAACTACGTCTGGTGTTGCTCTTCAAATGAATGAATGAGGAACATCGAACCGAGAAACTTAAAGTTTAACTCTTTAGGTGTTTGTTCACATCGTGTGAAAAGAGAACAACTTTAGTTAATCAGAGTTTTGGAAATCACTTGGCAGCAAAGTTTGTCCTGGAAACTAACAGTTTACAGCAGGTTGATCAGTCGAGGCAACAACAGGATGCAAGGAATATAAACCAGAGTGTCATCTGCATAGAAACGGACATTTCCCTTATTTCACACAGGAATTTAGGCTTTGCCAAGAGGAAACGTGTAATCGACAACCAAAGCAAGCAGATGTCCTGATGCTGAACCCTGTGGAACCTCCAGAAGAGGAGAAATAACCCCTCATCCTCCTCAGGTTCATTTTCATCTGCAAAACTGTCATAAAAATCCTCCAATAAACAAACCGAAGCTCTGAACTCAACATGTAAACTGCAGCTTCATCATGTTTGATCAAACAGAGAAAATCCTTCATGACATTATTCCAAAACAAGAAAAGAAGATTAAACATATAAAATGACATTAAAGGATTAAATTCAGGCTCATGACTCCACATTTTATTTCTTTTGGAGCATTATGGGAGATGCAGTTTTCACATAGAGTATAATTATTCTACAAATTAAGGCAGATAAAATGACTGACTGCATGTTTTCATGTCAGTTATAATTTCATCAGATAAAAACAGAATCAGTCCAACAGCTGCTGAAATATTTAATGTAAAAAGTAAAAAAAAAAGAATTTTAAAGGTTTTTAATACATTTTCAGTTGTAATGTCAAATTAATATAGCTTCTCTTAATACTTTCCATTTTTGTTGGCAATAATAAGACTGTAGATTTAGATTAGAACTGGACTCAAGACAATATCTGAGTTTAAAACCTTCATTACTATGCTTAAATTTAGACTAAAAACAAACCAAAACTGTAACCGCACTACGTGACAGCACCTGGGTCCAACTATCACTTAATTATGACGTCCATCTTGTTTGAATTCATGCTTGTGTTGTTCTTACTCTCAAATGCAAATCGCTTTGGATAAAAGCGTCTGCTAAATGACTGTAGAATAGAATAGTAACCACTTGTAAATAGTACTGTGTGTGTGAATGAATTACAGATTTGTATTGTGTTTAGGTGAGTTTTATTTAGGTTTTGTAATACATTACTGTATTTTAATGTAGTGTAGAAAGGCCCAACCAGGGAAGTTGAGAACTCGCTTTGGCTAAAAATTCTGCACGGTGACTATGTACAAAAGCAACGTCCCAGCCAAATAATTCAAATAAATAAATAAACAAATTCTTTTGAACAGTTATTTAAGTGGAATCTGATAACTTTTGGTATCAAACCTACATACCTGAACAGGTAGAGACAGCTTTGTCGAGCAGGATGTGTCATCTATTAGATCATTTAGAACAGTGGTTTTCAAACTGGGGGTCGGGACCCACATGGGGCTCGCCAGATAATTTTTATCATAGATCATTTTAAAAAAAATATATATATATATATCATGTTAGGTTTTTTTTTTTACCAGGGCTGTCAAAATTAAAACCATTTATAAAGAGATAAATTAGAACTTTTTTTTTTTCTTACACAAGAACTCATAAAGTTTTGCCATATTAAAAATCTGAATTTGACATCTGCGGACGAAGCTGATTTTTGGCATGTAGATGCCCTGTCACAGCGGTGAACCACCAAAACACACTTTGTCCTCCTTATTTATGAAGATTCTGACATCCAGGCTGACATATAGAGGATGCTGCAGGACGACCCGTCTGGTACATCACACCATTAATCACTACGTCGTTGCGAAGGGGAGGGGGTCGAGAACACCAATGCATCTTATCCTATCAAAAAGTTTGAAAACCACTGATGTGAAGGTGGTGCCCACATTAATACGACAGTTCTGCACCAGCAACGGTAATTTAATTATCATCTGGTCAGGATTACAGGAGGAGGTGATTTAACCAGCCAACAACAACAAAGCAGGAACAAGATCAACTTGTAGATATCCAAGGATCCGTTACAGATGAGCTAAAGTAAACAGATTCACAGACTGGACTCGGGATCTGATTAACCCTTACAGACCCATCCAGCACTGAACCGGCGTCAGTTGGTGGAAACGGGGCTTTACAGACCAGTCCCATAAGCCCCGTTTCCACCAACGGGGGCTTAACACATTTTTTTGTGCATTTCCGCATGTGAAAGCTGAGGAGGGAACCCCAACATCTGACCCATCATGTTCTTTTGGGACCCTTCCGTTGGGGTACCAATCTACTAACCGATCCGACCCGTGGAGAGAGTGGTGGAGCCTGACACCCTAATCGGTTGATTGGTTTAGAAAATAGAAAAAATAAAAAAAAATAAAAAAAGGGTCACTTCCAGCGCAACCTGGGTCCTTGTTTAGAGCAGATTTCTTTTCTTATGAAGCGAGTTTCTGGTGGAAATAGCTGGTCAGCACCGGTTACCATGGTAGCTCAGCTGGTCAGCCATCCCGGTCCGGATCAGACCGGCTCTCCAGTACCGGTTGGGGGAGTTTTTAATGGGCCAGATTTTACCTTAGCCGTGAGTTTACATCACTCTGGACATCCTGGGTTTCTAGTCAAAGACGACAGCAAAGAATCCACATGCAGACCAGCTTTCAATGGACGCAAACGTTAAGAATCTCTGGCTCTGGAGAAACAGCCCAGTCATTCTTTATATCTTCTTAATGTGGAGAAGCAGCAGCTTTGAGCCGGGGCTTGAACCCTAGCAGGAGCAGGAAGGACCTCCAGCCTCCAAACAACAAGGTCGTCGAGTGATTCAGACATCAATACATTAAAATAAATAAATAAAAGAGCTTCCAATGTCACATCTTTATTAGGATTTTCTGTTAGAAGTTACAAAAACAAATGAAACATGACATAAAAAGTCCCCATAAAATGTCCTCCCCGTCAACCCGGAGACGGGGGAGGACGTTCTGTGCAAAATTATCTCATTTCATCAGAGCTGGAAGTTTCTGACTTCCTTTTTAATCTTTGGTTCACATTTTCTGACCATGTATTTCAGATGTTTCGCTGCAGCCCAGAGAAGGAATAAAACTAAACCAGCTGGTGCGTTCAAAGACACTCAGACATCAGGCTATCAGCTGAGAAAGAGGTGGAAGTGGAGCTGAGGGCCTGATTATCTGATTGCACTGAAGAGAAGTTAAAGGAAAGTTTGAGTCCTTCATCCTACCTTCCTGACCGGAGGAGCAGGAAGGGAAAAATAAAGGATGTGAGCGTTGTGTTGGACGTTTAAGATCTCAGCTGGACCACAAAGACCTGATAAAAGACTGAATGGGATAAAACATGAAAACCAGCAGCAACACACAAAACAGAAAACTATGAACAGAATTATTACATCACTCGAACCATAGGTTTCCATGGCAACGGGACTTCATCGCCATGGAGACGCTGATCAACATCAACTCAAAGTGCTGCAGGTTTCCGCAGTCTGAGCAGGAAACCAGACCCGTGTGTCGGCGCTCAGACGTCACGGGGCGTCCCGTGGACTCTGAAGCGGTACATGCAGGTGTACTCGGGGTGACCCCAGTTAGACAGAACCTGGACCTCGATGATCTGGAAGGAGTCATCATTCTCCTCCTAAGTGGACGGGAAACAGAAACACCAACATCACTGCAGGGATCACAGCCAATCAAAAGCCTCGTGCTGCTGACACACCTGAAAATGAAAGACTGTTTAAATTCTGCTCCAGCTGATGAGTAAACTGATGGCAGGTTGGACGCGCCAGCAGCTCGCCACCTTCCATCTGAACGCTCAGTTTTTGCTCCTGTTTCTTTAAGAACCTGAACCTATGAAGTCCAGTTTCCTCTGGACCGGCTTCGGTCTGTCTAGGCTTCAGGTCTGATGGGCTCAGGTACCGACCCCAACACATCCTGTCTTCAGGTGACTGGCGTGGTTATAGACTCCCTTCGGAGCGGCAGCTGTCAGACGAGACCAAACAACGAATAACCAGCAGCGCTGCTCGCCAACAGGCACGCCGGGCTAAGCGCTCGCTACGACGGGGCAAAGGCTGGCTACGACGGGGCAAAGGCTGGCTACGACGGGGCAAAGGCTGGCTACGACGGGGCAAACGCTGGCTACGACGGGGCAAAGGCTGGCTACGGCGGGGCAAAGGCTGGCTACGGCGGGGCAAACGCTGGCTACGACGGGGCAAACGCTGGCTACGACGGGGCAAAGGCTGGCTACGGCGGGGCAAACGCTGGCTACGACGGGGCAAAGGCTGGCTACGACGGGGCAAACGCTGGCTACGACGGGGCAAAGGCTGGCTACGACGGGGCAAAGGCTGGCTACGACGGGGCAAAGGCTGGCTACGTCGGGGCAAAGGCTGGCTACGACGGGGCAAACGCTGGCTACGACGGGGCAAACGCTGGCTACGACGGGGCAAAGGCTGGCTACGACGGGGCAAACGCTGGCTACGACGGGGCAAACGCTGGCTACGACGGGGCAAACGCTGGCTACGACGGGGCAAAGGCTGGCTACGACGGGGCAAAGGCTGGCTACGACGGGGCAAAGGCTGGCTACGACGGGGCAAACGCTGGCTACGACTACGACGGGGCAAACGCTGGCTACGACGGGGCAAACGCTGGCTACGACGGGGCAAACGCTGGCTACGACGGGGCAAACGCTGGCTACGACGGGGCAAAGGCTGGCTACGACGGGGCAAACGCTCGCTACGACGGGGCAAAGGCTGGCTACGACGGGGCAAACGCTGGCTACGACGGGGCAAAGGCTGGCTACGACGGGGCAAACGCTCGCTACGACGGGGCAAAGGCTGGCTACGACAGGGCAAAGGCTGGCTACGACAGGGCAAAGGCTGGCTACGACAGGGCAAACGCTGGCAGTAAAGGGACTGGGATCAGACTGGGACCTGCGGTGGTCCTGGTTCTGTGTCGATGATGCGTTTAGAAGTGGCTCAGACATCAGAGGACTCACCGAGGCAGGAAACGTCTGCACAGCGTCTCCATCCTGGTCGTAGCTGAACGTTCCCAGCAGCTTCCTCCTCTCCTGGCCGTCATCATCCAGACCCTAAAAACAAAGATGGAGGATGGTGCTCTGAGTCTAGCAGGAAGTCAGCGTGTTCCGACATTGTGAAAGTGGCGTTTTCTTACGTAGACGCTGAAGTCTCGGGGAGCACTGAGCAGCGTCCCGCTAGGCGCCAGGGCTTTGGGGATGTGCTCCAGCGTGAAGGCGGTGGGGAGGATCCTCATGGAGAGCCGGATCACCAGGAACCCTGTGGAACCTCTGAAGGCCCAGCAGTTCCCTGGATGGACATCAGGCTGCAGGACAGGAGACAGTCCACAGTTACGGGAAGGATCATTAACTTCCTCCACATTGATCATCCGAGCTGGAAAACCTGAAAGCTCATGTTTCATGTTCTGCTTCTACTATGTTTTCATTTCCAGCGATCAGCTAATGGCCCTCCACATTAATCTGCGTGCATGAGGTCAGACAGGTGAAGGTGCGTGCGTGAGGTCAGACAGGTGACGGTGCGTGCGTGAGGTCAGACAGGTGAAGGTGCGTGAGGTCAGACAGGTGACGGTGCGTGCGTGAGGTCAGACAGGTGAAGGTGCGTGAGGTCAGACAGGTGAAGGTGCGTTAGGTCAGACAGGTGACGGTGCGTGCGTGAGGTCAGACAGGTGAAGGTGCGTGAGGTCAGACAGGTGAAGGTGCGTTAGGTCAGACAGGTGACGGTGCGTGCGTGAGGTCAGACAGGTGAAGGTGCGTGAGGTCAGACAGGTGAAGGTGCGTGAGGTCAGACAGGTGACGGTGCGTGCGTGAGGTCAGACAGGTGACGGTGTGTGCGTGAGGTCAGACAGGTGAAGGTGCGTGAGGTCAGACAGGTGACGGTGAGTGCGTGAGGTCAGACAGGTGAAGGTGCGTGAGGTCAGACAGGTGAAGGTGCGTGAGGTCAGACAGGTGACGGTGCGTGCGTGAGGTCAGACAGGTGACGGTGTGTGCGTGAGGTCAGACAGGTGAAGGTGCGTGAGGTCAGACAGGTGACGGTGCGTGCGTGAGGTCAGACAGGTGAAGGTGCGTGAGGTCTGACAGGTGAGTTACCTGGATGACGGCTCGAGGAGACTGGGAGAAATACCAGAGAGGAACTCCGAACAGGCTGAGCAGCGCGGCCTTCGTCTCGTACGTCTCGGAGCAGCGGGTGCTGAGGACGCTGCCCCCTGCAGGACCAACACAGGAACACACCTGAAGCTCAGGTGTCACGGCGTAAACAACTCGGTAAGAACCCAAAGTTTGGTTTATTATTTCATGTTTCTTCTCATTTTTATTTTTATTCTAACTCTGATCCTCCATCTTTCAGGTGCAGTTTAGACAGAGAAGTTAAAGTAATCACAGACAAACAAGTTCACATCCGGGGAAACCGGTCTTCTTACTGGACCAAAACAACACAATAAACCGGGCCAGTTGGTTCTGACCTCCAGACTCCAGGGCGTAGTCCGCCAGCCCGGTTCTGTCCTCAGAGAACAGCCTCAGAGCCTCCGTCAGCATCTCATGGACGTCCTGAAGACAGATTCAGAGTCGGCGTCGGCATTCAGAACAGAAACACGTACAGAACAAAGCAGCGGTGAGATCCGGAGCGGTTCTGAGTCCCGTTCTACCCGAACCGGTAGAACCGAGCCGCTCAGATGTTCCAGCAGAACTTACAGATCCACGTTGATCCTGACGATGGAACCGAAGCGTTTAAATCTGATAATAGAGTTTAACTGGTCAGACCTGGACCTGAATGAGTCCCTGGTTCTGGTTTCATCTTCAGAGTCCAGACAGAACCAGAACCAAAGTTTCATCTCAATAAATCGGATCAGGAACAAAGATCTAAAACTCAGAACAATCTCAGCTAATTCAATTTAGAACCAAAACGCCGGTTGGACCTGCTCTCACCTCCCTGGTCATGGCGGTCCCGGCGGTCCCGGCAGTCCTGGTGGTCTTCGGCTCGTCTCCTTGGACCGTTCCCTCACGCCGCTGCAGTGTGATGTTTTGGAGGATTCTGAGCTCCAGAGAGACCAGCGCCGCTTCCAGGTCGTCCACGCTGACAAAGCGCTGAAACAGCCAGTCAATCAGAGACTCTGGGACGGAGACGTCCCCATCTGGAGACAACAGATGGTCTCTGTAGATCAGGACCCGGACCTCGTCTCGGATCTGAGCAGAAACCTGATCTGAAATCTGAAGACGAGCTTTAGGTGACACATTAAAACGTCCTGATGGAGATGTGGACAGACAAGGACAGCTGGGGTCCTGACTCACCGTCCTCTGGATCCTATCGAGTTCTCTGCAGCCGTCCTGGCACAAGGACAGATCGTCCACGTCCCTCCTGACGTCCCCCAGAGCCGTCTCCAACAGAGACACCTCCTCCAGCAGAGCATCAAGGGACAGCTGGTCCACGCCGCCGCTGCAGGAAGTCCAAGTTTCTCATCAGAACCAAAAACCACCACAGAAAAACATCAGCAGCGAGGAAGAGGAGGGTGACGAAGGTTACCCCACAGCAGCAGGAAGTGTTGCCGAGGAGACAGATGGGGACGCTTCCTGCATCAACTGGACCTCCTGTGCAGCACAAACGGCATCAGTCAGCTGTGACGGAACCGGTCCAGAGTGGCCGGTCTAACCCTCAGGTCCTACCTGGGTCCTGGACGTCAGCGCCTGCAGCTGCAGCTCCAGCCGGTCCAGACGGGACGCTTGTCTCCTCTGATGCAGCAGGTCCTGCTGCCGGCCCTGCCAAAGCAAACAGATCCGGAGACAGAGTAAACCAAGTAAACAGAACCACGGCCAGGTCCGGGACACCTGATCGGAAACCAGAAACCATTTCTTTAAAACCGCGTCGGAGACTTTAAATCTGGAAAAAGCAGGAAATGAAACACGAGCCCAGAAATGATTCAGGCTCTTCAGTGCGTTCGAGACTAACCTAGAGTCTGCTGCAGAAAATACTGCCATCTAGTGGTAAAGATGGGTCTAGCACAGGAGTGAAAGTACGGTGGCCGTCAGTGGCCAAACTCCTTCCAGATATAAAGATGTTTTCATGCGTGAGTGGATCCAGCTCAGAGTTGTTTGTTCTTTCAGAGACACCGTAGTAAGAACGGTGGCAGCTGGCGTGTTTGTGGAAATAAATGCTTCATTCTAAGAAAATAAAAATTTGATTAAAGTGATTAGATACCAATAGAAACACAGATTTGAATGAAGTTTTTCTGTTATTGATCACTGCTTTTGTTCCACGCTGCAGCTTTAAAAGACGTCTAACGGCCGTTTTAGTGGGTCCAGAATATTTGCTGCTCTGGTTTTATCTGGATAAACTGGTTCTGGTTTGTAAAAAGCTCTGAGGGCTGTGAACTGGAGCTACACAAAGTTGAATTGAATTTATATCTGCAGCTGGTCCAGCTGATCTGAGGTCAGTGGACATGTCCTCCATGTCTTATTGTTTTAGGACCTCGTCGTCTGTTTAAACTCTTCATGTCAGGCTGAATGAGGACGACGTCTGACGCATCAACCTCCGTTTACTCAGGTTTTAAAAGGTCTCATCTCCACCTCACGTGACGGTCCAGGCGTCCTCACCTCCTCCCTCTGCCGTCTGTCCTCATCCAGTCGTGTGTGGAGCTGAGACAGCTGCTGCTCCACCAGGCTGTCCACACCGTCGCCGGCGCTCTGAGACGAGGACAACAGCTGCTGCTGGAGGAGGTCGGCGTGGAGCCGCAGCACCTCCCTGTGTTTCTGCTCCACCCGCCGTCCTCTGGCCTCCACCCGCTGCCACAGCACCATCAGACTCTGCTCCACACGCTCCAGCCGATCCGAGTCGTCCACCACCAGAACCACCTGGAAAGCAGCGCAAACACGAAGTTATGATCAGTCATGGCTGGACAGGTCACCATGGCAACAGATGTAAAGTCAGCTGATCCATCAGAGCCATTTAATCTGGATTTTTCTAGCTCCAGTCTGCACCTGAGGAGCAGTTTCCTCCACGGCGCCCTCTGCTGGTGGAGGCAGGACACTGCGGACCGAGGACACGGTGGGGACGTCGGAGACGGCCGTCCACCACACTGTGATGTTAAGGGCTGGAAGGAGGGACTGGAAGCCATCTGGACCGAACCAACTCAGACCTGAAGAGGGAACAGAAGATCACGGAAGATCCAACAAGCTTTAGACAACAACCTGAAACTGGACTAACGAGGCCACCATGTGACGGAGGACTGAGATTTTATTCTCTTTGGTTCTGTATGTCCCTGTAAATCCTAACAGGCTCAGAGTAAACCAGGAGAACGGCTGCAGCCGGAGGGAAAAAGATCCGTTTTATCTGAGCCGAAAACACGTTCATGTCGGAAACATGAAACGTGTCTCGGAGAGAAAAGCTGAGCAGGAACTTACTGAAGATGAGGAGCAGGGGGAGGAGGATGATGAAGAGACCGAGAGGAAACCTGCAGACAGAAAACGGATTCAGGTTCACGTTTCCAGTTCAGAGCCGAGACTGAAGCTGGGTTCATTCCCACCAGGATAGTCCGGGAGACTCGGATCCATTAGGCAGGAATTCTGAAAACTTGGTTTTCCCACTGGAAGAGAAACCAACGTGGACCCAACAGAACCAGTGTGAAAATCACCCCCAGAAGAGCCGGAAAACCACTAAACTCAGCTTTTCTTTCACAGCTGGAGGCCGACGTTCCTGAATCCGAAGCTTCCAGAGAGACTAACCGGCTAACTAACTGAATGATTTCTGGTGAAGGAGACGTTTTGGGTCCTGGCCCGTCAACCAGCCGGATGTTCTTCTTTCCACTTGGTCAGTGGTGGTTTTGGGGAATGTCGCCTCCTAGTGAGCAGGTGCTGCATGACGTTGTCCAGGTGGTTTGCTCCGCCTCCATTAAGTTCAGTGTGAAATCCAGCCACAGGAAGGTGGGAGTTTTCCTGAATTCCTGGCCGGATTATCCTAGTGGGAATGCACTCTCACTTTCAACTTGCCTTCTCAGGTGGGAGCTGGTGGTCATGTGACGGCATCGTCTGCAGAGCCACCTGAAGCCATCGCGGGTGGTCCGACCTGAAACACAGAAGCAGACTGAGGATCAGCTGATCAGCTGCAGGTGGAGTCAGGAGATCACCACGTCACAGTCCAACAAGATGCACAGCGCAGGCTGAAACCCCTGAACGCACCATCGGGAGGGAGTTCATTTCCATGGACGTCCACCAGAAGCCGGCTTCTTCCAGACTTTCTGATAAAAGATTCTGACCTCTGGTTTGATCTGGGTCCAGACCTGAAGACCGTCAACATCGGGACCTGAAAGCTGGTAACCTCCAGGTGGTAACAGGGAAAACCGCTTTGTGTGCATCTTGTTTACATGACTGGATGCAGATTTAACCAGAAGAACACAAACGCAGCACAGAGGCAGGCAGGAGGCTACGCCCTCTACAGGAAGCTACAGGTGAGGAAACAACCAGCACACACGGCGGCGTTAACCTGCGGCGCGTCCGCTTCTCAGCGAGGCGGCGAAAACGGTCCTGATGAGAGGCCGAAGAGCTGCAGCTGCTCTGAGACACAGCTGCACCAGGAAGCAGGCTGCAGAGGCAAAGCGGAGTCAGACTCAGCATCGTACCACCGATGGATGCCACGCGTCGGAGCATTAAAGAGCAACTTCACACGGCTCAAAGTTTTATTTAAAGCAACAGCGTCATAAAAAAGCTTTTGATCCCACGTTGAGAAAAATCTAGATTCAGTTAAAACAGACTCGGTTCAGTCGTCCGCTCAGCATCAGCATCAGTTCAGCTTCTCCACAGCTAGAGACTAACCAGCTAACTAACCAAACCGAATGAGTTAAACTTCTCCATCTAGGTAGACCAGCGGTGTCAAACATATGGCCAGGGGACCAAAAACGGGCTCACTGGAGTCACGACGAATTTAGTAAATATGAAAATAACACTTTAAGACTTTAACTGAAATTAATAAAACTTTACTAAAAGTACATTTTAATAAGCGTAACTAATACTGTAATCAAAGTAACTGTAAACTCTAATGTTTCCAGTCAGGAGGGGAACGTGTTCCATGTTTTTCAGCTTTCTGACTTCAGTTTGTATGATGAGCCGAGCCGGTTCTGCCAGATTACTACACACGTGTGGAAAAGGACACGTGTACATTTAAAATAACTTCTAGATCTGAAAAGGGATGAAATATTTTGTATTTATAAGCTGTGTAACGTGTAAATGATGAACGGACAATACTGGTGAAATTTCAGCTTCGTACGGTTTCTAAAAAGATTAAATGTAAACATGTTTGTTTCTGTACTAAAACAAAAAGGAAATGAGGCGTGTTTATCATCTGAAGGTTATTTTCCTCTGATTAAACCCAGATCTGCATCTGCCAGTTCAAGTCAGCTTTAACCAGAGAACAGTTTGTCTTTGTCCAGTTTTAAATATTCAGCTTTAGAAAAATAAAGTTTTTACCCAGCTGAAGGCCTTTTTAGATAATATCCCTGCGGTTTCTCAGTCTGGTTTTATTTTGGCACTTAATGACATCTTACTGGGGAAACTGGTTTTCTCCTGCTTTTAGATTTGACAGGTTAAGGCCCATCCATGCTGGACGCAGGAGGACAGTTTAATCCGTCTCCTGCGCTGGTTAGACGCGTAATCTGGTCTGTTGTCCGGGATCTTAGCCTGACGCAGAAGACGGAGCAACGCCATCGGAAACCGAGGGGCAGTGCTGGTCGACTCGACAGAAAGGGATTGTGAGGACGGACAGAAGGCGAAACCTGACTGAAGTTGCTCTTTAAAATCCACTGTGGTGTCTGCAGACCCCAATGTTGCTTTACTTGCTGAGCCTGCAACAGCAGCAGCGCGGCACGTGAGCTCCAACAAGCCAGCAGCCATGGTGGACCAGGAGGAGGAGGAGGTGACCAGTTCGGCCTTGGAGCGCTGCTTCTCCTTACAGTCGTCACCTGTTGAGTCAGCAGTGAGTTTAACAAACTGTTCAGGCTGTGAAAGAAGCTGCTGCAGAGCTGTCACTCATCTCCACGTCGTAGAAGGAAAGTTTCAGAAAATGATTATTTCTGACACGTTTCACCTGTTTTTATGCTGGAATCTAACCTGCAGGCATAAAGACTGAACACGACCTTCCATGTTGAACCACCATCACTCTCACCAGCAGGTGTAAAACCTCTGCAGAAACAACCAGCTTTAGGCCCATTAACCTCTTCTTGACTAGACCTCCTCTACAGGAGACAGCATCAGATCCTAGAGTCCAGCAGACGTCTTTATGCTAACATATAGCATAGCAACATGACTAGCAGGAAGCAGCAATGCTAACATGTAGCATAGCAACATGACTAGCAGGAAGCAGCAATGCTAACATGTAGCATAGCAACATGACTAGCAGGAAGCAGCAATGCTAACATGTAGCATAGCAACATGACTAGCAGGAAGCAGCAATGCTAACATGTAGCATAGCAACATCACTAGCAGGAAGCAGCAATGCTAACATGTAGCATAGCAACATGACTAGCAGGAAGCAGCAATGCTAACATGTAGCATAGCAACATCACTATAAGGAAGCAGCAATGCTAACATGTAGCACAGCAACACGACTAGCAGGAAGCAGCAATGCTAACATGTAGCATAGCAACATGACTAGAAGGAAGCAGCAACGCTAACATGTAGCATAGCAACACCACTAGCAGGAAGCAGCAATGCTAACATGTAGCATAGCAACACCACTAGCAGGAAGCAGCAATGCTAACATGTAGCAAAGCAACATGACTAGCAGGAGGCAACAATGCTAACATGTAGCATAGCAACATGACTAGCAGGAAGCAGCAACGTTAACATGTAGCATAGCAACATGACTAGCAGGAAGCAGCAACGCTAACATGTAGCATAGCAACATGACTAGCAGGAAGCAGCAACGCTAACATGTAGCATAGCAACATGACTAGCAGGAAGCAGCAATGCTAACATGTAACATAGCAACATGACTAGCAGGAAGCAGCAACGTTAACATGTAGCATAGCAACATGACTAGCAGGAAGCAGCAACGCTAACATGTAGCATAGCAACATGACTAGCAGGAAGCAGCAATGCTAACATGTAACATAGCAACATGACTAGCAGGAAGCAGCAACGCTAACATGTAGCATAGCAACATGACTAGCAGGAAGCAGCAACGCTAACATGTAGCATAGCAACATGACTAGCAGGAAGCTGCAATGCTAACATGTAGCATAGCAACATGACTAGCAGGAAGCAGCAACACTAACATGTAGCATAGCAACACGACTAGCAGGAAGCAGCAATGCTAACATGTAGCATAGCAACATGACTAGCAGGAAGCAGCAATGCTAACATGTAGCATAGCAACATGACTAGCAGGAAGCAGCAACACTAACATGTAGCATAGCAACATGACTAGCAGGAAGCAGCAACGCTAGCATGTAGCATAGCAACATGACTAGCAGGAAGCAGCAATGCTAACATGTAGCATAGCAACATGACTAGCAGGAAGCAGCAACACTAACATGTAGCATAGTAACACGACTAGCAGGAAGCAGCAACGCTAGCATGTAGCATAGCAACATGACTAGCAGGAAGCAGCAATGCTAACATGTAGCATAGTAACATGACTAGCAGGAAGCAGCAACACTAACATGTAGCATAGTAACACGACTAGCAGGAAGCAGCAATGCTAACATGTAGCATAGCAACACCACTAGCAGGAAGCAGCAACGTTAACATGTAGCATAGCAACATGACTAGCAGGAATCAGCAACGCTAACATGTAGCATAGCAACATGACTAGCAGGAAGCAGCAATGCTAACATGTAGCATAGCAACATGACTAGCAGGAAGCAGCAACGCTAGCATGTAGCATAGCAACATGACTAGCAGGAAGCAGCAATGCTAACATGTAGCATAGCAACATGACTAGCAGGAAGCAGCAACACTAACATGTAGCATAGTAACACGACTAGCAGGAAGCAGCAACGCTAGCATGTAGCATAGCAACATGACTAGCAGGAAGCAGCAATGCTAACATGTAGCATAGTAACATGACTAGCAGGAAGCAGCAACACTAACATGTAGCATAGTAACACGACTAGCAGGAAGCAGCAATGCTAACATGTAGCATAGCAACACCACTAGCAGGAAGCAGCAACGTTAACATGTAGCATAGCAACATGACTAGCAGGAATCAGCAACGCTAACATGTAGCATAGCAACATGACTAGCAGGAAGCAGCAATGCTAACATGTAGCATAGCAACATGACTAGCAGGAAGCAGCAATGCTAACATGTAGCATAGCAACATGACTAGCAGGAAGCAGCAATGCTAACATGTAGCATAGCAACACGACTAGCAGGAAGCAGCAATGCTAACATGTAGCATAGCAACATGACGGAGAGCATCGGCATCCAGACCAAACACAGTCCAGACCCCAGCAGTTCTATGGGAATGTAGAAACCAGGAGAACATCTCTGTCCACTTTAGAGCTTCTGATCATTTCTCCACACAAACCAGGAGTCACATGACAGCAGAGACTCTGCTGGTTCCAGAGACGTCTGTCTCACCACGGTGGGACAGAAAGTCTGGAGCTAGCAGCCAGAACCAGAAACCAGGTCTTACTGTTGCTGTTTGTGGTGAAAAGTTTGATTCCAGCTCTAAAAACTCTGCTAACGTGTTTGACATGAACCATGAATGTCCTGCTGGTTTCCATGGAGACGAAGGAGGTTTATATTGTAGGATTCCCTCTTCCTGTCGCATAGGACATAAGACTACTGTACTCATTACTAGGACTACTTTGCTTCATACCCAGATGTCTGTCTGGGTGTGAATGTGTGTGATGGTAGAAAGCATTAGTATATGACAAGCTGTGTGAGGAGGGTGTGAATGGCTGGATGTGACGTGTAAAAGCGCTTTGAGTGGTCAACATGGCTAGAAAAGCGTTATAAGTACAGTCCATTACTAGAACTACTCTGTCTCAGCTTTCTGTAGAGATTACACTTACAGCCCTTCAGGTTGAGACGATATACTTGATTTATTTTGGAGGAAGAAAAAAATAACTTGTCATGAAGAAGTTGAATAAATTAAACAAACCGGCTTCTTTCTTTAAAAACAGCCTGGTCGAAGGATGCATGTTAATGTGGGTTGAAGAGATTAATGGAGTGCAGAGCTGGTGTGTAGAGGTTAGGATCTCTTCTCTCCTGGTTGTGATGCAGAAATAAACTCTGAGCTGTATCTGCAGTTAGATGCACATATCTATTACTCACACAGAGACCCTTTAGGAAGAAGCTCCATCGGGTTCGGTTCCTTCATGCCTCCACCGGGCCTGGATCGAGCTGAAACCAAGAGGAAACAGAGTCAGGACTCACCACGGCTGACTCACCACGCTCGTCCTCCAGGCTGACCGCCGTCTGCTGCAGGTGGAGGGGGGATTTGCATTTCGCCAGGGAAACAGCCAAAGTGAAGGGAGAGCCGCAGGTGGAGGATGACTCAGGTAAAAACATCTCCACTGAGCTCTGTGGAAAAAGCTTTTTCCTCTGGACTGACACCAGTGTGAGAAGAAGAGTGGACAGGCGAGTCCCAATTCGACAGGCAGACTCTTTACCTTCTCGTCTGTCGGTGTGGGCGTCGACCTGCAAACTCTGACACACCTGCCAGGTGTGAAACAGCGCAGAGATGCTGCAGGCATCACAGAGGTCAGCCACAGCTGCAGCTCATCTGAAGAGTCCAAGAGGAGGAAACACACAAACGAGCAGACTAGGGATGGAGAGACTCGCCGGTTCGCATCGGTGGTCCAACACAGACGTTTGTGGTTGATACTAAACAGCGAACACGGAGGGAAGCGAGACAGCAGCTACGGAAGTTTTCTAAGTGTAAAACCTTCCAGAGAAAAGGACTGTGTGAATGCTGCATCACCTCCGTCAAGGCGGACGCATTTGTTTGGCAAAATATGGACAGACTTTGACAAAAATTTTCAGGAAATGTTTGGGGTGATCCGGATCGCTGTCCGGATCCAGGAATTTTTTAAAGAAAGCGATAAGGATACGGACGGAGAGATGGGGATTAGTTTGACATAAAAATAATGCCCACAATCACTCAAAAAAAAAAAAAAGTAACTGGTCTGTATTTATATAGCCCTTTTATCCAAAGTTCTCTACAACAGGGCTACTCAGTTCGGTCCTACGAGGGCCGCAATCCAGCAGGTTTTCCATGTATCCCTGCACCAACACACCTGAGTCAAATTACTAACAGCCAATCAGGTTCTACACAATGACTCATTAATTTGACTCAGGTGTGTTGGTGCAGGCATACATGGAAAACCTGCTGGATTGCGGCCCTCGTAGGACCGAATTGAGTAGCCCTGTTCTACATCATATGTCACAGTCACCCATTCACACACACACACACACACACACTCACCCACTGATGGCAGAAGCTGCCATGCAAGCCGCTCAACCACGACCCATGTGTAGAAAGCATAAATGTCCTGGTGGAGGTCTGCGCTTCTGGGCTGTTTTTCTTTTAACAAGAGGCCTTTTTGTTTATGATTTAGTACTTTAGAGTAAAACAATCCTGTCTGGACCGTACTGACCCTTTTAAAGCTGGATTTATTACTTTGCTTTATAAAAAACAATCAAGTATCAAAAACAAAGAGAAAGTAAATGTGATATTATTTAGAAACCAGATGGGACCTTGTACATTCTTTGGATTGAACTGAATCGTTTTGAATCGCATCATAAATTGTATTGAACCAACACTTATTGTATAAAGTCAGATTGTTGTCAAATCATTATTGAATCGCATCTCATGGCCAAGAGGGGTGAATCGTACCACACCGTATCGTCACGAGGCTTCACTGTGTCGTTAATGTATCGTATCGCTGGACGCGTATCGAGATGCGTATCGGATCGGCCTCAGCGATGGAGATTTACATCCCTAGAGGAGTCGTGATGGTTCGACATGTCAGTCCTGCATTGCATCAAATGACCAGCAGGTGGCTGAAAGGAAGGCAGTTAAAGTGTAGCTCCACCCCCTACTGTTTGCGTAACTCCACCCACTGCTGAATTTGAAAAATGTCTGAAACTGCAGGGGTTGGGGTGGGAGGTGTGGTGCGATCAGGGGGCGGAGAGTGGGCGGGTCAAGATACACAGGTAGAAATGACTGACAGACAGCAGCTCAGCTCACTGGTTAGATGCAAAGCCAGATTCACCAAGCAGCTACGCCACAGAGCGTCTTTGATGAGGAAGACTTCCCTCCTGAACCTCCTCAGCTACACATGAACCAGGAGGTCCTGAACAATCAGTGTGAGCCGTTAGCGCTGTTAGCTTTTTGTTAGCTGCCTGTCAGCAGCTCCAGCAGCTCTGGAAAGCTGTGGAGACTCACGGCAGGTTGCAGCAGCTGCAGGAAGTTGCTGCTGCTACGATTTGAGCTGCTGTCTGTCACCAGATGAGGATCAGCAGGTAAAGAATAAAGTCCGGTTTTACTTTTACACCCTCAGAAGCAGAAATCCGTCCCATCGCAGGAAGATTTCATCAGAAACTCTGTGAAAGAACAGAAGTCTGAAACTAGCAGATCTACACCAGATAAATTCACATCCCTTCATTGGTTTTTTAAAATTTACTCGTGATGTAGATAACCTCTCTGTCACGACAAACATAACCTGGTTTTACCCTGTAAGGGGCGCTCTGAGCCATTTTTACCCACAAAATCCCGTTTTTAAAATAAAATAAAACAATATAAATTTCATCAACAGTAAGTGTGATTTTCATCACAATTATGTAAAACTGTTAACAGCTCAGAAACATTTTTGGGTGCGCTACCCCTTTAATGAAAAAATACACTACAAAAAAATAAAACAAGGTTAATTCTTTGAGATAAAGCATCTCAGCGATGACTTCATGGCCTCAGTTGCAGATTTATGAGCTTTTTAAGGCTCTGTTCACACTGCAGCTAAAAGTCCAAATCCAAAGTTTTCCAGGTGTGATCCATAGCTGATCCACCAGAATCCATCTCACCTGTGGTGCTCCTGTAGCTCCTCTCTCTAGAGTAGATGGTTGTGTCCGTCTCTCCGGGTGATGAAGGACTCCGAGTGATGCAGTCTTTACAGTAAACCCTGCTGCCGAAGGTCTGGGCCGGATGTTTGGTACAGCGGTCAGAACCGGTCTGAGTGCTGTTCACCGGCTCGCCGCTCTGCTCGGCCACGACGGTGCTCTCTGCAACGGAGACGGACAGCTGTCAAAGTTTAACCCCTCCGAGTCCAGCGTCTCGGCACCAGAACTCCAGGAGACCCTCGGGGGTTTCCATCCTGACTGGTCACAGCTGGTTGGTGGGCTGGCTTCCAAACTCCAGAACACAGAAACTCTAACTTGGGCTGGTGGAAGCTCTATAACCAGTTTTTATTTCTATCCTCTGACATGGTCGGGCTGAGAGGCCATCAACAGAAACGAAGAAAAAAAAGAAATTTATGGGCAGTGGCTCCTGGATCCTCATTAATCACTTGGACTGTATTTTGTGGTAGATTTGGTTGGACACTACTATTTTCTAAGACTCTTACAATCTTGTCAGTGTCACATCAGCGTGGCCTACAAATTGCAGAAGGCTTATCTACAGCTACTCAGTAGCTAAAGCTAACTAGCCACTAGATACCTCCGCTCTCTACAGATGACTATACAAACTTCTACAGAAGATCAGCATGTTGGAAACCAAGATCAAACGACTCCAGGTGAACATGGACGTGATGGATTGGGTGGAAACTATACAACTTAGCTGGAAAGAAACAGGACAGTGTAGAAGGTAATAACTCTTCCACTGATGGTCCTCCCTGGAATGCTCTTGGTGCAAAGCCAAAGAGTAAATCATCTCACAGGGAAATGGGAGGACGAGTAACAGACAGAGCCCCAGTTAGCTGAGACTAGTAAGGCGACCGGCTGGCCTGCTCTGCCATCCAGACCAAGTACCTCCTAAACCCCTCTCCTTAGCAAGACACAGTCATGGCCAGTTATCAGAAGGAAAACTAACAACAAGTGTCCTCCTCAACAAAGCCGACATGCAGCTACAGAACAGGTTTTCTCCACTGCTGCAGGATTCTGGATCTACATCTGATGGCCGGGATGAAATCTCCCTACAGACCAGGGTCAGACCAAAGAACAACTCAGAAAGTAAAAGCAGATGGCTGGGCCTCAGACTCTGGTTGTTGGTGACTTAGGTGTGAAAGACGTGAGAAATGTGTGGAAAATGTACTAAAGTCCTGAGCTTTCCCAAGAAGATGGGATCAGATGTGGCTGCATCCCCGATGGTGGAAAAGCTCATCCTGCATGTGGGGAGGAACGATGCTGTGAAGCAACAATCTGAGGAGCTGAAACAGGATTTTACTGAACTGCTGGATATGATCAACTGTCTAGATGCCCGGATACTCATCAGTGGCCTGTCCCTCCGATCAGGGGAGGAGTGGAGAGATCCAGCAGGCTGGTTAGTCTGAATACATGGCTGTCGGCTGTATGTGCCACATCCAGTTCATTTACAGACTATTTCAGCTTCTTCTGGGACCGCAGGAACTTTTTTAAGCCAGATGAATTCTGGCTGAACAGGTCAGGAGTGAAGCTGTTCGCCTCCAACCTGGTTTATTTTCTGAACAGTCTCTGTTTCCTCGGACAAGGACAACAAACAAGAGAGACTAAAACAACGTGTTGAGACCATCTAGAGGAAACCTGGAGAAAAACCACCTCAGTCCCTCCTATAGAAACCCCCAAAGCTTTCAGCGAGGACCCACCCCTTTCATCTCATCATTCTCCATCCAGGTCACCCTCCCTCTCCTCATCCTCCCCTCCCCTCCCCCAGCCTTCAGCTGATGAGCTTGTGGATCATTTCAATGGTAAAATTACAGCATTACTGATGTCATTGCTTCCACCAACGCGGAAGTGATCGAGAAAATTAGGGTTAAATTGAGTTTTTTTAGTGTTATTCTTATTGCTTCTTGCTCTCCGCGGTGCTCTCGCTTTTAATGTTTTATGTAAAACACTTTGACTTGATAAACTCGCCTCGGTTTGAAGAGGAGCAAAACTCACCTTTTGGGTCCACATCGTCGTCCAAACCTGAAGAGGAAGATCAGAGTTATGATAAAACCAGCTTTTGTTCACATTCCAGGTGTGGCGAGGAGGAGTCGTACCCCAGAAGGCGTCGACCATCGTGCTCTCCTGGATGGAGGACTCGTCCAGCAGGGAGGAGATCAGGGAGGCGTCGGAGACCACACTGTGGACGCTGCTGTCATGGAGAGAGCGAGCGGCCACTTTACAAGGAGTTCTGAGGAGGAGCGACTCCGAGCAGGAGGCTGAGTGCCGCTGGGAGTGACGGGACTTCAGGGACCTGCAGGAGGAGACAAGGAGGAGTAGAGGAGGAGGAAACCAAGTATGGAGGACGTCTCCATGACAGGAGCAGACATCCACTGACCTGCTGCTCCTCCATTCACCTCCTCCTACACTGAAGGAGGCGCTGCTGTGAGGAAGCCTGTGGTCCAGCAGGCCGTCGTCCAGCCGCAAGCTGCATCTGGACATGACTCCCGTCTCCCAGTCAGATGTGGACAAGGAGTAACTGGAGCTGAGGAGGAAGGAGAAGAGCAGGAAGAATAAACAACAACAACAACAATAATACATTTTACTTAAAAGCACCTTACAAAAAACCTCAAGGACACGGTACAACAAGAAGATAAAACGATGAATAAAATTAGCATCAGATATGAAATGGAGGACCTAAAGCGGCCCCATCATGCTCATTTCAGGCTAATTTGTTTTAATATGCGAGTCCACAAGGGCAGGAATTAATCCAGCATTTTACACAAACCCCTTTATTTGTTTATATGGGTCCTTTGTAGGCCTTCAGACCAGCCTCTGCCAGAAACAAGCAGCTCTAAGCCCCGCCTCCCGCTGATGCGGGATGCCTCTCATTGGTCAACGGCCTGGAGTAGTCGTTGGAGCACGCACTGTTTTCGCCATAGAAACGCCGGCAGAACTCGTAAACAAACAGAAGGCTGCCCGCAGCGACTCTCTGAAGGGAGGGGATAATACAGACTTCTTGCTCAGTTTTTCACCGTAAACGCCACTGATGAGGTTCTCCATCTCATCACCATGACAACAGTGGTTGGTGACAGCCTTGTTCAGACCTTCAGGGTTGATAATCTACATCAAGTCTGAGATTTTAATCGTGTTTTATACACAAAAAATCTGATTCAATATACGGAGGAAGAAAAGTGCCACAATTCAATGAACAGAGAAAACAGACAAAAACTGCAGTATCTGATATTTAAACTGCTTCATGCTGAAAAGAGTAAAATTCTTTTAAATGTTTGAACTTCTAATCTGTTTTGTTTTCCTTATATTAAAATAATGTAATTATATTCATTTTAAATTGGTTTGTGTAAAACAGATGGATCATGTTTGCAGTCCAGGGAAATTAACTCGTCACCACTGACAGCGATAAATGTCTAATTTTGTTCTTTTATTTTAATAAAATTGTGATTTTCTGGTAGATAATTTAATTTCTAATTGAGGTGTGAAACTTTTCTTCTACAAAAGAAAAATTCTTTTATTTAAGATTATAAATACTGACCAACATGTCTGACAACAAACCCTGATGAAAGTTTGCTTCTTCGCCTCAGAAACTGAAACCTGACCGAGCAGGAGGACTCTCATCTGGAAGCTGAAGCTCCGATCAGGTATTGATCAGCTCCAGGCTGTAAATCCCTGTAACCTGATCACACGCTGAGCCGACCCACTTACACACACACACACACACACACACACACACACTGCGAGAAAACACCACAGAAGAAGAAGAGCATATACACACAGGTCAGTCCAGCCCCAGCTCTGCAGGGCCTCGTCTTCCTCACTCATCCCCGCCAACCACACACATCAGAGCCGCCATGCAGCGGGTCAGCTTCACCTTTAACCTGCTTAAACTTCCTGCTTGTTGTGGCTCAGTCAGCTGCTTAGACTCCGCCCACACACGCACGCACACTTCGACCTGCTGCATTACCAGGACGGCGTCACACTGAAGGTGCTGGAGGCTGCAGAGGTTTGATCTTCTTTCACAGTCAGCACAGAAGCGTTTTAAAAAACTACTAAACCTCCACATCAACTCAGCTGGACACGTTTCTGCGGCTGCTGCTTGATTCTGAGCTAAAGTTGCAAAAAACTTCTCAGAGCCTGAAGTTCTTCCATAAACCTTTTCAATTTGACACTTGGAAACCTGAGTCTGGAGTACGATGCGGGATTAGTGGCTTACTGAGGCAACTTCAGGTTCCGCTCGGAATTTATAGCTTCATGAAGCCGGTTCACTTTTCCCCGGGTGTATCACCATGGCAACTAATGTTTACATGCACCACGACAGCAATACAGAATCCAGCTAATCTTACAGCGTGACGGTTAACTGTAAACTCTCAAATTACTTAAATTAAAGCATGAAAGTATTTGGTATCAGTCCCGTTTGTCGCAAAGTGCAGATATGCGCATGCTCGCACAAATCAGAGAAACAAAATCAAACATTAACAGATTAATAAGAGGATGAAACACTTCTCTGGTCATCTCACACTTTCCAGTATATTTGAACAGCTTTACGTTTCCAATCGAATTCGCGTTTAGAGACGTGTTTGTGAACTCTCCCACGTGCACGCAGCTATTTAATTACAGTTGTCAGCATCCGGCCAATCAGCGCGGAGCTCTGACAAATGACGTCGCTATACACCAATAATATTCTCCAAAGGGCGGGGCCCCGCGAAAAACGAATGGTTGATTTGCTAATGTTAGCTTTAGCTTAGAGGGGAGTGAGAGAATAAAAATAAAACATAAACAAGAAAAAACAACGCTCCTTACTCACAGCGAAGCTTCAGGGAGCCGGACACGACTCACACAGGAAGACCAGTCAGATACGGCTGCTGAGCGGGGAACGGACGGGTGACCGTTGTCTGCCAGTAAAAACTAGCAAGTGGGAAAAAAATGCAAGTCAGCATTTAAAGCAACAAACTTTTCCTTAATTTTGTTTCCAGACAGAAAAATGTTACAAATATTGACTGACAAACTAATTATAAATCACCCAGAGATGAGAAGCGATGTCTGCGTCGCGCTGCTGCTTCGTTAGTAGCTAAGAACCGGGCTGCATTTGTAGCTACGGTTTGTTGTGTCGCCCCCGTGTGGCGGGAGTCACAAAGTGCTCCGCCAGAGACTATCAAAGATCTTATATCGACTTTGAGATAGTTCCGTCCCTGTCAGCTATTTAATAAAGGTTCCGCTATATGTAATGTAATATTATGAAATAATTTCACAATAACAGGAAACTGTAATCACTAAATAAGAATTACATGTTTCATGAATCGTGGTTGATAAAATTTAACAGTAAAACAAGGTTGTAAATCATAAAACACTTAACATATTAAATATATATGTTAGCTCATTACAGACTGAAGAAATTAAGTTTTGTGATGAGAAATGTAACAACAAAATTTTCCCCTTAAGAGAAAATTTCTCAAATATTTTTAAAGTCTTTAAAAAAGATTACATTAATTTAAAAAAAGTCAAATGTGATCACTTATCCCCTCTGACCCCTCGAAAGCAAAAGAGATGCAATTTAAGATTATTATCTAAATATATCCCAGGAGCGCTTGGAGGAGGTCTGGCTCAATAAAATCCAATATAATGTAGTATTGTACATACTTAATATATCTTACTTTTATAGTTCTTATATACTAACAACCAGTAGGTTTCTGGGGGAACCTGTGTGGACTTTGCATGGGTTCTTTCTCGGCTTCGTCCCACAGTCCACATGCATGTTAGGCTGGTTTAAGTCTCTAAATTCTCTCTGAAGTGCCTGCGAGTCTGATGGTCTCTCTGTGTTGGTTCTGTGATGGACCAGGACCAGCTCCAGCCCTCTCACAACTCTGCTTTAGAATAACCCGTTATCACGAGAAAACAACGTTAAAAAAATGGGGGCTGGCTGCTCTCGGCTTCTGTATCCCACTGATTAGTTTTTATGTCTAAATTTAAGATAAATACAGATAATTGTGTTCACTTGATGTGATAATGGTCTTTTATTTAGATACAGGTATAAATAATAAAAATAGAAATAAAATTAATTAAAGTGGTGTTTGGTAAAGTAAAAAAAAAAGTATGTACATAAATAAACAAACAATTATACAAAATTATACAAGGCAGATTGAAAGTGAGAGCAACAAGAGGTCTGTGTGTCAAAGCAAAGTGGTCTGCAGATGGTGGTCCTCCATCCTGACCAATACCTGTGGGCCCCCCTCCCTCCCCAATAAACGTCTGGTGGTCCTGACAGGAAGGATTTCCTGGGTCTCTGTAGATCAGGTCTAACACCTGAACCAGGTCTAACACCTGCAGCAGGAAGTTCATCCGGGTCTGGCCCCTCCTTCCAGTCCAGTCTGTCCTCCAGTGACAGACCAAGTTACTTGCAGGACGACATGATTAGAAACTGGGTGTGTATATGTATACAAGAAGTGTTCATTATGTATTTCGTACATTTGCAATAAGTAAAAAATGACCCTGATATCTTTAGAAGTTCCAAAATAAAACGTGATCAAATGAATAATTCTAACCTTTCATCGTTGGGACAAATGGGAAACAGGGTTTAACTATTTTTCTCCTTCTTTATTTGATCATCTCCTCCTTTTATCTCATCTTTTTAGAAGAAATATAAAAAGTGAATTATTACTTGAAAAAATAAAATGTTTCATGTATAGTTGTTGAAAAAAATCAAACTAGGTAGGGTTATAGGGTTATGAATTGTAAAATACAGGAGATATAAAGGTTTGGCTCTAGAAATGTCCCTCAGTTTATCAGCTGTTGCATAAATGATTTAGAGATAAATGTTAAAACTTTGGGACAAACATGACAACAGTTCTACTTATTTATTTTCTGTCTTTTTCTACGCTATCTAACGTGTGTGCTCGTGGAGGCGGGGCCGTAGACGAAGACGGAAGTTGGTTGGAGTGTATCATCTGAAAACTACTCCGTGACCCGGATGTAGAATCCTTCGGGTCATCCGGCGGCCCACAACGTGCCGCATGTGTTTTCTGCCAGAGCCACATTAACCAGGTCAGAGCTGTCCAGCTGTTATTGTTCATATTCTGAGAGTGTTTGGCTTGTTTTGGTGTCAGAAAGTTTGTTGTTCTGTTGAAGAGAAACGTTTTTGTTATGGTGTAAACCAGAAACGTTGGCGAAGTTACTGAAGCTAGCATGTTGTTTAGCTAAACAAGTCAAAGTGTTAGGAAGTGACTGACTGTGTCAGTAAATGCAGCACAAACCGGTTTTAAACAAGACTGAATATTGACTTTATGTGTCACGAGTTAAAGACTTTTAGTTGCAGACGTGAAAAATAAACACCCTCCCACATTTCAGGTAGGGCTGGGCGATATGGTCTAAAACTGATGTCCCGGTATTTTTGGTTTTATCCCGATACACAATATACATCCCGATGTTTTCAAATCTCTTGTAAAACACTGTGTAAATATTGAATCCAACATTATGCTGCATACAGACACCAGGAAGATCAAAGTAAGTTCAGCCAAATTTATCTTTATTGTGATTTTTCCCTTTCAACGAAGCTTTTGTTTCAACCAAACATTTAATAAAACCCAGCACACACACCTGAATATGTCTCCCGTCCTGTATATGCTAAAAACGCTGCCGTGTCAGTTTGTGCTCAATATAGACATTTTATATATCGCCCGCTTATCGGGATTCATGGAGTATATCCGACATGTCTCCTGCCTAAATCCAGGCGTTAACTCCTTCCTCAGATGATCATCACGAGTCTTTATTCCGACTAAAAGTCTGGAAACGACCTCATGACCTCCCAGACTGATGACACGTGAAGCCTCAGACTTCAGGTGTGTAATGTGTGTGTGTGTGTGTGATCCAGGTTATCAGACATGACATCGTTGGCTCACCAGTTGAAGAGGCTCGCGCTGCCTCAGAGCAGCCCCAACCTGCTGACCCGCAGAGAGGTCGCCTCGCTGCTCTTCGACCCCAAAGATGCCGCCACCATGGACCGGAGCACCTTCTACGCCCTCGGTGAGTCCCCACTGGATCCCTGTCCTGACCCGGTCTCCTGTTCTGGCCCATCTCCCCAGTAACCGTAACTATCCTTCGTCCTCCAGGCTGCACAGGGCTGGAGGAGCTGCTGGGAATCGAACCTGCGTTCCTGGAGTTCCAGGACACCCTGTTTAGCCCCGCCTCCGTGACTCTGGAGCGCAGCGTCCAGTCCAAAGAGGTCAACGAGAAGCTGGACGCCAGCATCTCGCTCTTCCTTACCCGACTCTGCCCCTACTTCCTCCTCAAACCGGCTCAGAAGTGCATCGAGTGGCTGGTTCACCGGTACACACACACACACACACACACACACACCTTCAACTGACATCACAGGAAGTCCTTCTGTTCACGTCTGTTAACAAAAGTCGTCAATGAAGAAAAAAACTTCATTCAGTTCAAAATGAAACTTTCACACATGATGAAGATGGTGATGATGAAGGTGATGATGAAGGTGAAGGTGATGATGATGATGAAGGTGATGATGATGATGGTGAAGATGAAGGTGATGATGATGATGAAGGTGATAATGATGATGAACATGAAGGTGATGATGAAGGTGAAGGTGATGATGATGAAGGTGAAGATGATGATGAAGGTGAAGGTGATGATGGTGAAGATGATGATGATGATGAACATGAAGGTGATAATGATGATGAACATGAAGGTGATGATGAAGGTGAAGGTGATGATGATGAAGGTGAAGATGATGATGAAGGTGATAATGATGATGAACATGAAGGTGATGATGAAGGTGAAGATGATGATGAAGGTGATAATGATGATGAACATGAAGGTGATGATGAAGGTGAAGATGATGATGAAGGTGATAATGATGATGAACATGAAGGTGATGATGAAGGTGAAGATGATGATGAAGGTGATAATGATGATGAACATGAAGGTGATGATGAAGGTGAAGGTGATGATGATGAAGGTGAAGATGATGATGATGGTGAAGATGATGATGAAGGTGATAATGATGATGAACATGAAGGTGATGATGAAGGTGAAGGTGATGATGAAGGTGATGATGATGGTGAAGATGTGTGTGTGTGCTGTAGTAGAAACGGCTTTCCCAGTGTTGGATGTTTGGTTTCTAGATGCTGCTTTAGTTTAAATGTAGATAAATAAAGAAACAGCTTTATTATAAAGTTATTTACTAGGGATGGGCGTTCAATTAAATTGTCTTAATTGATCATCGTGAGAATTAACGATCGATTATCGATTAATCATTAATATTTACATTAAAATTCAGTATTTTGGGGTATATTAAAATGCAGTGAAAATTGAAAAAAAAACTGTGCGTTTCCACATTGAGATCTTTATTAGAAGATGAACAACTCTTGTGGCAGGTAAACGGGATTCATTTAATGGTTACACTTGAAAATATGCGTTTTTAAGCAGCAGAGCCTACAGCTAGAAGCCGGTTCTCATAAACACAACTGACCCTCTCTTTGGCCAGAATAATAAAAAACAATCATGTTAATCAATAACCAAAAGAACATAAGAGTTTGGTCTGCCAGGTTTTGCCAAATGTAACACAAAACTTTTTAAAAAAAGGCACAGAGTTGAGAAAGAGGGTGAGAGCGAACAATGAAATAGGCTCATTAACAAAGTTTAACAGAAAAATAACCAGTAACTCACATATAACTTCAGCACCAGTCTACTGGTTTTTGTTGAGAAAGACGAGCATGTTAACATGCTCTGGGGTCAGACGTGAACGCAACCTGGTGACCGTCCGTCCAGCCGTCGAAAACACCCGCTCTGAGGGGACTGACGTCGCTTCGTGCTAACTTATCAAGCCTGGGGAACCTTATTTCATTCATTTTCCACCAGTCTGTAGGGGTGCAATCCAGGGGTGGGGCAGCCTCCCTCAGAAAGTTCTGAAATTCTGCTTCAATGCCAGACTCACATTGACTGGTATAGCACTCCCCAAGGAGTTGTGTCATAGCAGAGAACTGGGACTGGCAGGCCGTGACTCCAGTGTTTGAGCTCTCCTCGTCTGTGTCAGACAATCCAGGGTCCTTGTGTCCCCCAGGCTCTGGGACAGCTGCCCTACCGATCTCCATTTCCTTTCCCAGTTCAACCAGTTTCACATTAGCAGCCATTTTCTGTACTGGTGTAAGAAAGTTCAGGTGCTTGTGACGAGGGTCCAGCATTGAGGCGATCATGGGGCGGATAACACAAACTCATCAGACTGAACCTGTAAATGATGGCGGAAATCAATAAGAAAGATCTAAATAGGCAACACGATGCAGATAAGAGGCAAGCGAGCATATAATCAGGCCTACTCCAACTGGCTATTTATTGTGGAAATAATTTAAATTAACATAAAAATTTTAACTTACATTCATTGGCGTGATGAGGGAGGACCGTACTTCAGCTCTGAACTCGATTACTCTGGGCCCGTCTTCTTCACGGCGCAGGAGGTGGATAATGATGAGACGGGATAAAAGTTTGAGATGGAGACGTCTTTCTCAGCAGACATAACGGTGGTGGCACATTTAAGTGCTGACAGCACAGGCTGGGTCTCCTCCATCATCTGTACTCATCCTTCAACTCCACAATCCTGGCATCTTGAATTCTGGTCACAGATCGGTCCGACAGCAGCAACAGCCCACCGCTGCTCCACCAGCCGATCAAACATCTCACACACGGAGTTCCACCCAGTTTTGTACGACTGGATAAGCCGGGGCATCGGGAGGCCCATTTGCTCCTGTTTCCTTGGTAGTGCATTGGTTGCTGCAGTGCTGTGATTGAAGTGGCTAACAAGTTTATTAGCCGCTGATATTACCCGATGTAGATACAGTGAAAATCTGTCATTTATAGCCAGCTGGAGTGTGTGTGCAAAGCAGGCAACTGAAGTCCAGTTCACTCTGCTGGGGTTGTGGGCAGCGACAATGTTGGCTGCGTTGTCATGAACGCATGCAATAACTGGGTCTTCAAGTCCCCATTGTTCTACAGCTGCATTCATTTTCTCAGCGAGGTGATGAGCTGTGTGTCGGCCTGGCAGGCTTTCTGTGAGGAGGACCGCTGAGTTCATCCAGCCATCACTGATGTAGTGGCAGGTGATGGTGACGTAGCTCTCAGCTGTTAAAGCGGTCCAACAGTCGGTGGTTAGAGCAACTCTCAGCGGTGCTCAATTCTTCTAACAGCTTCTGCTTCCGTTCTTCGTAGTGCGTTTCTACCAGTCTGGTAATGGTACGTCGTGATGGAATGTGATATGCTGGTTCCAATAAGTTTATCGGTTGTCGAAAACCTTCGCCCTCAATAATACTTAAGGGTAGCATATCCATCTCAATGAACTTGCAGATCCCTTGGGTTATTTTCTCTGCCTGTTGTGCATCGCAGCTCCTCCGTGC
This sequence comes from Melanotaenia boesemani, assembly GCF_017639745.1. Lineage (NCBI taxonomy): Eukaryota > Metazoa > Chordata > Actinopteri > Atheriniformes > Melanotaeniidae > Melanotaenia > Melanotaenia boesemani. The sequence continues at coordinate 1,201,294 of NC_055702.1, forward strand.
TAACAGAGTTGATGCTAGGTTGAGACCGAGAGCAGGAGCACCGCCACTAACCAGGGTCGGATGTGCGTTGTTCAAGTGGTACATCATTTGCGTCGTGGAGGAGTTGTACTTAAACACAGCTTTGCAGTGTTTGCAGTGAACAGAGTCATTTTTTAAATTAAAATGGTCCCACGCCACACTTCGCCGTGACCTCTTCATGATTAGACTACTTTTGAGATACACGAAACTCGCAGGTAACTGAGTAGGCTTGTGAAGTTTTTTTTGTGTTTTTTTTTAAACATTGCCCTCGTGTGGTTAAGTGTTGAATTACTGCCACATAGCAAAATTCATTACATTCCTTCAAGACTCGCACCACGCAGCAGGACTTGCATTAGTTTTATTGATTTAAAAAATGTCATCGACGAACATCTTAATGATCAATTAATCGATCATCGATTAATTATGCCCATCCCTATTATTTCCTGTTGTTGTTTACCTCCAGCTCGTCGGCTGCTCAGTAGTTAAAGAGTTTTTACATTTTATGTTGCTTACTGTACATTTATGTTTGGAATAAAAACCAGTCTTTCATGGTCTCACCTTTGTGTGTGTGTGTGTGTTTATGTATTAATGAGGTTGGTGGTTCTTGTATGTATGAGTGTGTGTGTGTGTGTGTGTGTGTGTAGGGGACAGGGATGTTCGAGACTGGGAGGAAAAATCAGAGTTTACCACTAGTTTAAACTCGACTATACTACTGAGAAAGTAGTAATGGTAAAGATGGAAAACAGCAAGTGAAAGAAGGAAAGAAGGAAAACAAGTGATGAAGCTTGTAGGGAAAGAAGGAAGAGATGATAGAGATGATAGAGATGATAGAGGTGATAGAGATGATAGAGGCGATAGAGGCGATAGAGGTGATAGAGGTGATAGAGGTGATAGAGGTGATAGAGGTGATAGAGGTGATAGAGATGATAGAGGCGATAGAGGCGATAGAGACGATAGAGGTGATAGAGGTGATAGAGGTGATAGAGATGATAGAGGTGATAGAGGTGATAGAGGTGATAGAGATGATAGAGGTGATAGAGGTGATAGAGGTGATAGAGATGATAGAGATGATAGAGATGATAGAGGTACAGTAAATACTACAGCATGGTCTTTACTCTGGAAATGATAAGTGACTGGAAACAGCTCACGTTCATCCTTTTGTTGCAGAAGATGTGCAGTAAAGAGCAGGTTGTGGAGAGAAACAGCAGATGTCTGGAAAAGTAAAAGTTTAATACGGATGTTAGAGATCTTGTTGACGTGGTCACGTTGAAGATAGAAAGTAAATTCATATCGAAGCTCATTTAAAGTATTTTGCTTTAAACAAGGCGACACGATGCTGAAGAAGCTTAAATAAAAAGCCGTTTTTACTGTGTTGGTTCACTCAGATTTCTTTACGGGGGTGTGGGCTCAGCCCCCAATGTTCCCAGGTCCAGGAAACGCCCCTGGTTTATACTTCAGCCATGCAGGGCCTGGTCTAGAAAAGTTCTGATGGGGGGCCAGGAGCCCTGACCAGAAAGAGAGGGGCACAGATGAGATTTTTCATGGTCTAGATTTTATGACATATTGAACTGATTATTACAACTAAAGTGATCGTCTGATGTAGAAAAGTGAAGAAAAACCCAAGTGAAGGATGGTTAGCATTTAACGTTCGTAGCATCGGCTCGTTCTGATGATGTAATGCAGTAAAAACACGACTGGTGATTAATCACGACTAATTTATTAGCTGTGATTAATCTGATAAATAAATGTCATGTTTTATGGTTTAACCTACGCCGTGTGTGTTTCTGTGTGTGTGTGTGTTGCAGCTTCCACATCCATCTGTACAACACGGACATCCTTGTCTCCTGCGTTCTTCCGTATCACGACACCAACGTCTTCGTCAGAGTTCTTCAGCTCCTGAAGATCAAGGATGCTTCCAGCCGCTGGAACTGGCTGCAGTGTCTGCAGGTCTGACCCGCCCCCATCTGGACCCGGTCTCAGTGGTTCTGGATCAGCTGGTGAGGGTTCTGTCTCATGGTGTTTGTGTGTTGCAGAAACCCGGCGTGCCGCTCTCCAGAGGCGCGCTGATCACACACTGCTACTCAGACCTGAGCTTCATGGACTTCATCTGCACCATGGTGACCCGGTCCGTCCAGGTGAGCCCGCTGACCCGGCCGGAAATCCGTGTTTGGAAAGACCCTGAACGTTGTTAACGGGAACCTTCTTCTACTTCTTCTCAGGCTTATTCTGGTCACTCAGAGAGCTTCTCTCAGCTCAGAGTGGTCTTCTCCTTCTACGCCTCCACCATCGTCCCCACTCTGGACGCCGTGGACAGAGTTTCTGACGCCATCATCGCCAAACTACTGCCATACATCCAGAAGGTAACCCCCCCCCCCCCCCCCGAGTCCATTCACCAGAACCCGGACTAAAGTTCTAACTACAGTCTGGATCCAAACACAACGTCTGACATTCGATATAAGAACCAAAACCTCAACCGATTACATCAGAGATTATTATTAATCCCAGTTTTTAATCCCAGTATAAACCAGTCTGTAGCAGCTTTTAATCCCAGTATAAACCAGTCTGTAGCAGCTTTTAATCCCAGTATAAACCAGTCTGTAACAGCTTTTAATCCCAATATAAACCAGTATGTAACTGCTTTTAATCCCAGTATAAACCAGTCTGTAGCAGCTTTTAATCCCAGAATAAACCAGTCTGTAGCAGCTTTTAATCCCAGTATAAACCAGTCTGTAGCAGCTTTTAATCCCAGTATAAACCAGTATGTAACTGCTTTTAATCCCAGTATAAACCAGTATGTAACAGCTTTTAATCCCAGTATAAACCAGTCTGTAGCAGCTATTAATCCCAGTATAAACCAGTCTGTAACAGCTTTTAATCCCAGTATAAACCAGTCTGTAGCAGCTTTTAATCCCAGTATAAACCAGTCTGTAGCAGCTTTTAATCCCAGTATAAACCAGTCCACCTTGAGTCCTCATTCTGGTCCCACCGTCCCTTCAGGGTCTCAGATCGGCCCAGGCGGACTACAAAGCCGCCACCTACATGATCGTGTGCCAGCTGGCGGTGAAGGTGGTGATGGAGGCCAGTCTGGTGGACAGCCTCGCCATGCACGTCAGCAAGTCTCTACTCAAACAGCCCGTTTTGCTCAAAGAGGGTCTGGGCTGCCTCATTGTGCTGCTGCAGAACCAGAAGGAGGGAGCCGCCGGTCCCAGGTAGGTCCCAAGCTGGAGGGCTGTTCTGAGCATGCTCAGTGAAGGTGTGACATCTCACCTGTTGCCTTGTGTGTCCAGAGCTGCCGACCGCTTGTGCTCGATGGCAGCGCTGGTCTCCACTCTTCAAGTTATGGCGCTGACACATGATGTCAGTCCTCTTCTCCGGTACCTGCTGCCTCACCTGGTCCACACGATCTTTACCGGCAGCTCAGGTGAGTCCTGGACCGCCAGGATCCAGAACACGGTGCAGCTTCAAAAGTCAGGTCAGTTTACCTGTTGCTCTCTGTCACAGGTGAGGTGGAGATGGACCGGCTCGGCGTATTGGAGTCCATCCTGAAATCTGTGCCCCTAACCAAAGATCTGGACCGGACTGTGGCCCGGTAAGCCCATCTCCATCAGCACCACCTGGTTCTCATCAAAAAGAAAAGTTATAAACACCTAAACTTTGAATGGTCCAGCATGTCTTAGAGGACTCGTATTGGCGGACGAGTCGGAGTCTTAGGGGACGGGTTGGAGTCTTAGAGAACACGTTGGAGTCTCAAAGGACTCGTCGGAGTCCTAGAGAACTCGTCGGAGTCTCAGAGAACTCGTCGGAGTCTCAGAGAACTCGTCGGAGTCTCAAAGGACTCGTCAGTGTCCTAGAGAACTCGTTGGAGTCTCAGAGAACTCGTCAGAGTCTCAAAGGACTCGTCGGTGTCCTAGAGAACTCCTCGGAGTCTTAAAGGACTCGGGAGTCTCAAAGGACTCATCGGAGTCCTAGAGGACTCGTTGGAGTTCAACGTTGTGTTGTTTCTGCTGCAGGTTGCTGTTGGACGAGTATCTGAGTCAGACCGAGCGGTCCACTGAGGACATGTCCGCCCTGGACCAACACTTGCTGCCTCTGGTTCGGCTGTTTGAGTCCAGGTACGTCTGCTGAAGGTAAAACCTGAGCAAACGGATTTAAAAGAGTCCATGAAGTGGCCTTCAGTGCTGTCAGCGCTGGGCTGTGATTGGTCAGGACTGTGTTAACCTTGAGGTGAAGATCAGAAACCTCCAGGTTAATATTTTCCCTCCTGGCCCTCATCACGACCGCGGTGGATCATCAGCTGAGTTTCTCCTCCATCAGGTACTGTGGAGCTCTGGATGGCGTCCTCGCAGGTCATGTGATTGACATCAGCGACACGCAGCAGAAACGTCTGTTCCACCAGTTCCTGTCTCTGTCCATGAGCAGCGGAAAATACCAGGTTTCAGTTTTTGACGAGACGACTGCATAAACTCTGATGTTTGTAAACGAGTTTTTGTTTCATTCCGACGGTTTTTGTGTTTCTGTCGGCAGATTTTAGGCGACTCGGACACGTCGCTGCTGCTCAGTCTGAAACACCCGCAGCCTTTGGTCCGAGTGTCGGCTGTGGAGCGCCTGATGGGCATCATCTCCTCCGGACAGGTATAAGAACACACCTGTTTCTGCTCTGGTCCTGGTCCTGGTCCAACCGGACCCTGTGTGTGAGAGTTTCTGACCTTGTGTGTGTGTGTGTGTGTGTGTGTGTGTGTGTGTGTGTGTGTGTGTGTGTGTGTGTGTGTGTGTGTGTGTGTGTGTGTGTGTGTTTTTCCTGTGATCAGCTGCAGAGTTTGGATAAAACCTTCCTGAGAGACGCCGTCGCGGAGCGCCTACAGGACGACGTTCCGGATGTAGTCGCCGTCACGCTGAAGGTCCTGCAGGTCAGGGAGTTGATGATGTCACCACGTTACATCACACATGCAGACGCCGTGTTCACTCTGGCTGTTTTCTAGATGTTGTTGGACGTTTTGGACCCTGAGGACACTGTTTCATGTTTACTGTCTCTGCTGCACAGAAGGAGTCTGTCGGATGCCGAGCGCTGGTCAGTGAAGCACACACTGTAAGAATGGTGTGTTGCCTTCATGAACCCACAGTAACTCTGAGCTCTGTGTTGTCTCCTTCAGGCTGCCTGTTCTGACGGAGGCGGTGCCTTTACTGTCCGACCCCAGGCTGGGAAAGGGGGACACCGAGCTGCAGCAGAAAATGAGCTGGAAGCTGCTTCCCTTCCTGGTGATCACCTCGGCCCGGCTCGGCCTCGCCGGCGCTATCGCTCGGTCCCCCCTCCTCACCCAGAACCCGCTCACCCTGAACTGGGCTGAAGGTGACACCCAGCCATTTCCTGTCAGGTTAAAATCACGTTAGTAACCGGGAGTAAACCGGTCTGAACCTGTTTGTGGTGTCCATGCAGAGCTGGATGAGGTGATGCAGGGGAGCTCTGAAGCCGAAGTGGTTGGTTTGGCCAACCGGCACCTCGTGTCCACGCTGACCAGGAACCTGGCCAACATGGAACACCTCCCCAAACGAGATGCTGTGAGTTTTTATCAGTTTTCCTTCTCAGGAAAGTCGGACTTTGTTGATGTTTGTTGATTTTACATCCACAACTACAAAGATTCTCAAGCATCTCACAAATTTTCTGTTTTTAAGTCCTAAAACAGCTGGAAACGTAAATCTGTGGAAAACTGGTTCCGATCTTAACGCGTTGAACCTTTAGATGTGGGTCGGGGGGTTTTTGACTCAGAGGACACGAACCTGCTGGAATATTCCCGTTTTTTCCACCTGTTGCGTGAAGAGCGGTGCAGGTACTACGTTATGTTAGCAGGTCGAGTTTAACCTGAACTTCTAGTCAGATCACTTCCTCTGACGGATTCTGGGCTGGAGAACTTCTACAAATACAAAATATGCAGATAGAGCGGAAATAAATTCAGTGAAGAAGAACAGCTGAAACACCCAAGAAGAAGAGTCACTGCAGGAAAAGATAAAAAAGAAAAAAACAGGAATGATGTTTAAAACCATTAAAATATTTCTTTACGTCATCTTTGACTTTCAGACCATCCGTATCTCTTTAACTCATCGATTACCAGGAAAACCTGCTATAAAATCATGAAAAATCAAGATTTTTTACATTTTTTCTTTCATAAATCACTTAAACCATTTCAGACCTGCTCCAAATACCAAACATTTACTCATTTAAAAATGTTTAAACCTTTCAGTGCCACTTTATTTACTTAAAAACCCAACAAAATGAATTATTTAATAATAATAATAACACATTTTATTTAAAAGCGCCTTTCAAAACACCCAAGGACACTGTACAGAGGAACATTAAAATAGTTTAAAAACCACTATGTACAAAACAAACATTAAAACAGTTAAACACAATAATTGCAAAACTAAGCAGAATGGAGGACAACAGAAAGATGGAGAGTGACTCGATGACGTAGGACTGTCTGAACAAATGTGTTTTGAGTTGTGATTTGAAGAGAGGAAGAGAGTCTATGGTACGGATGTCAGGGGGAAGAGAGTTCCAGAGATGGGGAGCAGAGCGGCTGAATGCTTGGCTCCCCATGGTGACGAGACGGGCAGGTGGGAGAGGAAGCTGGAGAGAGGAGGAGGAGCGAAGTGAACGGACCGGAGTGGCAATGTGCAGGAGATCAGATATATATGGAGGGGCCAGATTGTGGAGTGCTTTGAATGTAATGAGGAGAGTTTTAAAGTTAATTCTTTGTTTTACGGGGAGCCAGTGAAGTTGTTGTAAGATGGGGGTGATGTGGTGGGTAGTAGGGGTCCGCGTAATGATGCTTGCTGCAGAGTTTTGGAGGAGCTGCAGTTTCTGGAGGGATTTATTGGGGAGACCAAAGAGAAGTGAGTTGCAGTCGTCAATCGGGGAGGTGATAAGACTGTGGACAAGGATGGCAGTGGTGTGGGGGGTGAGACAGGGACGGAGATGAGAAATGTTTCTCAAATGAAAATATGCAGACCGGGTGATACTGTTAATGTGGGAGTGAAAAGAGAGTGTGCTGTCAAGGACGACACCCAGACTCTTTAGCTGAGGGGAGGGAAAGACAGTTGAATTGTTTATGGAAATTGGATAACTGTTAGATTTGGAGAGAGTGGGGGGCGTGCCTACCAGTTGGACTTCTGTTTTAGAACTGTTGAGTTTGAGGAAGTTGGATGAAAACCAAGAATGAATTTGTTGTAAACAGGTGGTGAGGGAGGTTGGTGGAAGTGAAGAGGATGGTTTGGTAGCGAGGTAGAGCTGGGTGTCGTCCGCGTAACAATGAAAATTTATATTGTGTCTGCGAAGGATGTAACCAAGTGGAAGCATATAGATAATGAAAAGGAGGGGCCCCAGGACTGAGCCCTGGGGCACACCAGCAGAGACAGGAAAGAGTTTGATTCATGGGATTTTAGTCGGATGAATTGTGTGTGGCCAGAAAGGTCCGTATAATAAATATCAGGGGGATGGGTCTTTAGTGGATACGTCAGAGATTAACAGCAAAACTGATTGGATTGCATCAGTATTTATTATGTAGTATCAGAGACTCCCTCTGGTGACCTTCGTGGCCAAAATTGTCCCATTGACCTCCACTAAAACAACATATTTTATTCTCCCAGTCATTCCAGTTTAAAACATTTTTTCTGTAATGTTAGTGTTTCATTAGAAAGAAAAGTCGTGATATTTGACTTTTTTCCTGGATCCTACCAGGTGGAACTAGTTTCCCACTGTAGGCAGAGGCAGAAAATCCTGGTATTTTTGTCTGTTTTATTATGGAGTCGTGGGACCACCAGGGGCCACCACAGACCCATCCCACTGATTTCTTACATTTTGTTGTAATAAGTGATGCAATAGTTCAAATAATTAAACTGCATTTAAAGGGTTAAAATCCTGCAATTCATAAAAAGTTTTAACTAATATATAAATAAAATCCTAATTTAAAAAAAAAAAAAACTACTGATGATGATAATTTTATGAATGTTGATTGTGCGTGCGTGCGTGCGTGCATGTGCAGCTGGAAAAACTGGTTCTTCTGGTGGAGCAGCAGCAAGGGTCCAGTCTCAGAAGCCGGGCCTCCTTTGTGGTTCTGACCCAGACTCTGCTGCTGGGTCTGACCGAGCTGAGCGAGACCCAGCACCTGCTGACTGCTCAGAGGATCTACGCAGTGTTGGAGCCCCCCCTGCTGGAGATCAGCAGACACGACGACTCACAGGTGAGTTTCACCTGAGGTGGGAAATCCTCCAGCTCTGCTGTGCCTGACGCCAACCGGTGCATTCTGGGTAACGTAGGCAGCTTCCTCCTCAGTGTTGTTTCTCTTTGTGATGTAACAGGAAGCTGAGCATCCTGTCGTGTTGCCGTCCTCCTTCTCCGAGGCTCTGACTCTCTACCTAAGCAGCTGTGAGCAGCATCTGGACCAACAGCTGGACAGGGACTTCAGCTTTGTCCTCATGTGTCTTCTTAGAGACTTCATCTCCTCTCTCAGGTGTCACGACGCCTCCTTCAAAGGTAACGAGTCATCAGAGTGCGAAGTAGAATCTGGATGTGAGAGGTCTGATGTGATTGGTCACGTCTGTCCTCCAGGTGAGGCATGGTGGAACCCGGAGAGGCTGGACGCCAGCACCTGCTGCTACCTGGGACTGATCTGCCGCCTTTTCAGCGTCATCATCAGTGGCGCTGCTGAGGGTCCGACGGCCGGCAGCTTCAGGGAGCTGATGAAGCTGTTCGTTCAGGTGAGATGCCGTCATCTGGTCAGGCTTCATCGTCGTCAGCAGACAAACCTGACAGTCTCAGTCTCCTTCAGGTCCACCTGCCGGAGCCAATGGTGCTCTTCAAGTTCCTGTGCGTGCTGTGGGGATACAATGGTAACCATGGAGACCAGCTGGACGTGAAGGTGGGCGCTGTCCTGCAGACTCAGGCGCTCCACATGGGCCGAGCTCTGCTGAGCAGCCAACCTGCTGCAGTTCTGGACCAGCTGGCCGCCGCAGAGTCACCTGGTGAGTAAGGTGTTAAAATCCAGTTCCATCCTCTGACCCGGATCTGTGGTCCTGGTGAAAGAATGCTACGACTGACCATCGTTTTGATGGACAAGTTCTCCTCCAACATCGCCTCCATAGCCTCTGGAGTTCCACAAAGTTCAGTTCTGGGTCCATCATGTTTTCCGTTCTACATGCTTCCTTTAACTGGCATCGTTCAGTCTTTAAAGAGGTTTTTGATCGTTTCTATGCCGACGACATTCATCTGTCTCCTAAGCCTCATCAGCTGGACAGGTTGTTTAATTTGGACATTGTAGGATCATAACGGACTAGTTTCTTTTCACTTATGATGTTTCTTTGTAAGATCATGTGACTGGGTTTATATTAATATTCTATTTAGGGGTCGACTGTAAGGTAAAATAAACTTTACTGTGTTCAGACTGGTTTCCAGTCAGAGCTGCTCTGTGATGTTGACCCTCCACCTGTCTCATTTAGTTGTCCCGTCCCTGTTGTGCTGTCTCGGCGCTCCGGTTCGGGAGGTCCAGAAGGTGGCCCTAAGAGCCCTGCAGAGCCTATCAGGAACCAGCAGCTCTCCCTTCCAGCCAATCATAGAGAGGCTGCTGAAGACATCAGAGGAGATCATTGCAGACCCGTCGTACCTAAACACCGTGAGAACGTTTCCATGATTCCTGCCGCTGTAGATATCATACCGTCCAAAGCTGTGATCTTTAGCATGTGCCACCTCATCATCTTCTTCATGTTCTACCCCTTTTTCTCCTTATGTTTCCTCCTGATGTTCCTCCTCGTGTTTCCTCCTGATGTTCCTCCTTGTGTTTCCTCCTCGTGTTTCCTCCTGATGTTCCTCCTTATGTTCCTCCTTGTGTTTCCTCCTGATGTTCCTCCTCGTGTTTCCTCCTGATGTTTCCTCCTGATGTTTCCTCCTTATGTTCCTCCTCGTGTTTCCTCCTGATGTTTCCTCCTGATGTTCCTCCTTATGTTCCTCCTCGTGTTTCCTCCTGATGTTCCTCCTCGTGTTTCCTCCTGATGTTCCTCCTTGTGTTTCCTCCTGATGTTTCCTCCTTATGTTCCTCCTTGTGTTTCCTCCTGATGTTCCTCCTTGTGTTTCCTCCTGATGTTCCTCCTTATGTTCCTCCTCGTGTTTCCTCCTGATGTTCCTCCTTGTGTTTCCTCCTGATGTTTCCTCCTTATGTTCCTCCTCGTGTTTCCTCCTGATGTTCCTCCTCGTGTTTCCTCCTGATGTTCCTCCTTGTGTTTCCTCCTGATGTTTCCTCCTTATGTTCCTCCTTGTGTTTCCTCCTGATGTTCCTCCTTGTGTTTCCTCCTGATGTTCCTCCTTATGTTCCTCCTCGTGTTTCCTCCTGATGTTCCTCCTTGTGTTTCCTCCTGATGTTTCCTCCTTATGTTCCTCCTTGTGTTTCCTCCTTATGTTCCTCCTCGTGTTTCCTCCTGATGTTTCCTCCTTATGTTCCTCCTCATGTTTCCTCCTGATGTTCCTCCTCGTGTTTCCTCCTGATGTTTCCTCCTCGTGTTTCCTCCTGATGTTTCCTCCTGATGTTTCCTCCTTATGTTCCTCCTTGTGTTTCCTCCTCGTGTTTCCTCCTGATGTTTCCTCCTTATGTTCCTCCTTGTGTTTCCTCCTGATGTTCCTCCTCGTGTTTCCTCCTGATGTTTCCTCCTTATGTTCCTCCTCGTGTTTCCTCCTGATGTTTCCTCCTAATGTTCCTCCTTGTGTTTCCTCCTCGTGTTTCCTCCTGATGTTTCCTCCTTATGTTCCTCCTCGTGTTTCCTCCTGATGTTCCTCCTCGTGTTTCCTCCTGATGTTCCTCCTTGTGTTTCCTCCTGATGTTTCCTCCTGATGTTCCTCCTTATGTTCCTCCTCGTGTTTCCTCCTGATGTTCCTCCTCGTGTTTCCTCCTGATGTTTCCTCCTGATGTTTCCTCCTTATGTTCCTCCTCGTGTTTCCTCCTGATGTTTCCTCCTGATGTTCCTCCTTATGTTCCTCCTCGTGTTTCCTCCTGATGTTCCTCCTCGTGTTTCCTCCTGATGTTCCTCCTTGTGTTTCCTCCTGATGTTTCCTCCTTATGTTCCTCCTTGTGTTTCCTCCTGATGTTCCTCCTTGTGTTTCCTCCTGATGTTCCTCCTTATGTTCCTCCTCGTGTTTCCTCCTGATGTTCCTCCTTGTGTTTCCTCCTGATGTTTCCTCCTTATGTTCCTCCTTGTGTTTCCTCCTGATGTTTCCTCCTTATGTTCCTCCTCGTGTTTCCTCCTGATGTTTCCTCCTTATGTTCCTCCTCATGTTTCCTCCTGATGTTCCTCCTCGTGTTTCCTCCTGATGTTTCCTCCTCGTGTTTCCTCCTGATGTTTCCTCCTGATGTTTCCTCCTTATGTTCCTCCTTGTGTTTCCTCCTCGTGTTTCCTCCTGATGTTTCCTCCTTATGTTCCTCCTTGTGTTTCCTCCTGATGTTCCTCCTCGTGTTTCCTCCTGATGTTTCCTCCTTATGTTCCTCCTCGTGTTTCCTCCTGATGTTTCCTCCTAATGTTCCTCCTTGTGTTTCCTCCTCGTGTTTCCTCCTGATGTTTCCTCCTTATGTTCCTCCTCGTGTTTCCTCCTGATGTTCCTCCTCGTGTTTCCTCCTGATGTTCCTCCTTGTGTTTCCTCCTGATGTTTCCTCCTGATGTTCCTCCTTATGTTCCTCCTCGTGTTTCCTCCTGATGTTCCTCCTCGTGTTTCCTCCTGATGTTCCTCCTTGTGTTTCCTCCTGATGTTTCCTCCTGATGTTCCTCCTTATGTTCCTCCTCGTGTTTCCTCCTGATGTTCCTCCTTGTGTTTCCTCCTGATGTTTCCTCCTTATGTTCCTCCTTGTGTTTCCTCCTGATGTTTCCTCCTTATGTTCCTCCTCGTGTTTCCTCCTGATGTTTCCTCCTTATGTTCCTCCTCGTGTTTCCTCCTGATGTTCCTCCTTATGTTCCTCCTCGTGTTTCCTCCTGATGTTTCCTCCTTATGTTCCTCCTTGTGTTTCCTCCTGATGTTTCCTCCTTATGTTCCTCCTCGTGTTTCCTCCTGATGTTTCCTCCTTATGTTCCTCCTCGTGTTTCCTCCTGATGTTCCTCCTTATGTTCCTCCTCGTGTTTCCTCCTGATGTTTCCTCCTTATGTTCCTCTTTATGTTCCTCCTCGTGTTTCCTCCTGATGTTTCCTCCTTATGTTCCTCCTCGTGTTTCCTCCTGATGTTCCTCCTTATGTTCCTCCTCGTGTTTCCTCCTTATGTTTCCTCCTTGTGTTTCCTCCTGATGTTTCCTCCTGATGTTCCTCCTTATGTTCCTCCTCATGTTTCCTCCTGATGTTTCCTCCTTATGTTCCTCCTCGTGTTTCCTCCTGATGTTTCCTCCTGATGTTTCCTCCTTATGTTCCTCCTCGTGTTTCCTCCTGATGTTCCTCCTTATGTTCCTCCTTGTGTTTCCTCCTGATGTTTCCTCCTGATGTTCCTCCTCGTGTTTCCTCCTGATGTTCCTCCTTATGTTCCTCCTCGTGTTTCCTCCTCGTGTTTCCTCCTTATGTTTCCTCCTTATGTTCCTCCTCGTGTTTCCTCCTGATGTTCCTCCTTATGTTCCTCCTCGTGTTTCCTCCTTATGTTTCCTCCTTGTGTTTCCTCCTGATGTTTCCTCCTGATGTTCCTCCTTATGTTCCTCCTCGTGTTTCCTCCTGATGTTTCCTCCTGATGTTCCTCCTTATGTTCCTCCTCGTGTTTCCTCCTGATGTTTCCTCCTGATGTTTCCTCCTTATGTTCCTCCTCGTGTTTCCTCCTGATGTTCCTCCTTATGTTCCTCCTCGTGTTTCCTCCTCGTGTTTCCTCCTTATGTTTCCTCCTTATGTTCCTCCTCGTGTTTCCTCCTGATGTTCCTCCTTATGTTCCTCCTCGTGTTTCCTCCTTATGTTTCCTCCTTGTGTTTCCTCCTGATGTTTCCTCCTGATGTTCCTCCTTATGTTCCTCCTCGTGTTTCCTCCTGATGTTTCCTCCTTATGTTCCTCTTTATGTTCCTCCTCGTGTTTCCTCCTGATGTTTCCTCCTTATGTTCCTCCTCGTGTTTCCTCCTGATGTTCCTCCTTATGTTCCTCCTCGTGTTTCCTCCTTATGTTTCCTCCTTGTGTTTCCTCCTGATGTTTCCTCCTGATGTTCCTCCTTATGTTCCTCATGTTTCCTCCTGATGTTTCCTCCTTATGTTCCTCCTCGTGTTTCCTCCTCGTGTTTCCTCCTGATGTTTCCTCCTTATGTTCCTCCTCGTGTTTCCTCCTGATGTTCCTCCTTATGTTCCTCCTTGTGTTTCCTCCTGATGTTTCCTCCTGATGTTTCCTCCTTATGTTCCTCCTCGTGTTTCCTCCTGATGTTCCTCCTTGTGTTCCTCCTCGTGTTTCCTCCTCGTGTTTCCTCCTTATGTTTCCTCCTTATGTTCCTCCTCGTGTTTCCTCCTGATGTTCCTCCTTATGTTCCTCCTCGTGTTTCCTCCTTATGTTTCCTCCTTGTGTTTCCTCCTGATGTTTCCTCCTGATGTTCCTCCTTATGTTCCTCCTCGTGTTTCCTCCTGATGTTTCCTCCTGATGTTCCTCCTTATGTTCCTCCTCGTGTTTCCTCCTGATGTTTCCTCCTGATGTTTCCTCCTTATGTTCGTCCTCGTGTTTCCTCCTGATGTTCCTCCTTATGTTCCTCCTCGTGTTTCCTCCTCGTGTTTCCTCCTTATGTTTCCTCCTTATGTTCCTCCTCGTGTTTCCTCCTGATGTTCCTCCTTATGTTCCTCCTCGTGTTTCCTCCTTATGTTTCCTCCTTGTGTTTCCTCCTGATGTTTCCTCCTGATGTTCCTCCTTATGTTCCTCCTCGTGTTTCCTCCTGATGTTTCCTCCTGATGTTCCTCCTTATGTTCCTCCTCGTGTTTCCTCCTGATGTTTCCTCCTGATGTTCCTCCTCGTGTTTCCTCCACGTTTCCTCTTGATGTTTCATGATGTTCCTCCTGATGTTTCATGATGTTTCCTCCTTATGTTCCTCCTCGTGTTTCCTCCTTATGTTTCCTCCTTATGTTCCTCCTCGTGTTTCCTCCTGATGTTTCCTCCTTATGTTCCTCCTCGTGTTTCCTCCACGTTTCCTCTTGATGTTTCATGATGTTTCCTCCTGATGTTTCATGATGTTTCCTCCTTATGTTCCTCCTCGTGTTTCCTCCTGATGTTTCCTCCTTATGTTCCTCATGTTTCCTCCTGATGTTCCTCCTCGTGTTTCGTCCTGATGTTTCCTCCTCGTGTTTCCTCCTGATGTTTCCTCCTGATGTTTCCTCCTTATGTTCCTCCTTGTGTTTCCTCCTCGTGTTTCCTCCTTATGTTCCTCCTTGTGTTTCCTCCTGATGTTCCTCCTCGTGTTTCCTCCTGATGTTTCCTCCTTATGTTCCTCCTCGTGTTTCCTCCTGATGTTTCCTCCTGATGTTCCTCCTTGTGTTTCCTCCTCGTGTTTCCTCCTGATGTTTCCTCCTTATGTTCCTCCTCGTGTTTCCTCCTGATGTTCCTCCTCGTGTTTCCTCCTGATGTTCCTCCTTGTGTTTCCTCCTGATGTTTCCTCCTGATGTTCCTCCTTATGTTCCTCCTCGTGTTCCTCCTGATGTTTCCTCCTTATGTTCCTCCTCGTGTTTCCTCCTGATGTTCCTCGTTATGTTCCTCCTCGTGTTTCCTCCTTATGTTTCCTCCTTGTGTTTCCTCCTGATGTTTCCTCCTGATGTTCCTCCTTATGTTCCTCCTCGTGTTTCCTCCTGATGTTTCCTCCTGATGTTTCCTCCTTATGTTCCTCCTCGTGTTTCCTCCTGATGTTTCCTCCTTATGTTCCTCCTCGTGTTTCCTCCTGATGTTTCCTCCTGATGTTTCCTCCTTATGTTCCTCCTCGTGTTTCCTCCTGATGTTTCCTCCTTATGTTCCTCCTCGTGTTTCCTCCTGATGTTCCTCCTTGTGTTTCCTCCTGATGTTTCCTCCTGATGTTTCCTCCTTATGTTCCTCCTCGTGTTTCCTCCTGATGTTCCTCCTTATGTTCCTCCTCGTGTTTCCTCCTCGTGTTTCCTCCTTATGTTTCCTCCTTATGTTCCTCCTCGTGTTTCCTCCTGATGTTCCTCCTTATGTTCCTCCTCGTGTTTCCTCCTTATGTTTCCTCCTTGTGTTTCCTCCTGATGTTTCCTCCTGATGTTCCTCCTTATGTTCCTCCTCGTGTTTCCTCCTGATGTTTCCTCCTGATGTTCCTCCTTATGTTCCTCCTCGTGTTTCCTCCTGATGTTTCCTCCTTATGTTCCTCCTCGTGTTTCCTCCTGATGTTTCCTCCTTATGTTCCTCCTCGTGTTTCCTCCTGATGTTCCTCCTTATGTTCCTCCTCGTGTTTCCTCCTGATGTTTCCTCCTTATGTTCCTCCTTGTGTTTCCTCCTGATGTTTCCTCCTTATGTTCCTCCTCGTGTTTCCTCCTGATGTTTCCTCCTTATGTTCCTCCTCGTGTTTCCTCCTGATGTTCCTCCTTATGTTCCTCCTCGTGTTTCCTCCTGATGTTTCCTCCTTATGTTCCTCCTTATGTTCCTCCTCGTGTTTCCTCCTGATGTTTCCTCCTTATGTTCCTCCTCGTGTTTCCTCCTGATGTTCCTCGTTATGTTCCTCCTCGTGTTTCCTCCTTATGTTTCCTCCTTGTGTTTCCTCCTGATGTTTCCTCCTGATGTTCCTCCTTATGTTCCTCCTCGTGTTTCCTCCTGATGTTTCCTCCTGATGTTTCCTCCTTATGTTCCTCCTCGTGTTTCCTCCTGATGTTTCCTCCTTATGTTCCTCCTCGTGTTTCCTCCTGATGTTTCCTCCTGATGTTTCCTCCTTATGTTCCTCCTCGTGTTTCCTCCTGATGTTTCCTCCTTATGTTCCTCCTCGTGTTTCCTCCTGATGTTCCTCCTTATGTTCCTCCTTGTGTTTCCTCCTGATGTTTCCTCCTGATGTTTCCTCCTTATGTTCCTCCTCGTGTTTCCTCCTGATGTTCCTCCTTATGTTCCTCCTCGTGTTTCCTCCTCGTGTTTCCTCCTTATGTTTCCTCCTTATGTTCCTCCTCGTGTTTCCTCCTGATGTTCCTCCTTATGTTCCTCCTCGTGTTTCCTCCTTATGTTTCCTCCTTGTGTTTCCTCCTGATGTTTCCTCCTGATGTTCCTCCTTATGTTCCTCCTCGTGTTTCCTCCTGATGTTTCCTCCTGATGTTCCTCCTTATGTTCCTCCTCGTGTTTCCTCCTGATGTTTCCTCCTTATGTTCCTCCTCGTGTTTCCTCCTGATGTTCCTCCTTATGTTCCTCCTCGTGTTTCCTCCTCGTGTTTCCTCCTTATGTTTCCTCCTTATGTTCCTCCTCGTGTTTCCTCCTGATGTTCCTCCTTGTGTTTCCTCCTGATGTTTCCTCCTGATGTTCCTCCTTATGTTCCTCCTCGTGTTTCCTCCTGATGTTCCTCCTTGTGTTTCCTCCTGATGTTTCCTCCTTATGTTCCTCCTTGTGTTTCCTCCTGATGTTCCTCCTTGTGTTTCCTCCTGATGTTCCTCCTTATGTTCCTCCTCGTGTTTCCTCCTGATGTTCCTCCTCGTGTTTCCTCCTGATGTTTCCTCCTTATGTTCCTCCTCGTGTTTCCGCCTGATGTTCCTCCTTATGTTCCTCCTCGTGTTTCCTCCTTATGTTTCCTCCTTATGTTCCTCCTTGTGTTTCCTCCTGATGTTTCCTCCTTATGTTCCTCCTCGTGTTTCCTCCTGATGTTTCCTCCTTATGTTCCTCCTCGTGTTTCCTCCTGATGTTCCTCCTTATGTTCCTCCTCGTGTTTCCTCCTGATGTTTCCTCCTTATGTTCCTCCTTATGTTCCTCCTCGTGTTTCCTCCTGATGTTTCCTCCTTATGTTCCTCCTCGTGTTTCCTCCTGATGTTCCTCCTTATGTTCCTCCTCGTGTTTCCTCCTTATGTTTCCTCCTTGTGTTTCCTCCTGATGTTTCCTCCTGATGTTCCTCCTTATGTTCCTCCTCGTGTTTCCTCCTGATGTTTCCTCCTGATGTTTCCTCCTTATGTTCCTCCTCGTGTTTCCTCCTGATGTTTCCTCCTTATGTTCCTCCTCGTGTTTCCTCCTGATGTTTCCTCCTGATGTTTCCTCCTTATGTTCCTCCTCGTGTTTCCTCCTGATGTTTCCTCCTTATGTTCCTCCTCGTGTTTCCTCCTGATGTTCCTCCTTATGTTCCTCCTTGTGTTTCCTCCTGATGTTTCCTCCTGATGTTTCCTCCTTATGTTCCTCCTCGTGTTTCCTCCTGATGTTCCTCCTTATGTTCCTCCTCGTGTTTCCTCCTCGTGTTTCCTCCTTATGTTTCCTCCTTATGTTCCTCCTCGTGTTTCCTCCTGATGTTCCTCCTTATGTTCCTCCTCGTGTTTCCTCCTTATGTTTCCTCCTTGTGTTTCCTCCTGATGTTTCCTCCTGATGTTCCTCCTTATGTTCCTCCTCGTGTTTCCTCCTGATGTTTCCTCCTGATGTTCCTCCTTATGTTCCTCCTCGTGTTTCCTCCTGATGTTTCCTCCTGATGTTCCTCCTCGTGTTTCCTCCACGTTTCCTCTTGATGTTTCATGATGTTTCCTCCTGATGTTTCATGATGTTTCCTCCTTATGTTCCTCCTCGTGTTTCCTCCTTATGTTTCCTCCTTATGTTCCTCCTCGTGTTTCCTCCTGATGTTTCCTCCTGATGTTCCTCCTCGTGTTTCCTCCACGTTTCCTCTTGATGTTTCATGATGTTTCCTCCTGATGTTTCATGATGTTTCCTCCTTATGTTCCTCCTCGTGTTTCCTCCTGATGTTTCCTCCTGATGTTCCTCCTCGTGTTTCCTCCACGTTTCCTCTTGATGTTTCATGATGTTTCCTCCTGATGTTCTCCGTGTGGACCTGCAGGCGCTGGGCGTTCTCCATGACGAGTGTTGGTCCAGTAAAGCGAAGCCGCATCAGAAGAAGCTCCAGTCGTCGCTGCAGCAGCTGCTTCAGAGCGTCCAGACGCCATCTTGCCCGTCCTACAGCGCCGCCGCTTTGCTGAGGACGCTGAGCCTCGTCATCGGAGAGGTGGGAGCTTTTCTTCTGATCCAGAGTCAGAAGAAGATAGAAAACTTATTGGTCAGGTTCGGATCAGAACCAGAACCTGACTTCACTGTCATCTCCTCCCAGTCTGTCCTCT
This sequence comes from Melanotaenia boesemani, assembly GCF_017639745.1. NCBI lineage: Eukaryota > Metazoa > Chordata > Actinopteri > Atheriniformes > Melanotaeniidae > Melanotaenia > Melanotaenia boesemani. Next base: position 1,219,548 of record NC_055702.1, read on the forward strand.
CCACCCTGCTTCCTGTCCTGGACCGGCTCCTGGAGCAGGAAGGCCCCGACACCCCCTCCCTGCTGCAGGACGAGACCCAGCTCCTACTGCTGGTCCTGGGGAAGTTCAACGAGGCTTCGGCCCCCCTGCTGGCCCGAGACCAGAACTGTCTGGACCTGTTCATCCGAGCTTTGAGGACGCCCAGATGTCAGACCTTTGCTCTGGAGCAGGTTCGGTCCCCAAACCTTCTTTCTTTCTGGTCTCAGAGTCAACCGAACTGGATCAGTTCTGACTCAGTTTCTAGAAAAATGTTTTAAAATTAACTCTGCCAGGAAACCAGAACCAGAACATTTATCTCATATTTGCTTATATCTGTTTTTTGATGAGTTAGTGACTGTCTGCCTGGTTCTGGTTCTGACATAATTCTGGTTCTCTGTTCAGCCTCACTAGAAAAAAAACTTCGTTTCAGCCAGAAACACCAAGGACATAAAAACCAGTCTGATAAAAATGATGTTTCCTGTCAAGCGGATCTTTTGACATCAGGAATGATTCCCATCCAGCTGAAGCAGAACTGACCTGTTTGTCCAGATTTCCTCAGATGTGTGTTTAGGGTGAGGATGAGGAGGCCTGGTGTTACCGTCTGGTCTTCATCTTCTCTGCAGATCACCAAGTCCTTCTTCTCGGCTCTCGGAGACGAGAAGGTGCAACAGAAGCTGCTGTCAGTGATGTTCGACCTGCTGGTGGAGAGTAGGAGTCCGACCGTGGCCAGCTCCATCAGCAGTGTCTTTAAATCTGTAAGAAAAAGTCTGACTTAAAGTCCTGAACCGTCAGGAGCCAGAAGAACCTTCTGATCCTGATGCAGAGCCCTGCTTCTGTCCAGGCTTCTGTTGGGTGTCACCAGGCTGATGTGGAGCTTTTCTTGTCTTCACAGATCTCTGTTGATGCTCAGCTGGTGGCCAGCGAGCTCGCTCCTCCAGAGAAAGCTGCGCTCGGAGTGACGGTGCAACAAACCCGCAGGAGGAAGATGACTCTCAGGTTTGTGTTTGGAGGTTTTTTTTTAGCCTCAAACATCTCGTTTCGGCAACCCGACCATCTCAGGACCTCTCAGAAGCTTTTTTAAACACATTTAAACATTGTAAATTCATCCTTTAAAGATCTGGATCAAGGTCCAGATTACAGACTGCAAAGCAAAGTGCATTGTGGGTAAACACAATGCACATAAACATAACTGTAAAAGTTCAACCCCCAGGATCTGATGCAGCTCCATGTTTTACTCTGATGGAAACACACGTCCTGCATTAAGCAACAGATGAAGCAGTTTTCTTCTTCGTTGGTCGTCTCGTCTTCTCCTTCCGTGGTTCTTGGTGCAGCGCCGCCTCTGGTGAGGAGTGGAAAACGTTATTTAAAAGGTCCAGTTGTTTTAGTCGTGAACTCAGACGAATGCTGAACCTCCCAAATGAGTCTAGCAGACTGTCCAGGTGTGAATTCACCTTAACGTACTTAGATTTAGATGTTGTAATTTATTTTGTAGTTTTTCTTATTGTGATGTTTATCTGTATCCTTTCTTTATATGAAGCGACCGTGGGCACACACTTTCCTCCGGGATTAATAACGTATTCTGGCTCTGATTTCTCCACAGTTCTCTGATGTCTTAGCGTTAGCTGCTAATGTGGAAGCTAACGCTAACGACCGGATGTTTAGCAAATTAAAAGCAAGTGATATTACTACAGTAATCTGATTACTACAGTAATCTGATTACTTCCAGGTATCTGATTTCGGTGGTCCTGTAATAAGGCCGTTAAAAGATGTTTAGACTGATCAGGGCCACAGGGTTCTGCATGAAGCTGGTGGAAAATGAAAATTTGTTTCCAGCTGATTTAAAACAAGAAGCAATTTCCCTTCGGGGATAAATAAAGTTGTCTGTCTGTCTGTCTGTCTAAAAACTCCTGACGGGTCCTGATTCTGATCGGTGCTGCTGGTTCGGTGTCAGGCTGAAGATCTGCAGCTGCTGATGACATAAATCTGCTTCTATGATCAGGAAGCCTCCAGACAACAGCGATGTGGGTCCAGAAGGTGGCGCTGTGTCGTGGCAGAGGGTCACTCTGGTCCTGGAGCTGCTGCAGCAGAAGAAGAAATTAAAACAAGCCCAGATGTTGGTTCCGGTACTGTACGCTCTGCTCGCCAGGTAACAGCAGAAGAACGCCGGCTTCCTGCAGACGCTCAGTCCTCGGCTGGTTCTCATGTTGTTTTTCTGCTCAGGAGTCTGGAGGCGGGTCCAGCTGACCACACCAACATGGAGTACACCAAACAGCTGCTGCTCAGCTGTCTGCTCAACGTCTGCAACAAGCTGTCACCTGACGGCGGCCGCGTGGCTGCAGGTGAGTCTGTAGACGGATGAGTTCAGGAGAAATCTGAACATACGGATTGATTAGTCTGATATTACAAGTCAGAGTATTCCAACCCGGTCTGTCTCAATCTGCTTTCTTCTGTCCTTCCAGACGTCCTGGACGAAGACAAGTTCAGCGTGGAGTTGGTGGTCCAGTGCATCCGAGCGTCTGACATGCCGCAGACTCACCACCACGCCCTGCTGCTGCTCGGCACAGTTGCCACTATTTTCCCTGTGAGGCTCCACCCCTTTTCTTTCATTGGTCATTAGGTACATTAGACCCCCTGATAACGGTGTCTTCTCCTGCAGGACAAAGTCCTCCACAACATCATGCCCATCTTCACCTTCATGGGAGCCAACATCATGCGTCTGGACGACGCTTACAGCTTCAGAGTGATCGATAAGACGGTGCAGATGGTCATACCGGCGCTCATCAGGGTGAGACGTCTGCCCAGGTACGAGCAGCTTCACGCATCATCCTCCAGCCTCACCTGCCTTTCCTCCTCTTCCTCGCAGGCCCACCAGCGTTCTGACGGCACCTCTTCTTCCCACATGGTTGCCATGGTGACGAGGGTCATGCATGTGTTTGCTGACGCGCTGCCTCACATGCCCGAGCACCGGCGGCTGCCCGTCCTCAGCCAGCTGGTGACCACGCTAGGCCCCGCCCACTTCCTGTGGGTCCTGATGCTGCTGCTGTTCAAGCTGCACGTCACTAAGACCGCCGGCCTCGTCAGCGAGAGGGTGACCCCCGTTTCTTCTCTGCATTTGAGACACTTATGCGTCTCCGATTCCTGACTGACATGTATTCTGTGCAGGATGCAGCTCTGGACAGAGACGTGGACTTCTGGATATCTCTGAGCTGCCAGTTCGACGTGAGCGACCAGCTGACTTCCCTCGTAAACATCCTGAACTTCCTGCTGCAGCTGCCGGACGACAAAGATGACGGTGAGACCCCCAGACAGAGGCAGAAGTTCGGTTTTGGTTCTGTTAAAACCTGTTTCCACCAAGCGGGACCCGCTCCATGTTTAAAGCCACATGCCAAGAAGAAAGAACACGGACTGGTGGAAGTTCTCCGTTCTCCTCCTTTGTTTCTGGGTTGCAAGGAAGGCGTCATGTCGCTATGATGTCACAATACCAGAAACAGGAAGTTTACCAGGCCACGGTTGCTGTGGAAACAACAGAAATCGGGGTTTACCATCCAGAAACAGACCCCTTGATGGAAACTGAGCTTAGTATCCCAGAACTGGTGGGAGTCTTCAGTACTGAGCTGGTGAGGCGGGAACTCCTTTGTATCAGCTGGTAACTACAGATCTACATGTGGAGTTCCTCAAGGCTCCATGTTGGGCCTCCTGTTGGTCATCATTTCCCACCAGCTCAGGTCACAGAACCAAACCAAACATCTGATCATAATTATGCTGACGACACGCCGCTCTACCGCTGAAACTAAATAGAATATTAGAATATTTCAGTAATTCAAGGTTAAAACGTAAACTAATCTACAGACTCGTTACATGCAAAGTGAGACATTTCAAGCTTTCATTTGTTTACAGCCGATGATTAAAAACATTAAGTAAAAAAACAGAATACTGGATCCAGGAATGTGACCACGTCAGAGTCCAGTCCTGCATATGAACCCAGGTCTTGGTCCAGTCCTGCATATGAACCCAGGTCTTGGTCTAGTCCTTCTGCATGGACTCCTGCCTCCATGCAGCATGGATGTTACCAGCCTGTGGTCCTGCTGGGTGGAATGAAGACCAGGATGCTTCAGGCCTTCAGCTCTTCTGCATCGCGCCGTCTCATGTGTCTCATCTCCCTCTCAGCTTCTTCTCGATGAGCTTTGATGCAGCACTTTGATCATCCAGCTTCTTCTGCAGTCGCCTGCTGAGGCTTTTCCTCCTGGTGGAGGGAGGTGATGGTTTCTGTCCAGCTGTCAGGTCAGCAGCCTTCCCCATGATGCTGGACTCTACTGGAACAGACTGAGACCATCTAGATGCTCAGGAGGCCTCTGCTGGTGTTTGAATTAATCAGCTGATTAAAGTTTGGCTCTCAGAGGCTCCAGCATTCAACCTTTTCACACTTTTCTAATTTTCTGAGCTGTAGATCGTTTTCATCAGCTGGAAGTTATAATCAGCATCATGATGATGAAAATGCTTGAAATATGTCACTTTGCACATAAACAACTGAGATAAATGAAGTTTTGCATGATATTGTAATTTTTTGAGTTTGAACTGTCTCACCAGGGAGCTCCAGTCACAAAGCTTCAAACATGAGTCCAAAGATTAGTGTTCAGCTTCAGTCACCAACTTTAAAACTAACAGATCAATCCAGAAATCTCGGGTCGTTTAGCTCAATGTTTTGTCCTCTGCAGCTGCAGCGAAGTGTCCCATCGGCCGACAAACCGCCAAGAAGAAGGAGGAGGAAGAGGAGAAAGTGGAGGAGCTGATCTTCAGCGTGAAGGCTCACAGCGGCAAAGAGCTGAGACACTTCAAGTTCCTGTCGGTGTCGTTCATGGCTCAGCTGCTCGGCTCCTCCAGCTTCATCCAGAAGGTGGGAGTCAAGCGGTCCGATCAGGGCGGATGAAGCAGCTGAGTTCATGTAGATGATGCTGAACGTTGTGTTTCAGATGGTGGACGGAGGCGAGGACGTGGACGCATCTCTACAGCCACTGCAGCAGAGGTGAGTCATGATGAGACGTCGGCTGGAAAATGACGTGAACAAAGACTCAGAGTGTTTGTGTTTCAGGCTGCTGGAGGAGATCCTGCGCTACATCCACAGCGTGGCTCGATGTGCAGAGGAGAACGCCGACAAACCCACCGCCAAGTTCTGGAGGGTTCTGCTGAATAAGGCCTACGATGTCCTGGATAAGGTCGGTCAGAGGAACCCGTCCAAAAGACGTCCAAGGGTTCAGAACGTCCTCTGTGTCTCACCTGTCTTCTCTGCTGTCCAGGTAAACGCCTTGATGCCCACAGACACCTTCATCACCGTGATGAGGGGGCTGATGGGAAATCAGCTGGCTTCAGTGAGGAGGAAGGCCATGGAGCTGCTGAACAACAAGCTGCAGCACCGGACGCAGTGGGACCAGCAGCAGGTAGCACCGCGTCACCACGTCATCATTTCATCGTGTCACGGTCACCGCGTCACGGTCACCACGTCACCACGTCACCGCGTCACGGCCACCACGTCATCATTTCATCACGTCACGGTCACCACGTCATCATGTCACCACGTCATCATTTCATCGGGTCACGGTCACCGCGTCACGGTCACCGCGTCACGGTCACCGCGTCATCATGTCACCACGTCATCATGTCACCCCGTCACGGTCACCTCGTCACGGTCACCGCGTCACGGTCACCACGTCACCGCGTCACGGCCACCACGTCATCATTTCATCACGTCACGGTCACCACGTCATCATGTCACCACGTCATCATGTCACCACGTCATCATTTCATCGGGTCACGGTCACCGCGTCACGGTCACCGCGTCACGGTCACCACGTCATCATGTCACCACGTCATCATGTCACCACGTCACGGTCACCTCGTCACGGTCACCGCGTCACGGTCACCGCGTCACGGTCACCACGTCATCATGTCACCACGTCACGGTCACCTCGTCACGGTCACCACGTCATCATGTCATCATGTCACCACGTCACGGTCACCGTGTCACGGTCACCACGTCATCATGTCATCATGTCACCACGTCACGGTCACCGCGTCACGGTCACCACGTCATCATGTCATCATGTCACCACGTCACAGTCACCGCGTCACGGTCACCACGTCATCATGTCATCACGTCACGGTCACCGCGTCACGGTCACCACGTCATCATGTCACCACGTCACGGTCACTTCGTCACGGTCACCGCGTCACGGTCACCACGTCATCATGTCATCATGTCACCACGTCACGGTCACCGCGTCACGGTCACCACGTCATCATGTCATCACGTCACGGTCACCGCGTCACGGTCACCACGTCATCATGTCATCATGTCACCACGTCACGGTCACCTCGTCACGGTCACCACGTCATCATGTCATCATGTCACCACGTCACGGTCACCGTGTCACGGTCACCACGTCATCATGTCATCATGTCACCACGTCACGGTCACCGCGTCACGGTCACCACGTCATCATGTCATCATGTCACCACGTCACGGTCACCGCGTCACGGTCACCACGTCATCATGTCATCACGTCACGGTCACCGCGTCACGGTCACCACGTCATCATGTCACCACGTCACGGTCACCACGTCACGGTCACTTCGTCACGGTCACCGCGTCACGGTCACCACGTCATCATGTCATCATGTCACTTCGTCACGGTCACCGCGTCACGGTCACCACGTCATCATGTCATCATGTCACCACGTCACGGTCACCGTGTCACGGTCACCACGTCATCATGTCATCATGTCACCACGTCACGGTCACCGCGTCACGGTCACCACGTCATCATGTCATCATGTCACCACGTCACGGTCACCGCGTCACGGTCACCACGTCATCATGTCATCACGTCACGGTCACCGCGTCACGGTCACCACGTCATCATGTCACCACGTCACGGTCACCACGTCACGGTCACTTCGTCACGGTCACCGCGTCACGGTCACCACGTCATCATGTCATCATGTCACTTCGTCACGGTCACCGCGTCACGGTCACCACGTCATCATGTCATCATGTCACCACGTCACGGTCACCGCGTCACGGTCACCACGTCATCATGTCACCACGTCACGGTCACCACGTCACGGTCACTTCGTCACGGTCACCACGTCATCATGTCACCGCGTCACGGTCACTTCGTCACGGTCACCGCGTCACGGTCACCACGTCACAGTCACCACGTCATCATGTCACCTCGTCACAGTCACCTCGTCATCATGTCACCACGTCACCACGTCACGGTCACCGCATCACAGCGTCACGGTCACCACGTCACCCAGACATAAATATTAAAAACTCAGCTCCAGTAACGTCTGGAAAATGCTTTAATCTCATTTCCGTTTAAAACCAGCTGTTCGTTGAGAAGACGGAAACGCGCTTTCACCTCCATTTCCAATAACCAGAAAAGTCTCTAGACGTGTCACCAGACGGGAAACCTGGCTAAATGTAGCGCTAACATAGCTAAACTAGCATCACTGGTTTAGCTGAACTCTGACGTGCGTCAGTTTAATCGGTCTACCAGAAACTGTGCACTGACAAATGTTCCATGTGGATTAAAACTGCAATTTAAATGTGTTGTTTTAACACGTTTTTTCTTAATGAATTCATCGTAATTAACGTATTAAAGTCCCACTCTTAGTTAAAATATAAAATCATGAAAAATCGAGTAAATAAAAGCTCATACAGGAGCTGTAACCCAGCAGAAAGAATAAAAGTCTTTGTGTAGGATTATAATTCGCTGTGAGAATAAAACCTTGTCACGTCTCATTGTTCCAGAACCGAAACAGAGAAAACTTAAACGTTCCTCTTTTTGACCGACTGATGTCGTCGTGCTTTGCTGTTGATCTTGGTAATCTTGGTAATGAAGCAGGAGGAGGCGATGGGCCGATTCTTAGCCAAATATTACCGCTGTCTTTGTCTACTCTCCAGGTAACCGTGCTCCTGCAGCTGACGGGTGACCTGCTGAGCATCGTGGGTAAAGTCCACGGTCGGGTTTCAGAGGACGAGGAGGCGGAGCAGGCCATCAACCGTCAGACGGCGCTCTACAGCCTCAAGCTGCTGTGTCGCAGTTTCGGCTCCGACCACCAGGAGGCGTTTGTCCCCGTCCTGCTGCGGGCTGTGGAGATCGTCATGGCGACAGATGAGGAGAAGAATGTGACGGGCAGCGCTCTGCTCTGCATCGCTGAGGTGGTCGGCGCGTTAAAGGCGCTCGCCATTCCACAGTTACCCAGGTGGGCGTGTCACACCTGACCCCGCCTCTTCACCGCCCACTTTTAGGCCACTTGACTGACGTCTTCTTCTGCAGGTTGATGCCGGCGGTGCTGCACGCGCTCACAGACAGGAAGGAGCTGCTGACCAATGAGATCTACCTGCTGAGTGGCATCACCGCCCTGCAGCGGGCCGCCGAGACACTGCCGCACTTCATCAGCCCGTACCTGCAGGACACCGCGCTACAGGTGACTCACCTGGATGACAGACGTCTGCACGCACACGCCTCACCTCACTTCCTGTTTCTGGCTCACATCACTTCCTGTTTCTGCAGGTGTGTCGGTTGACTCGGCTGGTGGAGGCCTCCTCCTCCTCTTCCTCCTCCCAGCTCTCCATTCGTCTCGCCTCCCTGAGGAGCACCCTGGCTACGAAGCTGCCCCCCAGGGTCCTCCTGCCCACCCTCACCAGGTGCTACGGCAGCCTGGAGACGGACAACAAGGTGGGAAATGCTTCTGTCGGGTTCAAACATGAGCAGCAGATAAAACGTCTTCATTTAGACGCCGACTTGTCCTGAAAAACAAAAATTCTGCTTCTTTTTCTTCTTCTGCTAATCCATCTTCGGTTTTTTACACATTCTTCTACCTTCTTCTTCTTCTACTGTTATTAAACTTCTTTTTATTAATAATAATGTCACATTAACTTTGATGTTATTAAATAACGTGATCAGAAACGTCTGGTTCTCTCTGTGGTTTTGGTTCCTTTGCAGGACCAGCTGGGGGCGCTGATGAGCATCCTGAAGGAGCACATCGGTCACATGGAGAAAGACGAGCTCAGCCTCCACCAATCAGAGCTCACCAGCTTCTTCCTCACTGCTCTGGACTTCCGATCCAAACACTGCCAGGTCTGTGGCTGGTTGACTGGAGAGGATGGAAAACTGTAAACAAACAAACAAACACGTTTGGTTTAATTTCAGCCTCGACGTCACTGAATGACTTTTGTTCCTGACATTAAATAATAAAACCAGTAAACAAACCATAAAAATATTAAAGTCCAGAAATATATGAAAATAAAAACCACTGATAAAAATATGTTAATGGAACCCAGTAGAAAGCAGTAGAACTCAATAGAAAGCAGTAGAACTCAATAGAAAGCAGTAGAACTCAGTAGAAAGCAGTAGAACCCAGTAGAAAGCAGTAGAAAGCAGTAGAACTCCATAGAAAGCAGTAGAACTCAGTAGAAAGCAGTAGAACCCAGTAGAAAGCAGTAGAACTCAATAGAAAGCAGTAGAACTCAGTAGAAAGCAGTAGAACCCAGTAGAAAGCAGTAGAACTCAATAGAAAGCAGTAGAACTCAGTAGAAAGCAGTAGAACCCAGTAGAAAGCAGTAGAACTCAGTAGAAAGCAGCGTGTTGACGCTTTCAGGCGCTGAACTTGTCTCTCGTCCCAGGACGACCTGCAGACGACGTCTCAGGTGGAAGGTCACGTGATCGACTGTCTGATCGCCATGGTGATGAAGCTGTCTGAGGTCACGTTCAGACCGCTGTTTTTCAAGGTGATGCCGACTGTTCGATGCTCGCCGTGGTTTCACCGCCACAGTGAACCAGAAACCAACCGTATGTCTGTTTGTGCTGCAGCTGGCTGACTGGAGCAGGTCGTCCGGGAACGAACGGCTGCTGACGTTTTACCGACTGTGCGACCGCATCGCCGAGCGGCTCAAAGGACTCTTCGTCCTGTTCGCAGGAAACCTGGTGAAGCCGCTGGCGGAGCTGCTGAGACGCACCAACAGCGCCACCTCAGGTCAGTCTTCATCATCATCATCTTCAGGGGCAGGTTGTTAGCTTTTATCTGGATTAATTTTTTTATCCGGATTTGGGAATCCCATGTTTTGGGATGGTGGATCACGTAATCCGGCTCATTTTTACCCGGTTGTTCAAAGCAAAATAGGACTGGATCACCCTGATCCAGATTCCCGGTTTTCAGGATCACCAGATCCAGATTTCCAGCTCGTAGACCGACGCGGGCTTCCGGCCACGTGAAGGACGGCAGGTGGAAGAGCCGAGTAGAGGGATGAAACCGGTAGAAAGTTCTTTTCTGCTCATGCAGCGAAGACAGAGACGGATTATTTTGTGTTCCTGGATTGTTTGGGGTTTACTTCGTGGGAACGGGATGTTTGATTCTCGCTGGCAGGCTGAACCGGCGCCATGAACGTAATCGATCAGATTCCGGTTATCGGATTGGATCACATCTTGAAAATGGGTGGTTCAAAGTTCAAAAGGAAAATCCGGATTCTGAACTGGGCTTGGATCACGTAGTCCAGTCCTGGTTGTTATCCGGATAAAACCCTCAGTTTGGGTTCAGAACTTCTGAGTCGGATCCAGATGACTTTGATCCGAGAAACCAGGATTATCCTGATCCCGACAGGAGGATTACGAGGTGGATTTCAGGAGGAAACTGCGGTTCATCAGCTGATCTTTATTAAACGATTTGAACATTCGGCCGTTTCTCTGCTGAGCTGACTGACGTTCTGAAGCTGAACTTTTTGAGAATAAACATATTTAGTTGTAAATATTTGTCCTGTTGGTTGTTTACTTCCTGGTTGTTTCAGACCTTCTGGTCTTCGACTCGGACCGGTCCCTGGAGAAGAACTCTCTGCTGCTCCGTTTCATCCTCGACTGTCTCCAGAAGATCTTCCTGTACGACACTCAGCGCTTCCTGAGCCGAGAGCGAGCCGAGGCCCTGCTGGGCCCGCTGGTGGACCAGGTGAGACGTCTGCACCTGCTTCATCACACATCCTGAAACACCTGAAGCCCTGAACCCGCCTCTCTGTCTGCAGCTGGAGAACCAGTTGGGTGGAGAACAGGTCTACCAGCAGAGGGTGAGCCAGCACCTGGTTCCCTGCGTGGGTCAGTTCTCGGTGGCGCTGGCCGACGACTCTCAGTGGAAAAACCTCAACTACCAGATCCTCCTGAAGACCAGACACAGCGACGCCAAGGTGAGCTCACCTGTGGACCGCAGAGCGGTGTTTAACCCTCGTCATGGAGATAGTTTGGGGGAAGAACATCTTTAACCTGCAGCTCAGTAAATAGCATTTAGTTCCACTAAAAGTCTGACAACAAACCCGAGTCAGTGAATGCAGCACTGGTACCAGAGTCACTGTGGGTGGATGTAAAATCACGCAGCGGGTGGAGGTCAGATTTTTATCCAACAGATTCCATCTTCCAAAGAAATGTTCCAGCAATTCAGCTTTATTTGTAAACCGTCACTTCATCATCTCAGAGACTGTCACAGACGTAGAATATTTGTTTCGATGTTAGCGGATCAAGTGTTAGCGGAGCCAGTGTTAGCGGAGCCAATGTTAGCTGATCAAGTGTTAGCGGAGCAAGTGTTAGCGGAGCCAGTGTTAGCTACATTTGTTATTTAAGTTTACTGAGTTTATTCTTTTTTAAGAAAAAACTCCTAATACCACAATTAAAACATCAGCTACATTTACTTTAGCTAAAGTTGCATTAGCCGGGGCTGCGTTAGCCGAGGTTGCGTTAGCCGGGCCTGCGTTAGCTGGGGCTGCGTTAGCCGGGGCTGCGTTAGCCGAGGTTGCGTTAGCTGGGCCTGCGTTAGCCGAGGTTGCGTTAGCCGAGGTTGCATTAGCTGAGGTTGCGTTAGCCGGGCCTGCGTTAGCTGTGCCTGTGTTAGCCGAGGTTGCGTTAACCGGGGCTGCGTTAGCCCGGCCTGCGTTAGCCGAGGTTGCGTTAGCCGGGGCTGCGTTAGCCCGGCCTGCTTTAGCCGAGGTTGCGTTTGCTGGGCCTGCGTTAGCTGAGGTTGCGTTAGCCGAGGTTGCGTTAGCCGAGGTTGCGTTAGCCGAGGTTGCGTTAGCCGGGGCTGCGTTAGCCGAGGTTGCGTTAGCCGGGGCTGCGTTAGCCGGGCCTGCGTCAGCCGAGGTTGCGTTAGCTGGGCCTGCGTTAGCTGAGGTTGCGTTAGCCGGGCCTGCGTTAGCCGAGGTTGCGTTAGCTGGGGCTGCGTTAGCCCGGCCTGCGTTAGCCGAGGTTGCGTTAGCCGGGGCTGCGTTAGCCCGGCCTGCGTTAGCCGAGGTTGCGTTTGCTGGGGCTGCGTTAGCTGAGGTTGCGTTAGCCGAGGTTGCGTTAGCCGAGGTTGCATTAGCCGGGGCTGCGTTAGCCGGGCCTGCGTTAGCCGAGGTTGCGTTAGCCGGGCCTGCGTTAGCCGAGGTTGCGTTAGCTGGGCCTGCGTTAGCTGAGGTTGCGTTAGCCGGGCCTGCGTTAGCCGAGGTTGCGTTAGCTGGGGCTGCGTTAGCCCGGCCTGCGTTAGCCGAGGTTGCGTTAGCCGGGGCTGCGTTAGCCCGGCCTGCGTTAGCCGAGGTTGCGTTTGCTGGGCCTGCGTTAGCTGAGGTTGCGTTAGCCGAGGTTGCATTAGCCGGGGCTGCGTTAGCCGGGCCTGCATTAGCCGAGGTTGCGTTAGCCGGGCCTGCGTTAGCCGAGGTTGCGTTAGCTGGGCCTGCGTTAGCTGAGGTTGCGTTAGCCGGGCCTGCGTTAGCCGAGGTTGCGTTAGCTGGGGCTGCGTTAGCCCGGCCTGCGTTAGCCGAGGTTGCGTTAGCCGGGGCTGCGTTAGCCCGGCCTGCGTTAGCCGAGGTTGCGTTAGCCGGGCCTGCGTTAGCCGTGGTTGCGTTTGCCGGGGCTGCGTTAGCCGGGCCTGCGTTAGCCGAGGTTGCGTTAGCCGGGGCTGCGTTAGCCGAGCCTGCGTTAGCTGGGTTTATGCTAGCTTCTGAATGGAAATTGTTAGCAACCATTTTCTGTGAATACATTCAGAACCGTTCGCTGTTTCAGCTTCTGTCATTTTTATAAACATATTTACATAAATCTATTTTCTCGTTAAGTTGAAGTTGGGGTTTATTAACTCTTTAAGGCCCGACTCCTGAGAAAATGGCAAGAAAAGTCCAATTTTTCGAATATTTATTACCATGTGATGAAAATGATTATTATCAGTGTGGTTTGCTGCTTCCTGGTATCTATCAGGGGGCAGAAGACAAGTATCAGATTGTGAGATTTATGAGCAAAGTTTTTACCATCAAGTGAAGCAAAATGTCTCAGAAACTGTATAAAGTGTCATGTTGGGCTCTAAAGGGTTAATAAAAACTTTAGATGTATTTGATGGTGGAAATGTGGGAGGTTTCATTTTTCTGCTGGTTAGAGCTACGTCACCATGTCCTCGTGCTCCTCAGGTGCGGTTCTCGTCCCTGCTGATGCTGATGGAGTTGGCGTCCAGGCTGAAGGAGAACTACATGGTTCTGCTGCCGGAGACCATCCCCTTCCTGGCTGAGCTCATGGAGGGTGAGAACACGCGTGTCCACTCCTGATCAGCTGTTTCTGGAAACATGACAGACTAACAGCTGCTTCCAGAGTGGAGATGCCTGTCATTCACTTCCGTTCAAATAACTTTATTCGTCTCCTGGATGACGGTTTAAAACACAGGTACGAGGAAACTGATTGGGGGTGCGTTTGTTTTGCAGACGAATGTGAAGAGGTGGAGCTGCAGGTCCAGAAGGTCATCCAGGAGATGGAGAACATCCTTGGAGAACCGCTGCACAGCTACTTCTAACACACACCGTTTCCATGGAAACGCTCATCCTGTAAACAGAAATCTGTTTGTTGATTCTTTGATGTGAAACTTTTGTCTTCTGACAGAAATAAACGTTTGTGTCCAAGTCTGAAACTTTATTTAAAGCTTCGACCAGCAGGAGGCGCTGAAGTCTCGGGTCTCCACCTGCTGGTTCTGGTTCTGGTCTGTTTGTTGACTCCTCAGTGTTTGGAAACATGAGCCGGTTTTTTACCAGGATGGGTTCGGTTTGATCCGGTTTTACGTCCTGTCCAGGTGTGCTTTCATTTTTACTGGTTTCCTGTTACAAGTTAAACTTATTTTATTCCTTCTGTCAGTAATTTATTCTTTTATTTGAATGAATGTTTATATTTTAGGTCGTGTTTTAACCCGGGTAATGTCCTCCCAACAACGGCACACCTGTCCTGATCTGGAATCAAACATGACCTGGTTGTGTTTAAGAATATGAAGCATCTTTAAAACATTAACACAATTTCTTCGTTCCTCTCAATCCAAGGCAGAAACGACCTCGTTCACACGTTCTTTCCCCTCTGAGAAAAATAATGAATTATTCTGATGTTCGGCAACGATAGCGTCCCGTCACTTCTGATCATTATCAGCTCTGCTCCAACTTTGGAGTCAACCGACAACGAATTAGGTTAACTGGCAACAAGTCAGTAACATGAGCACCTACGACCGTTCTGTGTGATGTCACTGTTTACGCCGCCATGTTGGGAGGCTGAAAGCCAGCTGGGACCCGCTCTTCTACGGGGCGGTGCTAGCAGACTGAACACTTTCAAACCAGTTCAGCTCTGATGTGGTCAGACAGGATATTTAGAAAAAACCGTGGTCTTGTTGGTGCTGAAAATCCGTCTGATTTTCCAGATTCCTGGTTAAAAAAACTCCAAACATCCAGCTGACGGAGACATCGCTACCAGAGTTACCTTACCTCGACATTTACAGCTACCTGGTTGATGGACAGCATCAAGTCAGATTAGAGGCTTAGAAATATTTCATGCAGGACGGGAATCAGACCTTCAGCTCTGGAAAAAACACTAAAATCTGTGACCACAGGGGGGCGACGGTGTACGTTTCTCTGCAGGTACAGAGGATGAAGGAAGTCTTGGAAAAAAACGTCTGAGTTCATTATGATGCAGGTACAGTAAAGTCACACAGTCAGCTATCAGAAACGGTTGAGGTCAGTGATTCCCAACCCTGGTCCTCAAGGCCCACTATCCTGCAGGTCTTAGATGTCTCCCTGCTGAAACACACCTGGCTCTCTGACAAGCTCTGCACAAGTCCACTAATGAGCCATTAATTTGAATCAAGTGTATTGCAGCAGGAAAACATCTAAGATCTGCAGGATAGTGGGCCTTGAGGACCAGGGTTGGGAATCACTGGTTTAGGTCACCCCTCTTATAGTCTGGACTCTGCTAAGCCAAGAACACAGAGGTCACCGTTTGTGATATCAGGTGTGACTTTACTGTACCTGCATTAGATAAACTCAGAGCTAAAAACAAGTGTTTTCAAGACTTCGCTCGTCTTCCAGGACGCACCTGGAGCGACTTGTACACTGTCGCCCCCTGTGGTGACAGATTCTGCTGGACCACAGATCATTGATTCGTCCCAACGTGAACTTTCCTCTCTGGAGGAAACAGGAAACAACGATGCAGTTTGCAGCAACGTCCGGTTTCCCGATGGAATCGCTGCTGGTGATGCTGCAGGAAGAACCAGGAGAGAGGAAATAATCCCAGAGGGGAAAATAAACCTGCTGTCATCAACCAAAGTAGTTCCATTCTCTAAACGTCCACATCATGTGGTTCAACATGTGGCTCATCGGCCTGGGTCCACTAACTGAGGCTGCAGGATCCGTTGTTGGGAACGAGGCTTTGGGCGGTGAATGGAAGTACCGGACCCACTCCACGTTCTGGTGTCTGCTGACTCTGAACGGGTCGTCCCAGCATGCAGCAGCCAGTAAAAGAACAGGTGGAAAGCATCTCCGGTCATTCATTCTAGACCCAGCAGAGCAGGACCAGACGGGAGGCTGGAGGTCTAGAAGTGATGCAACGCTCAGGAAACATGTAGAGGAGTTTTTATTTCTCCACAAAGTTTCCCTCCAGACCTGATCTCCTGCAGCTCCTTGTCCACCTGGTTAATAGCAGTGATGGTTCCCTCTGCACCTGCAGGACTTCCTCTAAAGACACGGCTGCTGTGGTGCTGGGTGGAGTCTCTGGCCTCATCCTCTCCAACCACAGCTGTAGCCCCGCCCACCCAGCTGGAACACCAGCAACTAGAAAGAAATATTATTTACCACCAAATAAACTGCTACCAGTCTCAGGTGTATCTGTACACATTTATTTTATAAATTAAAACAAATTACTGTCATCTAGCAGACTCTTTTTCAGCGGTTCACCCCTGTCATTCCAACTTTGGTCTTGACCACGCCATCCCCGCCAGATAAAACCTGTTCTAGTTTTCCAACCTGGTCCACCAGGATCTCAGTCTGACATTCCAGAGAATTCCTCTTCCCTCCTTTTCCTCCTGAGCCATCATTTAAATGATGAATATTTATTACAGGCGTCCACCTGACCTTTTATGGACGGGGCAAGGCGTTCCCTCATGTGCGCCCTTTAAAGTTGATTCTGATTTATAAACGTTAAAAAGGGGGACATGGATGTTTTAGTGTTTCCCCTGTGTACGCCACCTGTAGGCTGCGTTGCTACGCACAGGTTTATAAATGAGGCCCCTGGTGGGGTGGAGGAGACCCCAGGACCTCTCAGCTGCCTGGGAACGCCTCTGGCTCCTCCCGGATGAGATGGAAGAGGTGACCAGGGTGAAGTCTGTCTCCACAACCCGACGCCATCAGTGATGGATGGATGAACATTTTACGGAAGCCTGTTTGTTCCTGCTTTGGACAAGAAAAGGTACCAAGAGAACAGAAAGCAGCTAGATTTCCAACATGGAGCTGAGCTGCAGTTTTTAAATAAAAAATAAGAAAGTGATGAAAAGATGAAAGAAAACGTCCATCTTCTTCTCCAGTTTGGCCCGAAGTGATGAAGACCTCTGGTTTGTTTCAGTCATGAACAGATCAAACACCTGTCCGTCCTCGTCACGAGGAACCTGGACAGGTTTTAGTCTTCAGTCCGTCTCACATTTAAATTCTCTGCTTTTGTTTCGACTTTCTGACAAAATCCAGCGGATTCATTTCAACTTTGATCTTAATGAACCGCCTGTTTGTAAACAAACATGTCATCATAAATAAAAATATTTAAAGTGCGATTTGGGACACGTGACCTGACGGAGATTACGTAATTACAAATGTTTGACAGCCTGCTTTTGACGTCACGACCCATCAGATGAGGGCTCGCGGAGCCTCCTCCTGGCCTGCTGACGTAACGGTGAGTTTTTAGGAGGCTCGCGGCGGCCGGTGAGTGTGTGTGTGTGTAAGCATGAGGAGCGCGAGGACGCTGCGGCAGCTGAAGCGGAATCTTCATCCTCCTCCTCATCCTCCTCCACGATCAGTGGGAATCATCGGGGCTCCTTTCTCCAGGGGACAGGTGAGGACCGGGCAGGCGCGTGTGTGCGCGCGCGGCGGTAAACTTCGGTGTGTCAGTGTGTGTGTGTTCCGCGACGCTCAGCTGGACCTGTCCTCCATCTGTCCCCCTCCTGTCCCCCCTTCTCCACGACCACCACCTTTCCTCACCTGAGTGACTGCGTGAGACGTCAGATCTTTGTTGGAAAATGAGTTTTGTAACTATGACATCATCAGTGGTCCTCCAGGTCGGTCCTGGACACGTATGTGGTGAAAGGGGTCAGACCGTGCGGCACATTTAGACACAAACACACACACACACATACACACACACACACACACACACACACACAGTGACCTCTAACATCTTCCATTCTACACGCATGTACCCGGATTTCATACCAGATGATGGAACACACACCCACACACACTCTGTTTCTTGTATTTTTCTAAATAAGTATAAACAGTTTGGGAGAAACGGTAAAAGAAGGAGTTTTAATTTATTATAAGATGTTTAAAACTCTGAGTTAACTCCTGCTAATTAGCTGGAAACAAGTGTTTTGTGTTGAAGACCAGGACGGTGGGACCTGAGGACAACAGGTGGGACATTTAAATTCAACCGGCATCCCGACTAAACTAACATCTACCCGTCTGTCATAACTAGAGGGAAAAAATAAAAGATTTCCATCTTTCATCAGAATTCAGGAAAATGTAGGATTTTCCTACCATAAAGTAAATAAGTGTAGAACAGATTTTAAAGCATGGAAACGAGATAATAAAAAGATCTGCTTCACGCAAACAGACGGTGGAAGTAAATGTGAAAACATGTCTCCAAAGCAGGAATTAACAGGACAGGTGTTTCTGTTCCACCTGGAACCATTTTTAAGTCCAGACCCGCCACATTACTGACTGTTAAAAACACAGCATCTAAACTTTAAGAGGAACTTCACACAATCCTGGTAAAACATGAATAAAATGGCTCATAAATGCTGTGAAGAACTCATTTCCCCACATTGTCTCTGGTGTGGGGCAGGATCCCGGATTCAACGTGGACTGAAGTCTGGACTTATTAGAGCTGTGACATTCAGAGCTCAGGGTTAAAATCTAAACAAAAGTCTTGTAAAAAGTCAGGAATAAAGGTGTGTGTCAGGATGAGGACCGGTTGTGACGCGGCCCGTACGACCAGCGTACATTTATTGACTAAACAAGCCGGCGAGTCTTTCTGAGAAGCAGAATCCCAGAAACTCCAAGAACGTTCAGTAGCAACTAAAACTAAAAATAATGGGCCAGCTGGGACCCTGAACCGGACCCGTGGATTCATGTTTGGTTGACTTTGGCCTCTATGAACATACAGGACAGTTTTCTGTCCTGTTACTAACAGGAAGTCACATGACCAGCCAGCTACTGGTGGGCAGGAAGACTTTTAACAGACGAAACTTTAAAGCGCTTCACAATGAAAATATTACTTCTCTCTGGGATCAATGAAGCATTTTTTTTTTTACCAACATTGTTTTTATTGAATTTTAACATAAAACATAATACAAAATAACATGTATAGAACAAACATGTCATACAAACAAGCACCCCTTATGTTCCATTAGTTGGTTGGGGATTAAGTCAACAAATTACACTCGGTCTTAGTTCAGGTTATACACAAAAAATATACATATATATAATAAATAGATACCTCTTGTACTGCAGAGGGCCACTAATCATTTAGAATAGAATAGAATAGAATGCCTTTTATTGTCATTATACACATGTACAACGAGATTAAGCCATCCCCAATGTCAGTGCAAAGAGAGCAGTATAGAAATAAATAATAAATAAAAGATCTAAGGTATAAAATATTTACAGAAATAAAACAGATGTGCACACTCTAGTTATTTGCAGATATAAGTATGATGTCTATGTCTGAAAAAAAAAAAATATATTGCACGTTCAAAGTATTATTGCACGGATCATGATATGTTGTACATGTCATGTGACAGAATGTATTGCACATATGTTGTTAGTGTCCAGCGTATTTCAGATTTGAAGTCCTACAGGAGTTCAGGGCAGTTATTGCTTTTGGAAAGAAACTGTTTTTGAGTCTGTTTGTTTTAGTCCTGATGCACCTGTAGCGCCTCCCAGAGGGCAGCAGGGCAAACAGATCAGAGCCAGGGTGGGAGCTGTCATTTATGATGTTTCTGGCTCTGCTGAGGCAGCGGGAGGTGTAAATGTCCGTCAGGGAGGGGAGAGGGCAGCCAATGATCTTCTGTGCTGTCTTTACCACTCTCTGTAGCCTCTCCTTGTCTGCTACAGTGCAGCTGCCGTACCATACTGTGATGCAGTATGTCAGCAGGCTCTCGATGGATGAGCGGTAGAAGGTCAGCAGCAGGTTGGAGTTCAGTTGGTGCCTCCTGAGGACTCTCAGGAAGCGTAGCCGCTGCTGAGCCTTCTTGGTGATTGACGTGATATTCTCTGACCAGGAGATGTCGGCCGAGATGATGACGCCAAGAAACCTGATGGTGTGGACCCTCTCCACACACTCGCCGTTTATGTAGAGGGGGGCTGGGTCTGTGCTGAACCTCCTGAAGTCGATGATGATCTCCCTGGTTTTCTTGGTGTTGAGAGCGAGGTTGTTCTCAGAACACCAAGCAGCCAGCTTCAGGATCTCCTCCCTGTAGGCAGCCTCATCGCCCCCGGAGATGAGTCCGACCACTGTAGTGTCGTCAGCGAACTTGACGATGAGGTTGTCATTGTGGGCCGGCCTGCAGTCATGGGTGTAGAGGCAGTACAGGAGGGGGCTCAGCACACAGCCCTGTGGGGAGCCGATGCTCAGCGTGCGGGTGGAGGAGAGGTGGGGACCTAGTCTCACAGTCTGGGGTCGGTCTGTTAGGAAGTCCTTTATCCAGGCACATGTGAGAGGGGGGAGGCCAACAGTGTCCAGTTTTGTGCATAATCTGTCCGGGATTATTGTGTTGAACGCAGAACTGTAATCCACAAAGAGCATCCGGACGTAGCTCTGCTGCTGCTCCAGGTGGTTCAGCGCAGAGTGAAGAGCTACAGCTATGGCGTCCTCAGTGGATCTGTTCGCGCGGTATGCGAACTGGTGGGAGTCGAAGTCTGGGGGGAGATGGTCCTTGATGTGCTGAAGAACAAGTCTCTCAAAGCACTTCATGATTACCGGAGTGAGGGCCACCGGTCGGTAATCGTTCAGGCTGGTGATGGGAGACTTCTTCGGCACCGGGACTATTGTGGAGGATTTATCCCAGGCACTTCCATTATATTTGTCAAGTCTGTCACCGTTATATAGTTAACAAAGGGATCCCAAATCTGATGAAAAAGTTGTTGTTGGTCTTTGATTAAGTAAGTTATTTTCTCTAGAGGAAGAGTTGTAGACAATTCAGACAACCATCTACTTACTCTTGGTCGTCTGACATTTTTCCATGAAAGGGCTATAACTCTTTTTGCCAGCAGTACGCATAGATCCAAAAATATCTTTTGATTCTTTTTAATTTTCACATTACTTGGATATATGCCTAAAATAAAGAGTCTTGGAGTTAAGGGTATTTGGATATGTAAAATGTTTTGAATATTTTCTTTCACCTCGTGCCAGAATTTCTGAATTTCTGTACATTGCCAAAGACAATGGAAAAGAGTGCCTTTTTCCTTTTCACATTTAGTACATATATCAGGTATGGTTCTATTATATTTATTAAGCTTTTCAGGAGTGACATATGTTCGCATGAGCCAATTATATTGCAATATTTTTAAGCGAGTGTTAGCGGTTCTTAATTGTGCTTTATTACAGGCTTCCCCCCATTCCTCTATTGATATATCTTCATTCAGATCCTCTCTCCATGCCTCCAGCCGCTCTGTGGATGTCTCTGTACACTCATCTATAAGGCATTTATATATTTTGGAAATTAAGCCCCTTCCCAAGCAGTTCGTATCCATTAATTTTTCCAATGTGGACAGTATGGGAATATTCAGTGTTTGGTTTTGCTGTATTCTAATAAAACTTCTCAGCTGCAAGTATTTAAAGAAATGATTACGTGGTATATTAAACTTGTCAACTATTTCTTCAAATGTCATCAATACCTGCTGTTGACTGTAAAGATCACCTATTTTCTCCAGTCCCCTTGCAGCCCAGAGTCTAAATCCCCCATCAGCCTTTGCTGGGGGGAAAAAATGATTCCCCCATATTGGGCTGAAGACCGAGAAAGAGGATGTTTCTCTCAAATAATTTTTAATTTTGTACCATACAGCAACCATGTTTTTCACTATTGGGTTACTTGTATTCTTTTTAAGAGCCTTGACATTTGCTGAATATAAGTATACAGGGAGAGGTAAATGTAAATGAAGTTCCTCCATCTCCTTCCAAATAGGAATCTCCCTTTCTGTAAAATAAAACAACAATGTTCTCAGCTGTGTTGCCCAATAGTACAAAAGTGGATTGGGACATTTAAGCCCCCCTCTGTCAAAGGGCAAGTATAACAATGACAATCGTGTCCGGGAGCGTCTATTATTCCACAAGAATCTAACAAATAGTCGTTTTAGTTGCGTGAACAGGTCATTTGGAGGAGGAAGTGGAAGATTTTGGAACAGGTACAGCAATTTAGGCATAATATTCATTTTAAGGATATTTATTCTTCCTATTAGAGACATTGGTATAGACATCCACCTATCCAGTGATTTAGAAATTTCTTTCATTAATGGCTCATAATTACAGGATACAATATTTTTAAGTCGTGGGACAATTTGAATGCCCAAGTATGTGAAATTATTAACAATTTTAAACTGAGTAGCCATTTTAGGAGGGTTCTTGCTGTCTAATTCATCTAAAAACATTATAGATGATTTAGATTTATTCAACTTATATCCTGAGATTCTTCCAAATACACCAATAAGCATTAATAATTCAGGAATGGATTTCTCCATGTTTTTAAGAAAAATTATTACATCATCGGCAAATAGTGCCACACGGTGTTCCTGCTGTCCAACTGGTATACCTGTTAACACCTGATTTGACCTAATAGCAATCGCCAGAGGTTCGATGGCCATAATAAAGAGTAAAGGGGACAGCGGGTCTCCTTGTCGACATCCTCTTTGTATTTTAATTGCCTTGGAAATGTTTCGATTGGTCATGATTTCAGCAAATGGTTGAGTATACAGTAGTTTTATCCATCTATTAAAATTTTGTCCAAAACCAAAACGTGAAATGATCTCAAATAAATATGGCCATTCAACTCTGTCAAAGGCTTTCTCGCCATCTAATGACAGTATTGCTGTATCTGGAGTCCCCCTTTCTTCGTTCAGTATATTTAAAAGTCTACGAACATTATGAAAGCCTTGCCTTCCTAGTACAAAGCCATTCTGATCTTTGTTGATAATATTCGGAATTATTTTTTCGAGTCTCCTGGCAAGTATTTTACTCAAAATTTTCAAATCCACATTCAAAAGACGGATTGGCCTAAGATTTTCACATCTATTATTTGGTTTGCCTGGTTTTGGCAATAAAGTGATTAATGCTCCTCTTAATGAAGTCGGCAGGATTCCCTTATTGAAAGATTCCTTAAACATTTCTAATAGCGGTATCATTAGTCTTTGTTTAAACATTTTATAAACCTCTATCGGTATCCCATCAGGCCCAGGTGTTTTCCCTCCTTTAATATTATCAATGGCCATAGACACTTCCACTAGAGTTATATCTTTATCTAATTCACTCTTAATTAATTCTGATATTTTGGGAATATGAATACTATCTAGGAAATTATTCAATTCAGATGTATTTGCATTCATTTCAGAACAGTAAAGTTTTTCATAAAAGATCCTGAAGGCCTCATTTATTTCAATTGGTTCTACTATTTTTTCATTATCATTGCTTATTAACTGTGTAATAAGCCTCTCATTCTGTAGATTTTTAATGCGCCACGCCAACACTTTACCAGGTTTTTCACCTTGATCGTAGAATGTTTGCTGAAGTCGTAATAAACTTGATGCTGCTTTTGTTGCAGACATTTCGTTATATTCTGTTCTAAGCACAAGCAGTTGTTGATGAATAGTTTGGGAACCTGACTGGTAATATTGTTCTTCTAATGCTTTAATTCTTGTTTCTAATGATTTTACAGTTCTATAAGTTTCTTTGGCTTTTGAGCTAGTTATATTGATTATTTGTCCTCTAATAAAGGCTTTAAATGCATCCCATCTGACACTTCTTGAGGTTTCTATTGTATTTGTTTCGAAGTAGAATTTAATTTGTTCATCTAGGAAGGTAACAAAGCCAGTATCAGTTAACCATTTTATTTTGAATCTCCATTTAGGAATATCACTTGTTAGTTTTAAATCTTGGTAAATTACAGAGACTGGTGCATGATCTGACAGGAGTATTGGGTCGTAAGATACCTTTTGCAATTTATGCCTTACCAGTGCTGAAACCAAGAAAAAGTCTATACGTGAGAATGACTGGTGAGTACTAGAGTAACATGAATATATTTTGTTATTGGGATTATCTTCTCTCCACACATCAATAAGATTCATTTCTTTCATAAAATGTTGAATCACGCTTCTACTTCTGATGTGTGTATGATCCACTCCTGAACTTCTATCTATCTGTGGGTTTAGGGTGCAATTATAATCACCTGCCATAATACAAGCACCAGGCAAAGAGGCAATTATAAGAAAAAGATTTTGAAAAAACTTGGGTTCATCTGTATTTGGGGCATAAATATTTATCAGAATTAATTGTTCCTTAAGAATGTTTCCTTGTATAATTAGATATCTTCCTGCCTTGTCTTTAATAATATTATGGACCTGTAATGGAATTGAGTCATGAACCAAGATCATAACACCTCTTGCCCGAGAAGTAAAGGGGGCTGACCAAATTTTACCCTTCCACCTCCTCCTCACCCTAAGCTCATCTTCCTGTATTAAATGAGTCTCCTGAAGGAATACTATGTTTGATTGTAGTATTTTAATCCTGTTCATAACCTGTTTGACCTTTTTCATTTTTTGTAGCCCTCTGCAGTTCCATGATGTAATCTTAACTTTCAATTCGACCGACATATTAATAAGTATTTTTGATTTTCCCCAACATGTAAGCAATTCTTAATCAAAAAAGAAATAAAACAACTATTACTCCCCTGAACATCACACATACACCTGAATATAACCCAATCGGGCTAACCCCACCTTTAAGTGTTAGACCTCCAGAAAGCAAAAAACTGCTCCACACACTGTGAGGATCAGTAAAACTCTGCTGATATAAAAATGTAAAATAAAATTAAAATAAAAGTCCTGTCTGCACTGCTACTAATATCCAAACATATGCATAATTCAACAACTCTACAAGAGTAAAAACGGCTATTTATGTTCTCAGTGTATATTAAACAATAAATTGTCCATTATTAACAGGCTACACAGGAAGGAAAAGCAACGCAATAAAATATGCTTATCTCCCGCTAATAAATGAAGCAGTCTAAGTAGTATCTTCTACAATAGCACATGCACCTTCCTCCTCTTGTTGATTATCCAACTGGATCTCCTTGATAAAGTTCTCGGCGTCCTTGGCGTTGGAAAAAATGCGCGTGTTGTTTTGGTAGGTCACTATGAGCCGTGCAGGAGGGATCATGCCGTACCGTAGCCCAAGTGATCGTAGTTGTCGTCGTACCTCCTCAAACTCTTTCAGCTTCTTATGCATCTCCGTCGCCATATCGTGGTAAAACCTCACAGGATGATTCTTGTACAGGATCTGTCGTTTTGTCTTAGCTGCTTTCATCACAACTTCTTTGTCTTTGTAATTCAGAAACTTCATTATGAGGGTTCTGGGCGCGGAGTTAGTCGCACTTTCTCTTCTCGGTCCCAATCTGTGAGCTCTTTCCACCGTGAGTCCTCCCCGGAGTGGGGCCAGCTCCAGTGCCTCCGGGAGCCAGCTCTCCAAGAAGCCGCAAATATCATTGCCCTCCGCGCCTTCGGGTAGACCGACAAGTCGGACATTTGAGCGACGTGACCGAGCCTCAAGGTCCAGTACTTTCTCTTCCAAGTCCTTAGTTTTCTTTTCTAGACGTTTCACTT